>NW_028327173.1:166840941-167143972 GCF_987537825.1 Furipterus horrens
CGTCACTGCTGTAGCAACCATCCTGATACCTCAGTAAACGGCCCCTTAACCACTGGGAGGCTGGAGACAGGGTGATCGTAATGTGGCCAGGGGAAAGGAGAGCAGAGAAAGTCTCAGGCAGCCACTGATTCATCGAACACTCCATAAAATATTCTATGTGGCGTAGATGCATTCAATAAGTGCAATGCATCGATCTGCCAATGGTTCCACTCTCCAGAATCGATCTGACAGTTATAACAGTATGAGTGGTGCACAGAAGTTTGTGCAGAATCCTCAGTGCCTAGAACCATACTTGGCAGGTAGAAGGTGAATAAATGAGGTATGTAAATGTACAGACAAGGATGCTCATTATGGTAACAACCTAAATGTCTATCAACAAGGGCACTGGTTAAGTTCATTATGGTCCACCTATAATAGGTGGCCTATGTAGCTGTTTTAAAAAAAAAATCTCTCTCTCTCTCTCTCACACGCACACACACACACACACACACACTGATCTGAGAAAATGCACAAGATCAAAAAATCAAATTACAGAACAATCTGAACCCATATACATGGTATAGAACAATCCCATCTACATTTTAAAAAATACAGAATATGCATCTAGTATTATTTTACACATAGACAATTTCTGGGAAGATACACAGAAACTTAATGGTCACTTCTGAGGATTGGGCATAGAAAGGTTCAGGAGGACAGGAAAGGAAAATCTAACCACATTATTTGTTTTTTTTTATTAACTAGTTTTCTTTTTCAGCTATAAAAGGTAACATACCACATTAAAAATTCAGTCTGGAATATCACACGGCCAATAAATATATTTACCAAGGAAATGGCAGAAAAAAACGTTTATCCTATAACATAGTTGAGGGAAATGGGATATGAATGGTGTGATCATAATATCAAAACAGAAAAAAAGCACAGCACAAGAGCAAATACAGTGACACAGCCCCCAAACAGTCTGGTCCCTCTAAGGAGGCCTGTGGACCCCCTGTCAACACCCCCCCACCCCCGGACAATCCACAAGGCTGCAACCACATCCTTAAGGACCCAATGCGTCCCACAGCCAGGGTGCAGGAAGCAGTCACAGTAACATGGCAGATGTCCTGTGAAGTGAGACAGGTCCCCCTCCCTCAGCCTGAGGGAGCTCAGAGTTGGAGTAGTAAGCCTAACTTCCCAAAGGCTGGCACCTTGTTCTTCATTACAGAGATTTTAGGCTGGGAGCCACCTGTCAGAAGACATTAGGTGAAGCTGTGCAATCTTAAAAGGCTAGAAACAAACAGCTTAAACGACAATAGGTGCCTTTAAGACTTGGTGATTGGGACAGAAAAGTGAAACTGGGAGGGAGCTTCCAGGCAGCTGAGATGTCTCTGATTACCTTGCAGCAGGTCTATGGAAGCAAATACCGTAAGAAAACAGAAGGGTTGGCTGGGGGAAGGGGAAAGAATTTAAAAGTAAAGAACCTGAGGGCTAGAAGGTGCTGAAATGCCATGGAGCCCCACCCCACATCACCAAAGAAGGAGCTGAGGCCCAGATAAGAATGCATTCCTTCTAAAATGACTACCGACCCAGGAAGGAGGGGGCTATTAAGTGACCAGAGTTACAGGTTTCCTGGCTGCCATGGGGAAAGCGAGCCAGATTTGAGAAATTATCCATTCTGGAAAAATACAGTTTGCTGCCCATCACATGGAAGCACAGGAAACAAGGGCCGGGTCCCGGTGAGTGTGCCAGCCTTGCATGAATAAATCATGATGCCATTGTGAGCAGATAGAAATCTCCACTTCAGGACTAATTAGTCATTTCACTGAGCAAACCTCAACCTTCTTGGGGTGTGGCTGGCAGCTCTGCCAGACAGAAACACCTTCCCACCAGGGTTCTGGGCTGAGAGGCTCGGCTGCCTGGGTCCTCCCTGAGGGGCAGCGACTTGGATCAAGTGTTTACTCCCTTCATTTTTCTCTCACTGGCCTCCATGCTGGCGTTTCCCCATCCCAGAGAGCCTGACCCTCAGCAAGCGGGGTTATCCCTTAGACTGCTAACAGAGAAAAGTGTGTCCACCCTGCAGTTTGTCTTTTAAGAGGAGGCAGCAGAGCTGGGGGCAGTGGTGAAGGAGTGGGCAACTCTGACCTGCCTCAGGCACAGGGAGAACCTTCATGTCGTCCAGGCCCTGCTCTTCTCAAACACAACCCTTCAGAGACCTGAGGGCTGTTGGGACAAACAGCGTGTTCTACCTGAAAGGGAACTTTGAGATGAGGAAGGAGTGAAGATAGGGAACAAATAAAATGGAGTCACTTCAACCAAGCTGCTAAAATTACTAACATTATGAAGGTTGAAGGATGAGGAAATGACTATTTTTGTTTTAACTACCCTGGGAGCTTAAACTTTTAAAACTTTCCAGTCCTGCATGAATGTCTGGATATACATCAGACTTCCAGATAACCCTCCTTTTACCCCCTGAGGACTCACATATCCAGACCATCTGACACCCACCTGAGATCCATCATGCAGACCACCTGACATCTGGCTGCTAACCATCCCGGGCCAATCCTGAGGCTCGCATGCAGGACTGATTGTTTCCAAGAATGCTCTTTTCACTACAAGAGCTCTTCACGTTTCTTTCTGAGATTTTGCCTAGTTGTATTCTAAGACTGCAAACTCTAAGACCCTTGAAAAATCTTTATTATCGATTTCAGTTTGTTTGACAGACAGTATCTGATAGACCAATATCCTGGTTTTCCAGGGGAAGAAATGAGCACCCAGAAAGTGGGTGACTTGTTCAAGCCACCTGATAATTTAGGAAGAAGTCGCCCACTTCTTGGATTTTCATATTTTCCTCTGGAAAACCAGAGTGTTGGACTATTAGATTCTCAAAGGTCTCAGGTAGAAAACATTGTATGATGGTCCCAGCCGGTCCTGAATGGGAGCAGGATTCTACAAGTACTTTCTTCTGCTGGGTGAGCAGCCAATGGGGCACCAACAGGTATTTATCAAAGACCATATGCAAGTATCTCAGGGGAGCTTACGTTTAATTGAAAAAACAGACCTGATCCTGCAAAAAATAATAATAATACTATTAAATAAACACAAGACATGCCACAGTTGAGGGAGGATAGATAAATCACCAAAAAAGCAAGAGGCATCGAGGAAGACGAGGCAGGCGGGGAAGGAGGAGGAGATCTGGCCAGAGGAGCAGGGCAGGCCGCTGCAGGGTGGTAAGTTCGGGTGAGGCGGCAGGAGAGGGCATCGCATGGCCTGGAACCAATTCTCCTCAGAGCCTCCAGAAGGAACCAACCCTACCAACACCTGGATTTCAGACTTCTGGCCTCCACAACTGTGAGGGAATAAATGTCTGTTGTTTTAAACCACTTTGTTTGTGGTCATTTGCTACGGCAACCCCAGGAAACTAACACAGCAGGGGAAGGAGATGGAAAAGGAGGCTTGGGGTTAGGGTTAGGGTTAGGGTTCTGAGAGAAGGTGTCACATGTCTTTGTGTAACAGGGGCCACGAGGTCTGTGGTAGTGGGACCCTCCCAGGAGGGTATCCGAGAGGACATCACAGCCTGAGAACTCCAGGCCCTCTGGATGCAGGGCACTGAGCAGGAGCCCAACCCACCCTACCCTGCCCTGCTATCTCATCAGGTGCCAGCTGCCACCAGCAGGACCCACGGCCTCTTTAAGATTATCTGTCCAGGGCTGAAGTCCTGTCAACCCACTGCAGCCCCCTCTGCACCTGACCCTCCTTATGCATGAGCTCCCCAAAAGTAACTGGACCATCCTCCTCCAGCAAGTTTCTCAGAGTCCATTATCATAGAGAAGCAGTGTAGGTCAGTGGAAAGTGTTCTGGCTTTGGAATCAAACTGACTGGATTTTAATCCCAGGGTGACTTGGGATATGAGTGATCTGATATCTCTGAGCCTCAGTTTTCTCATCCGTAAGGCAGGATAAATAATCACTGCCACATAGGTTACTATGACAATTAGAAACAGCATATGTAGAATGCCCAGCCTACAGTTTGCTATACAATAGGAGGGCAATAAACAGTAGTAATTATCATCATCATTATTTATGTGAATAATGAAGTGTTTCGGAACTTTGGCCTGAGTACCCCCTGTTTTCATTGCTGAGGCAGATACAGAGAGACCCGCAGCTGGGGCTGTCCTCAAGGGCTCTGACTCGGCAGAGTCAGACTCAGCAGAGGTGAGTACATACTAGTTCCCTCCTCTTATTTGCCCTCAAATCCCTCCTTCCCGGTCACTAGCTGTGACTTCAATCCCCTAGGCACCTCCAATAGACACTCAATAAATATTTTTTATGTGAATAAAGAATAAATGACATTGGATGAGTCACCCAGCCTCTTGAAATGTCAGTTTTCTCATCTGTAAAATGGGGCTAATAGCATCTATCTACCCTGCTGTCTCACAGGTCAATTATAGTAAAGACCAAACAGCAACCAAAGGCAAAGCACCACACAAAACCCCAAACAGCACCTCCTCAAAGGCTGTTCCATTTTCTACAGTCACAGTACAGTCTGCAATGCTCACATCTCCATGTCCAGAGAGCCTGCACTCCAGGTCACGGGCAGGTCCACATCCTACCAGGTGCAAATCTCCTTGCCTTCCCTGGTCTGCAGTCTGAAAATCTCGACTTAATGTCTGATACTGCCTTTTCCTGGCTGTGTGATCAGGTCACTTAACCTCCCTGAGCCTCCGTTTTCTGTAAAAGGAGGGTTAATAGCCTCTGCCTGTCTAGAAATGCAGCCATGAGAACCGAATGAGATAATGTAACGTGAATGCAGGTAGTTAGTTATTAGGATTATCATCCTCATGTAAGAAATGAAAGGCATGCACAGTGGTGTGAGCCTCAGAGGAACGCAAACCCCCGGACCAGAAGGAGACGTGTACAAATGCCACTGCTCCTTTTCGATGTCAGTAACTTTGAAACCTTCTCCATCCAGTTTTAAAATCCTATATGGCTTTGCCAGGAAACCAAAAATATTCTAGCCACAATTCTGGAGAACCACAAGATAAGGCATTTCCATAATGGGTACTGCTGGGCTTCAATCAGCTCAGCTGCTTGGGCCAAAAAAAAAGTAGTTTTTTTAAAACACCACACACCACAATTCAGTCCCTCCCCCAAACACACATCTTTTCTCCTAAGAAAATAAAATAAATGGAAACAAACTTGAACTGAAATCCAACTCCGAGGCATTCGTTCTTGGAAGTCAGGCCTTCCCCCATGATGGGGGCGGACACAGCATTCTCCAGGGATAGTTTGCAAGTAGAGAGAGGTCCAGTGGAGGTGGGTGAGGAAGGGGGGCTCCTGGCCCATTCCAAGGGCTGTGAGGGCTGGACCTGTGAGCCCAAAGAGGCGATCGCTGCCACAGACTCAGAAATTGGCTCTACTAACCCAGCTAAAATGCTAAACAACCTTGCTCTGGCCAGGTGGCTCACTTAACTGGAGCATCATCCTGTACACCAAAAGGTTACAGGGGTGATTCTCGGTCAGGGCACACATCTACATTGCGGGTTCGATCCCCAGTTGGGGCACATACAGGAGGCAATAACTTTATGTTTCTCTCACACCAATGTTTCTCTCCCTCCCTATCTCTCTCTTTCTCCCTCCCTTTCTCCTTCTCTTTCTCTCTCTCTCCCTCCCTCCCTCCCTCTCCCTCTCTCTCTCGCTCTCGCTCTCTCCTCCCTATCACATAAGCAGTCCAAAGATGAAGTGCCCTCTGGCCTGGCCAGAGGAGCCTCGAAGGAGGCCCACCTGTGCCATGGTTCTCGTGGCCCACCCTAGACCTGCTAAGTCACCCCAAGAGAGCAAAAACACGTTTCACATGTGGGGATGCCTCTTCCTCCAAAGACCCCCAGTCCTGACTGGAGGCTGCATGTACCTTTTTTGTTAGCTGAGGCTCCCTTTGGAATTCTCTAGGGCAAAACCCTAAATCCCCTGAGAGGCTGCCTGGTGTGGTGGAAAGAGGAAATACTTTACAGTCAGGCAGACATGGGTTTGAACCCAGGGTTTGATGCTGACTGGCTCTGGAACTTTGGAGGGGTGACTCTCCCGACCCTGGTTTCCTCATCCCTAAAATGTAGCTGATGCTTATCACACAGTTTTCTAAAGATTAGTAATAACATAGGGAAGGCTGCTGGGAGACAGTTGGTGCTTCATCAGTGATAATTATTATTATAACGTCCCCTCCACCCCCATGTACAAATTCTAAGGCCTAGTCCCGCCTCCATACCTGGCTCCTCCTACCTTTGGCTCAAAGGTAACCACTAATCAGAGTGCCCTGTTCTCAGACCTGCCCAGTTCTGGGCCAAGCTGGGCCTGGACACTGTAAAGTACAGGGTTGGCAAACAGAAAGCACTCAAAGCAGTTCGTATTTGTTTGCTTAGGGAAAAAATCCTGAAGTCTCAAGTGACTGGAATTTTTCCCACCACATTCTGCGTTCCTGAGTATAAATCAATAAATAACCACACTTAGATCAGGGTTTATTTAGGAGAATAACTTCTCTCAAATGGACTCCTCTCTTGACAGCTATGTTACGATACAAGGTCCAGTAGACAAAACACAATGATCTGAGGGACCTGGCAGATTCTGAAAGTTCAGACCCTTCAAAGGAAAATATTTCATTTCTAATACATTGCCCTTTTCTGATTACAAAAGTAATATGTGATCTTTGTAGACAGTGTGGAAAATAGAAAAAGCATATGAAAAAAATCAACTTAGTTGCAATTTCACCATCTCTAGAGAATACCACAGTAAATGTTTTGGTGTATTTGCTTCCAGTCATTTTTCTATATGCCTGAAGTGCGTTTAAAACAGATAGAAGATTAAGCAGGCCAGTCAGTGCCGACAGGACAGCAGCTATGGATTGCCCACAAAGGCTTCCTTGTCGTGTTTTCCATTCTCCCTGCCACTAAACAACTTATTTGTTGGTGACACACCTACAGATTTCATAACTACATCTTGTCTAATCAGGGCTTGGTGAACTTCTACCCTGTGAGTGAGTTAATGCTGTCATCTCTGCGTTTCATTTTCGTGCCCCAGAGTCAATATTTACTAGCAGTGTTGCTAACAGCATCCCTGCCTGATGTCAGCAGCACCAGGCTCAGTGGCACCAGAGGCTTTACTGTGCCATGACCACACCACCAGGTGAGTGACTCCTGCCCCGCCTGAACAGATACCTTTGGCACAGCAAGGATGCTTCACGTAATCAGAAGTCGGGGAGGCTAGTGCTGGAAGGCATTTAAATATTAAGAGATGGGGAGACCGAGGCCCTATTGGGGAAGGTCTTTCCTGAGCACATTTAACTCCAGCACCAAAGCCTGGGTCCCTGCACTCCCACACCAAAACTCTCTCATTGCACTGTCCCGTCAAATGCATCAACATGGAGAAATAGCTGAGAGGACAGTGGGGACAGAACCCACTTGATCAAGGATTTAAATTGGGCATTTACTTTCTGAAGTAGTTAGTTTCACAGAGGGATCTTGCCAAGACTGGCCTGGTCTCTTACAGTGATGATTAAGGTGATACGAAGGCATCATCAATTCTCTTGTTTCATTCATTCATTCATTCATTCATTCATCTATTTGTGTGATAGCTTTTTATCGAGCCCAGATACAGGAAGGCATTACTTGCTTCACCAAAGCAGTGCCACCTTGCCCACCTCTTCTAGGAAGAATCTCTTTGCAGTTGTCCAAAGAGGTAGACCCATCTGGTAGCCCCAAGGAAATCTGAAACCTAAAGGAAAATATCCATAGGAAGGAAACATAAAAGAATTATGGTTTGGGGATAGATTTCTGACAACAGGTCTCTTGGAAGAAAGTCCTGGTTTCTAAGAGCACATCAGTTACTAAAGGAACAAGTCAAAATGGAAAGGATAGGTGAATTGGTGTGATACCAAATGTCTGTAGTGTTTCTGTGGAGCAGTAGAAAGAGCAAAGGACCTGGAGACCTGCATTCAGGTCCTATTTGCACCACCACAATGTTGCATGGCCATGAGAGGGAAGGTGTCTTGCCTAAGGCCACACAATGTATTTGTGGCCAAAGAGGGGCTTGAATCAAGTTCTTGACTCCAGGCCATGGCTGATGGCTCAGATGCCTCAGAGGAGTCTCTCTACTCCCCAGAGAGCCCCAAGAAAGCCACAGCCCTGAGCTGGAACTTCCGTGGCAACAGGACCTCTGTTCATCTCTTCAGTTGAGATCAGGCCCTGTGCACACAGGCAAGCCCTGGCACCTTCTCTCCCTGGGACTAGATACTGCACTTGGGTTCGCAGAACCAGGCTCAGCCACTTCCTGGAGGAGCAAGAGCAAGACAGATGTCACTAGGCTAGCCCAGCGCAGAAAGAAGCTGTGATGTGGAGCGACTCTGGTACATGAAAGGGAGAACAAGTGAGCATTCTGTACAGCTGCTGAGATGTCAACCAGCTCTGCACACTTGGCCTGTTCCCCTGCTCCGCCCCCTCCAGACAAGAAAACAAAGGAAGTCGTCTGAGCAGAGCTGTGATAAAAATGATGCTGCTGACTTCTACTGGCTCCTGGGCTTGAAGACACAAACTCCAGCCCTGGAGGCTGAGCTGGCTGAGCAGTTTATGGCTGCACTGTTCCCTGGGTGTGCTGAACACCTCCTACCCCTCCCACCCTATGCTACAAGTAGTGAAAACACAAAGAAAGGTAAACCTTGGCCCCTGTCCTCAAGGGTCTCACAGCCTGGCTTTGAATACAGTGTGAACCTTTAGAAAACCTTCTACTTCAGAAGAATTATGTCTGAGGCACAGACTCCAAGAGCTACGGGTGCTTGAGCTGGATGGAGAGATGACTGGGGCAAGTATTTATGAGAAGGCTTAAACGGGAAAGGAGGTATTTTCACTGGACTTGAGGGCTTGGTAGAACTGGTAGAAGAAAGGAAGGGAGATGAAGAGAAGGTGCTCAGAAGAAGGAAAAGAACATCTCATTAAAGGATGGGGACAGCAGCTGGAGGGGAGAAAGGTTAGAAAGTATGGAGAGAGGAGTTTGGACAGGTAGAGTGGACAAAACAATGGGACTAAGTTAGCCACACCCTCCAGTTTAATCTGCCAGCCACTCATTCCTGACTCTGTATCTGAGAGAATATAGGGAAGACCTGACTTAGACATTGGCCTGGAAGCACGTACCCTGCAAAGAAGAAACTAAGGTGACAACAAAAAGGGAAGGAAAATGCATTAGAGACATACACCTGTGGGCGCAGCGTACAGTTTTGCAAGAGTAATCATCCAAATGCTGGTTAATATCAGCAAGCATCAGCTAACCTTGGCCATGCTCCAGGTGCTGGCTATTGGGCAATATCACAGAGAGAAAAGAACACGTACAACATTGTTATTACTAAATGAGCACCTGCAACTATTAGTTTAAGTTCTGTTCTCAATTAATGGTCATTTTCTTCCAAGCATGAGGTAAAGTTTCCCCAGACTTATTTCTGGAAGGTCTTACTGAGGCAGAGCTTCCAAAAGCCAGCATTAGCTAGAATTAGGACTACTTCACTTCATACAGGTATACTTCACTTCACCCAACAGACAAGTTCCATAAAGAGTAGGCCTTTTAAAAGTCAAGGCACTCTGCTCTGGCTGGTGTGACTCAGTGGATGGAGCCCTGGCCTGGGAGCCAAAGGGTAGCAGGTTCAATTCCCAGTCGGGGCACATGTGGGCCAGGTCCCCAGTTGAGGGCATGTGAGAGATAGCCAGTCAATGTTTCTCTCACACATCATTACTTTTCTCCCTCTCTTTCTCCCTCCCTTCCCTTCTCTCTAAAAATAAATAAATAAAAATTTTTAAAAATAAATCACGTCACTCCAAGAAAGAAGAACTTGTGTATAGTGACTACTTCTGTGAAGTGAACTGAAGGGGTTAAACAGATGGTACTGTGGGACCCTTGCAGTCTAAGTTCTAATGGCATGATGACAAGTGACTCCTTCCAAACCCGTTGGGGTATCTCTGCCAGAATGTTTCTGGCAAAAGAGGTGGGAGACTCATTGTAGGTACCTGTATGGAACCCTCACCATCTCTTTCCCTTCCCTCTAGCTGCTGTTATCCGAACTCACTTATCCCTCAGCAAGGGTTCACTGAGTCTTTTCTCCCTGCATGAAGGATACAGGCAGTGACACCTTCATCGCTCCTTTGTGACACTTCCAGGTCCTCATTCGCTCCCATTCCCTACACTGATTCACTCCTCCCTGGCCCACCTCCCATGACCTTTCCTCCATCCGATCCCATTAATCTTTCTACGGCTCAGAATGAGTTGAAGTCCAAACTCCTACGCACAAAATATTTAAAAATCAAGTTGTTCTCTGTGACATAAGGAATATGTGTTAAACTTTTCAACTTATAAAATACAGAAAAGTATAAGTAAAAAACAATCAAATCATCCATTATCCTACACCTCTACCATTCCCCCCATTCCTGTGACCAATACATATTATTAAAAACTTTAATGGCTGGCTTAGGCTTTTGTCCATCCTCTGCTTGCTACTCTGGACTTGCCCACTGCCTCCCTGCCAGATATGTCTATCATCCAGCCTCTGGCGACCCACTCCCCACAACATACCTTGCATTGTCCTGTCCATTTAGTTGTCTCAAGTCCATCTGCACCTGGAATACCCACCCTCCCTGCTCAGCTTATCCAAATTCCACCCATCCTTCAGTCCCCCACCTAGCTCCCACCTCCCAAAACCTTCTGCAGGTGTGCCAGGCCATGGAGGTAGCCAGGTCCTGAACCAGTATCACATGTATTGTCTGGATATTTTTTCAGCTGCACGATGTTCTGACAGTTCTTGAATGGCTGCTGAGCCTGATACTCTCATAGGTTGTTTTCGTATGTTTACTTGTTTGCTTATTTACCTCTGCAATCTCTCTGTAAGCTCCTAGAAATCTAAATGATATCTTTGCATCCACTCCCCGCCCCACCCTAGTGTCCCTCAAAGCATCTCCTACCTAATACATGTTTGACAGGTATTTCATAGGCTCGTAGAATTTTAGAGCTGAGGGGGGAAGTGTACCAAGGCCCAGAGAGGAAGAGAAACTGGACTAAGGTCAAAGTGCAAAGCCAAAATAGTGACCCCAGAATAGGAGACAACTGAAACCAGAATTCATTCGAACATTTATTGTGCACCTACTATGTGCCTATCACTGCATGAGGCATTGGGAAATAAAACAGAATGACCTCTAGATCCTGTGATCAGAAAGCTCACTGGACTGCGAGCTGCTTTAGGGTAGCTTTTTCTCAGGGGTGGTGTGGAAGAGGGTGGGAGCAGACACAAAGGCAAATGAAGACATAGAACAGATGTAGTCAGGGCAGGCTTCTGGGAGGAAGCAAAACTTGAACACATGTGGAACTGGAGGCCCCACGCATGGGTGACACAGAGATAAGACAGGCAAAGCGAGCTACCCAGGCTCTTCAAGGGGAAGGTGGTCACTGGAAGGACCCACACAGGAATGGAAGGTGAACCTAAAGGCCATCAAGGAATTAGCTTATGGAAACGCTGCATCTTGAGTGGCAGCTCCATTCCCTCCTCACATTATGCATCAAGTCTCAGAGAGAAGCTATTTTAACTACTTATCACTACCCCTAGTGGGCAGAGCTTTTCCAGCCCAGCCATCCCATGGGATACCGGTTAGCCAATGAATTAGTCACTCTCAGTCAAGTGACGATCTCTGTTTCAATCAGGAACCATGCCTGTACAAGGATCCGCTCTGCTCGGCTCAGCTCTATGGGGCAGGGGGCTGTGAGGAGCCTGGGGAAAAGGGAGAAAAGGGTAGTTTTAGCAAGAAAGGAATGTTGAATGTGGCAGACACCATGCAAGAGTGGGGGTGGGGGTGAAGAAATCCCAGCAGGCGTCCAGTGTGAGCAAAGGGAGGGAGGTAAAAATAACATAACAGGCTGGGTAGCACTTTTTATGCCTGGATTTCTCTAATGCCGAGATGGCATCCCAAGTCTAGTGACTCCTCTCTGAAGAGTGTAGGGTTGCTATTAATCAAGTGGTATCTTATGAGCTACACATCAGGGACACTTATTTTATCTATGTCTTGTTATTAGGCCATATGGCATGAAGACACTGCACCTTTTTCCTGCATTTTTTGAAGACCATGCTGAGGTGAAGAGGGAACATGCAAAGCAGTACCTAAGATATCTAAGAAAACGTGAGGGTAAAATCTGCCTTCTAGTGATTAAGAGGCCTGAGATAGGTAACTGGAGGACTGGCACACAAGCTCTGAAGCTGAAGAACACGTTAACCAGACAGACCAGAAGACCTTGGCTTCTGCCAACAGTGAAACTGATCTCTTACGCTTCACAGGAAAGAACCTGGATAAACAGAAGAGGAACACAGGCTATCTGGTTCATCAGCTTGTACATCATAAGAGATTAGAAATTAGAAAAGCAGGCCCAGCAGAAAGGCCCATTTAAAAAGCCTGCTGAAGTGTCAGGTAAAGAGATTTAACATCTGAAGGCAACACAGCAAGTCTTCCCATTGTGGTAGGTCCCAAGGCCAGTGAGTTAAAAATCTTGATCCCCTCCATTTGACAGAAGAAGGCTCATTGTTGTGCATACAAATAAATCTGCTTTGCAACATAAAAAAATAATAATACATAACCAGACAGAGGATAATAAAGAGATTTGTTATTATGGAAGAAAGGAATAAACCAGCATCTCTAAAAACCTACTATGTGTCTGTCTCAAGTATCATTTTGAAGGAATGATCTTGGATCCAGTTGTACATCCTATACCCCAAACCTTCTAAATCTGAATCCCTGGCATGTATGCATGTGTGTGTGCTTGTTTTAAATGCTTCTGCAATTTGGAGGTACTGCCCACAATGACCCTGTGTCTATAGGTTTCAGTCATAATCTCAGTCAATCCTCTAGAGTCAGGGGAGATCTAACTTTCAATCCTGACCTGATAAAGTAGGTGGTCTGTTCTCCATTTCACAGATAAGAAAAACCAAGCTCAGGAGAGTGAAGTAACTGGTCCAAGGTCACAGAGGCAGTCAATAGTAAAGCTGGGATTGGTACCCCAGTTTGACCCTGAGCCCGAGGGACAAATTCTTGGCTGTGTATTGAAGAGGAGTGGTTCAGCTGCCCAGAGAGCAGCAGCCGAGGAACCAGAAGGCTTGCGGGGGAGGTGGGTACAGTGGAGCCAGGTCAGCGTAGCCGGGGTCTGGTAGTGCTCCCTGGCCTGCCGGGAGCTGACATTTTCTCAGACGTGTGTGGACACCAGGAAAGATCCTATGTCAGAGTTCAGATGAAACATCTGAAAGAATTTCATGACCCCAGGCTCTGGAAATGCTGCAGAGTTAGCTGGCTCTGATGTGCTTTTAAAATCTTTCTCTAAGAATCTTTTCAAGATTGTTACTTGGATCTGTGTTTACAAATCCCTGTGGACACACACTGGCCTCCCCACTCTCAAAGGCTGGGACTAGTCTTTTGTGCCCCTTACCTATAAAATGAGGACAATGACTTCCCACCTGCCTGCTTGTCCTACATGTGGAACCTCACTGATTGCCCCACCAGCTCCTCCCTGTGAGCTCTTCTAAGCAACGAAGCGCTGGGCTTTTAGCACAATGCTGTCCATATCTGCAACATTCGCTAGGCACTTCCCACATGCCAGGCTTCGTCCCTTACGTCTGGCAGGAATGAGGGGGAAGGAAGGGATGTCAGAGAGGGCTTTTTTTGTTTGGGAGAAACTGTAAAGGGCCTTTGATTCCAGAAAAGAGAGACTTAGAGTCTACTGAGGCAGAGGCTACAACAGCAATAAACTGTCTGTATGAGAAAGAAACAGGGGTCTCCCTTGGGTGGTAAGTAGAAAGGCTGGTAGCTGGTTTGGGGCCTGGGGCAGGGGCCTGGAAGACCCCAGTATCCTGGCAGAGGTCAGGGGTCAAAAAGCAGAGTGCCTATCTCTCCCTCATTAAGTCATTTCCTTCTTCGTGTCTAAATTCCTCTCCCTGCCCCCAAGCCTTACATGGAACTCAGTTTACCCTTCAACCAGTGAGGGAGGCACTCAGAAATCGCCCGAGTTCCTGCCTGAGACAGGGCCACAGAGGGAGTGCAGCCTTGTGGCAAAGGAGAAAGGGGTAATTGAGTTCAAGGACCCGAGGTGGAGGAGGATGTGAGCACTCCCTGGGGAGAAGCAGTGGGTCAGGAACAGGGCTTCCTGTTGCCCTGGGACGGAATGGTCATTTTTCCTATTTGGACATTAACGATGGAACCCCAGAAGGCTGGAAAACATGCAGAGACTCAGATTCCACATGTGGTATTTCAACAATCCTGTGAGACAGGGACCATTACAACGAAGGAACAGAATGTAGCAGAGCAAGGCTGCCTGAGGCCCAACAGCTCACAGTAGCAAAGCCAGGGTCGAACTGGGGCCTGGTGGCTCCTAGTGCCCAGAGTGTTCCCCACCAGGCTAAGGCGCAGCAGCCTCCAGCCCTGAGCCCCTCCTCCTGCCAGGAAGGGCTCAGCGCCCTTTCCCGCCTCTCCGCTCAGCTGCCCTCTCCCCTCTGCCCTGTATCCTCTCTCCATTGGCAGGAGCTCCTCCAAAAGCCTAGTAGGAACACTGTGCCTCTCAGCAGCTAAGCTCTCCTTTCTAGCTGGGGGGCCCGACCCCATAGCGCCACATCAACCTCATCCCAAGGTGGGAAGGACATTTCATTACCCGCCAGGCCTTGTGGCCAAGTGACCAGGGGCCAGCAGCCCAGGATTTAAGATTAGGGTCCTGAGTGAGGCCTCAGACCCCAGCAGTGAGTGGGTGGGGGTGAGCAGGGAGGCCGTGCCAGCCTTGGAAGTGGATTAGACACAGGACAACTGGGATCTCAGCAGACTGTCCAATAGACCACCAAGAGCACTAAACAACAGTACTGACCTCTTTCTCTGTTCTCTGGAGAAGATCCAAGGGTCACAGGCAGAAAGAAAATCCTAGGCAGCTTGGCACCTCCAAGAGAATACTGGACCAGGAATCAGAAGTCATGGGTTTAAATCCCAGCTCTGGCACTCAGGTTGGCAAGTTAGTGAAGTTTTCTAAGCTCAAGCTTCCTCATCTGCAAAATGGGAAAAACACCTACCACCCCACAGGGCTCAAGGGGATTAAAGCAGGTGATGCCCCCAGCTCCACCCTGTGCCTAGTACAGAATAATCCTTCATTCCCAGAGAGCTCCTGCCCCTTCTTCCCACCTCAGCCTTCTCTGAAGAGGACAGGATTGGCCTGGGTCCTGGCAGTGGGCTTCTCAGAGATTCCTAATGGGCTGTGAGAGAGGGAAGGGAAGGGGGACAAGTGCACTTCTGCTCACCCCTTCTCCCTCCTTTTCCAGACTGCACCTCACTTTGATCTGTTTATACCCTCTCTCCCACCCACAATAATCTACCTTTTTAAAGTTTTGCTGCTCAAATAGCAAACTCTGCCGAAGTTGATCAGGAGTAGGCACGCTTTTTCTGTGAAGGGCCAGATGGTAAATATTTTAGGTTCGTGGGCCACCAAGAAGCAAAATCAAGGATATTACGTAGGTTCTCGTGCAACAAGTGAGAAAACTAAATTTCAACAAATATTTCATTGATGGAATTAAAAATATAATAAGAATTGAGTTTTATTTTGCTTTGCCTGTTTTTTGTAATACAGGTCTTCCAATGAAAAGTGTTTTGTTTTGTTTTTTAAGTGAGGAGGAAACATTTTGCTTAATTGGGTTCCAAAGTTAATGTTCCTACCATCAAAGATATTGGAACTGTCCCTCTGTAAAACCCATTTTTAGCTCCACGGCCATTCACAAATGGGTGGCAGACAGATTTGGTTACAGGGCATAGTTTTTTGTCCCCTGGACTAGAGTTTGTAGGAGTCCTTGCCAGATAAAGTTCTTGCCTGTTGAAGGCTGCTTTGGGGTCTGGGGCAACCTTCAGACGACAGACTGAAGGCTGCAGCCATCACCTCTGTACAAGGCAATGGAAATTGCAGACTCCCATGCCCAGAGCCCTGGGGTGCTTCACTACAGCTGAGGGGAGGGGTACTCAGGACCTAACTCCTTCCACGGGCCTCTGCTCTTACCCCTCACTTTGGTCTTCTGAGCAAAGGGAAGAACAGGGGAACAGCTCTGTCCTTTGCCCTCAGAGCAAGACCCTCCCCAAGAAGCACCTCCCTCCCCACAGCACTCTCTCAGAAAGCTTTCTTATAGAACCACTTTCCACCAGCATCTAAAAATAGAGACAAACAAACGGAACCCTTTCAGAGTTCTGGGGTTGCCCAAAGATCTTGATCCCCTCTACCTGTGGGGGCAGGAGGCAGCACCATCCGCCTACAGGGAAAGGCTCTGTCTCTGGTCCTGGTGGGTTAGGTAAATTTTCTGGGCCTTATTTTCATCATTTATAAAATGAGAATTATTGTATTTGCCTTACCTGCCTTGTGTGGCTATCAGAACATCAAATTATCCATAAAAAAATGTAATTAAATGAAAATGAAATGTAAATACCATGAAAAAAAGAGAGAATGAGCCTGGGAATTAAAAGAGAAGCACAGAAAACTTCAACCACTTTAAATTTCCCTACAGCAGAAACACAGTAATGTATCTTTACAAAATTCTTTAACTACTAGAAATATACCAAACAGTGAGCACTGGCAAAGCCATAAGGAAATAAGTGCATGTTGGTGACCTAGTAAACTGGCCTGGCATTTCCAGCTCTAACCTCTGACCTGATATTCCACCTCTGGGAATACACCCAGCAGAAATAGTGCAGGGAGAGGAAATTAAACAAATATGTCCACAGAAACACTTATTTTTGGTAGCGAGAAATAATAGGGGAAAGTTAACTAAACTGGGAATGCCTGTAGAGCAGAATATTACAAAGTTAAAAAATATATACTATATCATTTTTTTTTTAAGCTGGTATTCTCCAAAAACATCAGTGTCATGAAAGTCAAAGGCCGAGGAACTGTCCAGATTGAGGGAGCCTAAAGACATATGACAATGAAATTCAATATATGACCTGCACCAGATCTTGTTCTACATGGAGAAAAAAGCTATTAAGCACACTGATGGGGAAATTGACAAAACTGGAATGATAGCTTAGATAAAAATATTATATCCGAGTTAATGTCCTAAATTTAAAAACTGTAGTGTGCTTATGAAAGAGAATATATCCTTAGAAAATACATAATGAAGTCTTTGGGGATAAGGAGGCAAAATATCTGCAGCTGACTCTCAAATGGTTCAGAAACAATAATGGATCATTAGAAAGACAGAAAGGAGGGAAGGAGGGAAGGAGGTAGAGAGGGAGGGAGGAAACGGGGAGAGGAGCAGGAGAGGGACAGGGGAGGGGAGAGGAAATGACAAAATGTTAAAAATTGGGGTGTCTGAATAAGGGGGCATGGGAGTTCTGTTATTCTGAAACCTTTCTATTAAATCTGAAATTACTTCAAAACAAAAAATGGTTCAAGTTACATAGACTCTGAATACATAAAAGGTGTAAATAGAATGTTGAGGAAAAAAACAACACAACACAAAAATGTACATACTGGCAACAATAAGTAGAAAAGAAAGTGTATACAGTAGCTATAGGTATATAATGGTTTCAATTACCCCACATACAAGGTAGGGCAAAAGTGGGTTTATAGTTGCGAGTATGTGAAACATAGTTTATTCTTATATCATCATTTGTTAATTATTGTATGGTTTTCCACACGAACCACTGTAAACCTACCCTTGCCCCACCCTGTAAGTACCTCTCTTCAGCTCTTCAGTTTTCATAATGCAAACGGAGTTCAATGAGACCGACCCCTCGGGCGGGCGAGCAATTCACTCCTGTGCCAGCTTCTGACTGAAGCGTATGCAATGCAGCCACTTTGTTTGAGTGGCTTTGTGCATTGTTTTCATAACAAAGCATGATAAACGCCTCTCTCCCTCACCCGGCTTCTATCATCCAGGGCCCTCTGCAGTCGCCTGTCCTCCTGGCAGCCCCATCCCTTCCGCCTCCTCCCCATGGCCTCCCGTCCAAGCTCAGGCTTGCCATTCCTCGGTCCTTGGCACAGCCCCTACCTCGGGTGGTTACCTGCATTTTCCCAGATTAGCCCGTGAGGAGCTGCCCCACCCATAGTGATAGCTTCCTCCTCTGAACAAACAGCATGTGTTTGGGTGGGGGTCCCACAATTAGCTCATGGCCTGTTCCATCTTCTCATTTCATTAGCTTTTGAGGAGAGGACCCCTGTTCCCCAACTTCTAGAGACTGAGTTTCTTAATCCCTCAAATGGGAATAATACCTGCTTCCCAGGGTGTTACAAGGATTAAACACAAGAATCCACGCCCAGAAAATGAAGGTAATTTTTGTGGTTTGTTTCCCACTAGGTGTTTGGGAAATCATGAATGTTCATGGACTCCAAGGCCAATGGGAGCTGGGTGCTTGGCTGATGTTTTCTGCTTCAGACTTAACTCAAGGCAGGTTCCAGACAGCTCTGCACTTAACTGATGGCTCTCTATGGGAGCTGACCGCGTATCAACTCTGAAAGCCTGGGCTGGACACTGTGTGGCGGGGTGGGGGAATGGATGGGTAAAAGACAAAGCACGCAGGAGCACAGCCGGGAGGAACCTTCAGTCCAGAGGGAAGATGGCCAGGGAAGCCCTTTGCGTGACATGAGATTTGGTGACATTAGCACTCAGTAGAGATGAGAGTCCAAAATAAGAGGTAATTAAATCCACAGAAGGGGCTGGGGGAGGATGGGGTGGGGCATGACAGGCCTTGCCGGGAAGGCATTGAGGGGAAATTTTTAATTTTTCCAAGAGTGAGGGAACAGCAAGAGCAGAGGGCAGGGACAGAGTCTGGGGGAGCTCTGGCCCCTGTCTCAGTGCTGTAGTGATACTCAAAAGAGAACTGATGTGGACTTGGCTCCAAGGAGTTAACAGCCCAGTACAAACACACATAAGACAGGATAGGCCTAATCTCCTCCCTGGACGATCCCAGGGCCATGAGCACTGCTCCGGCTCACCTTGGTCTCCCTGACCCGCCCGCCCACCCGCCAGCATAGCTTAGCACTTGTGGGAATGTTAACTGTGGCATATGAGGACCTCAAGTAGACACGAAAGAGGGGATGTGTGGACGTGAGAAATAGCCTTGGAAAGATTAGAAGGTAAAACAGAAATAAAAATAGCTGCTGTGTTAAGGCTGCTAATCTTTTATTGGCTTAGACTGTCTTCTTAAATTTGTTATTTAAAAAAACCCTGTATCCAAAATAAGTCTCACAGAGCTAATACATGGCTATAAAAAAATATTCAATGCATTTCATTAAGTGAGAAAAGCAAGTTGTAGATTGTTATGGCTGTGTGAGCCTATCTGGGTCCACGTACACACTTGCTTTACTTAGAAAAGTTCTAACTTGGTCCTGTTAGAAAATGATCATCAGAGTCTGCCTGTGGGCATGAGACATGGAGGGAGAGCAGAGGGCGTTCTAGTTTTTACTTTAAGTCATCATAACTTTATGCCATTTGCCATGCTTCAGCTCTATAATAATAAAAAAAAATTACTTCTCATTTAAAAAGAAGTAAGTAGTAAAAGCCCCTTGCTTCAGAAACCTTTTCCCTTGGAAACCCTTTTCTCAAGGACTGAGACAAGTAAATGAACAACTATCACTGCTGTGTTCAGTAGTGCTTTGTGACTAGACTGGGCTACAGCACCCAGCTTGGATAAATTTGAGCTCTCCGCCTGTCCTGAACGTTTTTGTTTCTCTCACAAAAGAGGTTGCCCAGCCTAAGCTGAGTGTTTGGTGAGCGATCTTAACGACAGAGGACCCCATCGGGAGACTGGGGTCTGGCAGGCAGCCCTGTCCATATGGCCATCCCAGGGAGTTCCTCGGCTCCCAGGAAGGATGAGGCTTGAAGGCAGTGATCCGTTCCTGGCCCACAGCTCCAGTCCTTACAAAAGGAGATGCTGCAGGTTAAGTACCTAGCAGGGTGCCTTGCACGTGGGAGCCTCCTGTAAGTAGCTGGGCTTCATTAAGGCTACTGTCTTCAACCAGGAGGGAAGAGGGGATGCATGATGGATGTGCAGGGTAGCGGGGAGGTAGGCTCCCTGAGAGAGGTAGGGACTGTGGATAAAAGTTAAATGTCCATATAGATCATTTTTCGCCTGTTTGTTTAAACCAGCACAATGTAGTTGAAAAGCTTCTTTAAATCCCACCTCCTATATTGCTTGCTCTGTGACCTTGAACAAATCACCTCCTTTCTCTGGGCCTCCCTTTCCTTGCCTGTCCAATGGAGATCTGGACTAAATTCTTGCTGAGATCTAGTTCAACAGTAACATCTGATGATTTTATATTAATATAATAATCTAATAATCTAAGTCAAGAAAAGTAATATAAATATAGAAAAGAAGAAACCACTGATTGTCACATGATGCTTACATTACATTACCCTGTATCCTTGGGCACACAGTATCCATCACTGGCCCTAACTGCCAGCGCCCTTCCTCTGAGGAGCATCACTCCTTCCCAAATGCTCACCTCCTGACTGACCCTGCTACTCTATCCTCAAGGTCAAATGGAAAAGACCACCCAACCATGTATTTTTCCCCACTTCCCAGAAGCATTTAAATTAAAGGGGAAAATAAGTGTGTGCTCTGTGGGGCCTATGATGCGGCCAGAGCCCTAGACTAGGAGTCAGACCTCCAAGTCCCACCCTGGTCTGTCACTGATTCACCGTGTGACCTTGGACAAGCCACTTCCTCTCTGATCTTAGCCTCGTGTACAAAATGAGGGGTTGAGTGGGTTTTTCTCTGTGAGCCCTGCTCTAATATTCCCCTGCTCTGCCCTTGGGTGGCTACCAAGTCTGGGAGAGGCCAGGATCTACAGGCCAGTATTTCTCCAACCACCCCAGCATCCCAAGTAGTCTGCTGCCAAAATGTGAGCACAGCTAAGCACCTGCACTCAGCTCTGGGAGCCAGAAATCAGGTGAGACATGCAGGGCCAGGCACGATTCCAGCCGCGTTCAGGACTCTCCAGCCAGGGCACACTGTCCCCATCCAAAGCTGGATTTTGCAGCATTTCTCACAGATGTTCTTATTTGTAGGACAAGAACAGATGAGGCCTCCAAAGGAATCCAAACTATGTGCTTCAGGGACCAGACCAGGGCAGGAAGTGGAGTTAAAGAGTCTTTGCTTGTTAATACATGGTTTTAGCTAGGCTATAACACACCTACAGGAAAGTGTGCATGTACAGCTTGATATATTTTTATGAAATGAATACAGTAGTGAAACAGGCACCGGGTCAAGAAACGGAAATATACCTGTGCCCCAGAAGTCCCCCTGTGCCCCCTTCTATTCTCTAGTCTGCCAAATATCCACTCTTCTGGCTTCTAGCATTATCTGACTCATTCTGCCTGTTTCAAACTTTACGCAAATGGAATTACACAGTATGGACTCTTTGAGTCTGGTTTCCTTTGCTCAGCATGGTGTTTGTGAGCTTCATCCATCAGTACAGGTAAAAATGAAGAATGAGTTTCATTCATTTTTGTTTTTGCCTAGTAAGGATTTAGTGAGGCGCTAAAAGCAGCAAGCCATCCCTGAGTGGAGGCGAGAGCGCTAGCTCACTGACAACTGAGGAAGCACCTCGTACAGCTCTGTCCAGAATCACAGGGAGGGCCTCCTTCCCTGCTGCTCTCGCTGCGGAGCCCCACATCTTTCTCCGAGGGGCTCCACATGCAGGAGGCAGGACCTCGATGACCCAAAATTTACTTCCAAGAGCAGCAGTTCTTGTCCCTGAACACTTACCCTGTGCCCGGCTCTGTGAGGAACACCATGGACTCAGCACCTCGTTTAATCCCCACAGCTGTGAGCGAGGTACTGTTATTATTCCCATCATCCATATAAGAAAACTGACGCCTAGAGAGGTTAAGTTGTACTATTGTTGCACAGCTAGGAAGGGGACCCCGCCCCTAATCTGTGGGGCCCCCAAGGCCCAACCTCTCCACCATTCCATGTCAACAGGCAGCTTGCTGGCTGCATCTGGCCCCCACCACTTTCTCCAAACTCATCTAGCACGGCTTGCCCACAGCTCACATTCTGAGGCCACACTGGCCTCAGGCAGGCAGCTCAGACCCCAGACCCCTCCCCATCTCTGGGCCTAGGTCCCTGCTGTTGTCTCTACCTGCATTTTAACCCCTCTGTCCTCAAATTAACAGTCTCTTCCTCCAAATAGCCTTCCCTGACCACCCAGTCTAACCTTCATTTCTATTCTCAGCGTCCCGCCTTCTCCGTTCATAGCCAATAACACCTGCTACAATGATTTATCCTTCTCTGCTCCCTTGTTCACTTGTTTAGTGCCTTTCTTCACCAAGGAGCATAAGCTTCAAGAAGACTAGACTATCCCTGAGTGCTTACCACTACCTTGAATAGTGCCTGGTACGCAATAGAATGTTAGGTGAAGAAAAGAAGGGGAGGAGAGAAAGGTAGGACTGTCACTTCAGAAGCTGAGCAATCACCTGGGGACAGCTCTATTTCCAGCCTGTTTATGGCCCCAGGCAAGACCTTCCCCTCTCTGAGCTTCAGTTTCCTTAACTATCAGATGAAGGGCCTGTTAGAAAGGACCTCGAATGGCCTTCCAGGTCATCTGAACTTGAGACCACAAATCCTAGCAAGTCAAGCCATTCCTCTACTGTCTCTTACCCACTCCTTGTCTGGTTAGCACTGTAGGAAAGTGAGCGGGGTCCTTTAAAGCTCTGCAGGAGATGAGACACAGGGGCCTTCATACCCTGTTACAGGGCAGGATCAGAAAACATGAGATCTCTTCTAGTTCTCATAGCTCCAATACAGTGCGCAGGGAAAAGACAGGACTAGGAAGGAAGAGTAGGTGAATTCCCCCAGGAAACGGCTGTATCTCCTTCTTCAGAGTCTCCCACCTCCACTGCTCAGTCCTCAGGTCTGGCACCAGTCCCACCCAACTCCGCCCTTGTTGTGTGTGGCTGCCCCCGTCACCAGCTGGAGCTCCAGGAAGGCAGAGATGGACTGTGTCCTCCTCATCTTTGTACCCACAGCACTTAGCACTGAGCCCTACACAGAGGGTGTGACCAAGGTGAGGCCACTGAATCAAATGCCACTGGCAGCGTCCACTGCTGAGGATGCCCCTGGTGTCACCAAGGTCAGGAGAAGCGCCTGAGGCAAAAAGAACCTGGCCTCCCCCAGCTGCTGGCCCTCTGTCCCCCACCACCCTTTCATGGAGCACTGGATTGCCTTGGTCAGCCCAGTCTCCAAAATAAGCCAGAAGAGCATCCTCCTCTGGGGTCTCTGCATCACTTGCTCCCCAACACACCCAGCCATCGAGTTACCCAGGACAAGCACTGCTTGAACTTGAAGCACCAGCACCTCCTGTTCTTCTCAGAGTCTGGCTATGGCTTGGAACCTCTTTCTGGTTTGTCTCTTAAAATTAAAGAAAGTACAGAATTAGCCCTGACCCAAGAGCTCTATAAAGAGGAAGGGCCTCCTGCTTTGCTCCTTGGATACAGTGGAGGCCCTAAACCGCCAGGTTTTTACTTTGCTGGGTGTGTGAAGGAGTGAGGCTGGGTATACTGGTGGGCATGTGTGAGTGTGCAAGTGTTGTGTTCATGGGAGAGCACACAACAGGGGTGCAGTTACACACTGGACTGGCTAGACCTTGGTTATGTCACCTGCTGACTGAGCAACTTTGGGCAACTTGCTAAAATGCCTGGGACCACAGTTTCCTCATCTGAAAAATGATTCCCATTTCATGCACTGTCGTGAGAATAAAACTTCAGGATTAGTGTTCTATAATCACTAAAACACCATCTAAGTATTAGCAGTTGTTAGGAATGGAAGGCAAGAAGAGAACTTTGGAAAATCCTCATTTCTCTCTAAATAGTAACAGCTTTCAGATCTTGGAGGTTAGCCCTGGTTGCGTTCTGTTAGCCAACCTGAAAATGTACCCAATAACTCAGATCCTAGGAACCTTCATGACTACGTTTGTGTGGCTTATTACTCGATGCAAATCCACTTTCAGGAGGATTACTTCACCTCCCATGCAGGCTCCTGAGCTTATGAAACCAAACCCTGGGAGCTATGAAGATGCCAAGTGGGACTTGGAGAAAAAAATCAACAGGTCCAGGTCTCAGTCCAAAGCCTGGGAAGGGCTTTGGGAGGATAGTAACAGATAAACCAAGAATCGTTAGATTCACCATAACGCTTAACCAGAATATACTGAAAACACAGAACTCGACAATTCTAGCCCCTTCTGCTGGTGTCTTTATTTTCAAAGAGATGACTATTTGCAGAGCCACCCATAAAATGAATGAACTTCAGGATTACTGACAGCTGTTAGAGGGAGGGGGTTGGGGGCTGGGTGACAAAGGTGAAGGGACTAAGCAAAGACAAAAAACAAAAAATTTATAAACACAGACAACAGTATGGTGATTACCAGAGGAGGGGGGGCGGTGAGGGGAGGTAGGAGGGAGTAAAGAGGGGAAAAATGGTGATGGAAGGAGACTTGACTTTGAGTGGAGATCACACAATACAATATAGGGATGATGTATTATAGAGTTGTACACTTGAAACCTATATGATTTTATTAACCAATGTCACCCCAATCAATTCAATACAAATTAAATAAATACACCTCAGGATTGTTTTTAAAACTTCCCATGAATCCTGTGACAAGAACAACCGACAAGTGCACCAAGAGAAGTGTATCCTTGGCTCCACCTCACATCCCCTTCACCTCTCATGGCCTCTTACCTCCCCAGCTCCTCTCCGATGTCGTAAAAGTCCTCCACCTTCTGCTGCTTGAAGGTCTCCATGTTTGGACTCCTCATTGAGGCCTGGCGCATGTAGCTCTGAAACTGAGATCAGGGTAGATGTGTAAATTGACACAAGCCTAAGAGTCTGAGCCTAAAAGTAATCAACTGCAAGGGAACGAATAATTCAACAATAATCCACAGCCCTCACTCCTCAAGAACTGCCCTGCTCAAGCCTTTCCAAGCCCGTGACCGATACTGTATGGTTTTGATTTGATTTAGAGCAAGGAGACAGAAAAAGAGCCCTCCTCACTGACTCAGATCTGCTTTGACCAAGCTCAGAGGAACAACCATCTTGACCAACTTCAGCGATTTGTTCTCAGGAAATTCAGTTCTATTGAGGAAAGGGGCAGCTCTGAGGCAGGAGAAAGAGCACTCATTTTTTTTTAAAGGCTTTATTGATTTTTGGAGAGACGGGGAGGGAGGAAGAAAAAGAGGGAGAGAAACATCAATGTGTGGTTGCCTCTCACATGCCCCCAACTGGAGACCCGGCCTGCAACCCAGGCATGTGCCCTGACTGGGAATCGAACCAGCAACCCTCTGGTTCGCATGCCAGCACTCAATCCACTGAGCCACACCAGCCAGGGCAAGAGCACTCATTTTTGAGTCAGAAGATCTAGGTTCAAGTCCCAGTTTTGCTTGGGTTAAGTTATTTAAGCTGCAGAAGGCTTAGCTTCCCAGTCTGTAAAAGGGGCTGATACTGTAAAAACCTATGGCAAATCATGAAATCATTCTGTAAACTATAAAACGCAGTCGAAGGTAAGAGATTTTCATGACCTCAGCTCCCTTGGGGGCCGTGCCACCTGAACCTGTCTGAACTGATCTGTAAACTCTCTCAGTCATCACCCCAAGGGAAAGATGGGCGGGAGTGGTGTGACAAACTACAACAGGCATCAGGAGGCAGGAGCACGAGGTTCCAGTTCCAGTTTTGCCCACAGCTAGCTCTATGACCTCATCTCTTGTCAGAGGAGCTTCAGTTTCCTCATCTGTAAAATGGAGCTAACTCAGTCTGCCCAGGACACCTGACTGAGGGCCACAGGACAGTCTGGGCCGTGAGAGTGCTCCCTTCTCCACCAGAAGAGGCTGTTGGCATCCTGCCCGGGGATCCCCTGCCCCAAGGAGCTCTCCCATTCCTGGGACTGCCACATGCCACCTTCAACGCACCCCAAGGGCAGGGCTCAGGACACAGTCTGCAAGTCACAAAGATAACACCAGCTGCCTGTGGATGTATCTTTCAAGAGTCATTATCACAAGCCTCTCAGAGCTCATTTAGGCTAAGTGTTGGCAGCATTTCTTCTGCCTGTCAATCAGATACCAACCACACCCAGGCCCATGAACCCCAAAAGACTGTCTTCACCAGTCTGGGTGGAGGCACCATTACATAAGGGCATGTCTCGCCGATGCCAAGTGGCTGGAGCTGTTCTAACTCTCAGGCGATGTGTACATTTCACCCTTTTTCCTCCATTTCTGTCCCCTGCAAATGAGAGCTCTGTTACTGAGATGCCACCTGCTTCCCTCCCTTCTACAAAGGCACACACACTCCTGAAGACCTCCAGACGGAGCTGACCTGGCACCCAGGCCTTGCCCTCAAGGTCACCTGCTGACCCCCTGCCTGCCAACACTCGTGGTCCATCACGCACTGTCCCCCCTGCCTGGGCTTCACTGTGTGCTCCACCATGGGGCCTGGGTGCAGCGTGGATGGGACACGGAAAAGAGCAGGCTCCAGGAGCCGCAGTTCTAGGCTAGGCTGGTTGTGCGTTAGCCCTGTGACTCACAGCGGCTTGGCACCCTCTCTGAGTCTCAGTCCCCTCACCTGTAAACAGGGGTGATAACATCAACATCACCTACTTCACACCTTGTGATAAGAGCATAAACTGCTGGGCAAAAGAAAAGGACGATTGTTACTGTTACTGTTTGACTCACCCCAGACTACTGTTTGTGTTGCTGCTTCCCACAGCGGTGAAGACAGCCAGTTCCGTTCCTTTCTGAGGAAAGGTTTGGAGATCCTCCTGGCAAATGCGGCTTGACCAGAACCAGAAGCTCGACCATGCTCACTCCCTACTCCACCCTGGCGAATCTCCTGAGAGAAGCCAGAGCGTGGCAGGAGTGCTACCATCTTCTCTGTGCTGAAGACCTTCCAAATAAACTATTTGGGTCAGGTCCTTGGGGTGGGGGATGGGGGCAGTAAGGTTACTAATTTCACACAGCTAGACGGAAGCAGAAATCTCCAAAACATTCTGTTGGCAGATACCCTGAGAGTGGTCCCAGCAACAGCTAAGATCTGCCATTGGCTGGAGGCCATTTGCTACGAGGAGCTGAGCTGGATTTGAAGCAGCCCCAGCTCCCCAGCCAAAGGACAAGTCCCATCCTTGGGCTCCACATCCGGGATAGCAGGGGTGAGGGCAGGGGAGCCCCCAAGGACAAACTAGGCCCACCAGTTTGGCTCCAACTCACCTTCTGGACCTTAGCCGCCCCCACCCCCAACCTATATTACAGCTAATGTAGACCTTCCAATTCTCCCCAGACTCACCCCTGCCATGCCTCAGCTCAGTCTGGGCCCTTTCCAGGGGCAGCCCACCCAGAGAGCCCTCCTAGTGGCTCAAGTGCTACCGTATCTGTGAGGCTCCATGACTCTTTTTCTTGCCAAAACAGATGAGAATTCTCCTCCTTTTTCAATTCCCAGAGAGAGCCCTTCATACATTTTTAGGGTGAGAGCTTATCCCGTTCTGGCTCATCATAATCTGTGTCTATGTCTAGGGATGAAGCACAGATTGCACAGTCACACAGGTCTGGGTTCAAATCCCAGCTCTGCCACTTACTAGCACACACTTAGCACAGGGCGACTTTGCTGAGCTTCAAAATACTTACATGGAAAGAGTCTAGACAACGCCTAGTGGTGGTGGGTATGTGGAGCAACTAGAACTCTTAAACGCTGGGACACTTTGAAAAACTGTTGGGCAGTTTCTATGGACACACCAAACAGAAATGCATGCAGATGTTTTTAAATGACCCAGGTTGGACTGCTCACAGTAGCACCATTAATAATAACTAAAAATTGGAAACAAACAAATGGCCATCAATAGACTAGATAAATAGAGGTATACCCATACCATGGAATTATTATACAACAATGAGAATTAACTACTGCTATCTGCAACCACACGGGTGAAACTCACAAATATAATGTTGAATGAAAAAAAACAGACACAAAAGACTTCACATAGGCAACACTGCTCTATGGTGCTAGAAGTCAGAGGTTACCCCTGGGTGAGGGATTTGCCTGGAAGGAAACACACGGGGATTTCTGCGTGCTGGCAATGCTGTTTCTTGATCTGGGTGGTGGTTACGTGGGTATATGGGATACACACTTATTCTGTATGCAGTTTTATATAATAAAAAATGAGTCTAATACCCACCTTATGGGACAAATGAGATAACATATGTAAAATGTTTTAAATAGTGCTTGGATGGCCCCAAAAATGTGAGTTCCTTACTCCTGCCTCTTGTCTCGGAGACCCATGAGGACAGGGGTTGTGACAGTCTCACCTCTGTCCCCTTGTAGTAGCTGGCATACAGCAGGCACTCCATAAATAATGATGCCTCATCAGGTAAAAACAGCCGATTACAACTTGAAGCCTTTCCTTACATCTCTCCCCAAGATGAACCTGCATTTTACCAGATTAGAAACTTGAAGCTAAAGGGAAGAAACTCGGAGGTGGAATTACAGTCACCAATTAGGACCCAGAGGCACCTTTCTGGCCCTGGAAAGATAAAACCACAGGGCAAAGGGGAGGGACAGTTACAACTTTGGGCCAGAGGCACAGGCCATCAGCTGCAGACATTCCAAGGATGAGGCCCTTCTTCGTGCCCACATTTCTCCTAATGGAATCTCTAGAATTCACATTCCTGCCCCCAAACCTAACACCAGGCACAAATTCTGAGGGTTAATGCAGATTTCCTAGAACCTCACAGAAAAGGGCCACAAAGATCATCTGGGGGATTTTTAGACTCTGCTTCAGGAACCACCAGTGTGAGGAAGGGGAGCCAGAGCTGTTCCACTTTAGCCATATTATATGTTGGGTTTCTGCATAAGAATTCATCGGGGCGGGGGAGGGGGGCTCTGAAAACCGCTGCTGTCTAGTCTAACCCGCTGGTTTTACAAAAGGAGGAAATTGAGGTCCAGACAGGGGAAGGGACATGCTAAAAGCTACACAGCTGGCCCACTCCAGCTGCTCTCCCTGGGCTTCTGTTGACAGCATCTCCACAGGTGGCCTCTGAGGGACAGCCCAGCAGATGTCCTCCAGGGCTGGAGGATCACCCCACAGGAGACTCTCTCATTCCTCCAGAGCCCTCTTCCCCACTGGCCCGAGCTCATGCTACTGAACTCTCGGCAGTCCTCACCCCACTCACCCAGTGCTAGTCAGTGGAATGGGGCCACTGCAAGGGGGCAGGTATGATTACCCCCTGCACCTCTCACCTATTGCTGTCATTAGGACTCATTGTACTCAGGCTTTGATGAGGCTGATAACAGAAGGGAGGGGGCTTGGGCACTACAGAGCCCTCCAGAGCATTCTGGGCTTTGACCCATCCCGGTCTCTGAGGAAGAAGCTGGGGCTCAGAGAAGATGAGCCACTTGCCTAAGTTGACATGAGAAAACTCCATCCTTCTGGTGAAGGTCCAGCTCCGCTGAGCAGCCCTGTGTGTTCACCTCCACATCTAAGAACTAGGGAGGCCGTAAGGAGGCAGTCAGGGTCAGTGCCGGTCTCATTCCTGCCCATTGGAAAGTTGCCCCAGAGCAGCACACACCACCCACATCCTCACCCCCTGTGCCCCCTGCCCAAGCCTCTCCCAAAGCTGTTATCACTGGGGCCACCTTAGGTGCTAAAAACACATCCTGAGAGAGGGGGTAGTTTGGGAAAAACAGGACTCTGGAAGTATTTGTGAAGGGGCCAAGGCAAGAGCACCCCTCAATCACCAGGATTCTCCCAGGAATACCTTACACGGAGGCAGATGGGAAATGAGTGTCAGAAACCATAGCAGCAGCCCCCAGCCGCTGGCCACTGGATTCTAGGGCACAAGGTGTCAGAGACTGTGCTCACTCCACCTGCCCACAGGGGCTTTCCACCTGCCTCTTAGGCAGCCACTCTGGCATTCCCTTTTCCAGTGTGCACCCCTACTCTCCCACTACCTGTGTGGCCCCCATGCTCACCTGCTCACCTCTCTGGGCTTCATTTACTCCTTCTGAAAGTGAGAATACTAATTTCCACCTTGCAGAGTTACAGTAAAGAATGGGTAGACGCACACATGCCATGAGACATCCACAATGCCTGGCTCAGGGTCATGGTCAACTGCTGACAACAGCCTTCTATGCCTTTCTACCCCAGACCTACTGGCTGCCCCCGTGCCCACTCTCACTGTGCCGCAGGCAGGGATCCTGATGGCAGGGCTCACAGCTTCACTCTGCCACATAGGAAGCTAACTGTGTACAAAGCAGCCGCGTCGCATCACCTCCTGGAGCAAGGAGGGAGAAAGAGTTGTGCAAGGCGTGATGCTGAGAAGACCTGGCTCCTCTTCTCCCAGAAATCTGGGGTGCTCTACCCAGTCAAGAGGCCGTAACTTGATGGAAGGAAGCCTGTCTCCTGTCTCCTCCCTGGGTGCCACGCCTCTGCCCACCGCCCCCCGCCCTCGGGTCAAACTGCCAGGCTTCGGAGAGCGCCCTGGGGGTGCAGTGGGCAGCTCCCGGCGTTCCAGGGAGGCCATAGCGCCCAAGGCCACAGCTGGCCATGCCTGCGGGCGGTGTCAGGGACTCAGGCGGCAGGCTTGGAGAACACGAGAGTGCGTCCCGGAGCAATCTGCCCCCGCCAGCCCCAGCCCCGGGGTACCGCTGCAATCGGACCGTGCGCCCTGTCCCGCCAATCCAGCCCGCACACGGCGCTACTCACGGCCGAAGGCTGCGCGACGGCGGGCTCGGTGGGCACGCGGGACACCGCAGGGTGCGCGGCGCTTAGCGCTCAGCTTGGCGCTCGGCTCCGCTTTCTCCCTGCGCTCCCCGCGCCCTCCGGGCCCGCCCGCGGAGCAGTGCAGGAGCCCAGGGGCGGAGCGCCCAGCGCCGTCCCAGGCGCCGGCTGGAGGCGCGCCCGGCGGCCCGGGACAGGACTCGGGGCGCCCCCTGCTGGGAGCCCTTCAGGACAGCCCCGGGGTGAGGGCTCAGTCTCTCTGCCAGGTCCCGCCGGTCACCTCCAGAACTCTGGCGAGACCCTCCAGGAGTCCTTACCCGCTCTGCTACTCACCTGCTGTGTGGCCTTGGGCAAGTCCGCTAACCTCACCAATCCTTGTCTGGAAATTGACCTAACTGAGCTGATACAGGTGACGTAGCCTGGCACAATCGCTCAGAAAATGATATTTCTTTGCCTCCCTCCCCCCACAAACACACACACACACACCACCACCACCCACCCCGGGTGAGAGAGGAAGTCACACTAGAGAACAGGCGGCTTCCTCCCTGCCATCCAACATGCTTCCTGACACTGCACACGTTCTTCTGGGAACCTCACCACCCACGTTTCACAGCAGTGGGCGGGGGCACTGTGATATGGAGGGGCATTCCCCTCCTCTTCACCACTCCCCAGTTTGGGAGCGGCCTGGCCTGGCTTGCCATCTGTGCCCCCAACCCTGGAAAGGTTACTGAGTGAAGCCCCACATGACTATCAAGACTTCCATAACAAAGGACTTGGGAGAGGATTCCCCCTCACTTCCTTACCTCAAAGTCCCCAGAGGAAAAAGAGGAATGAGGAGGGTGGGGAAGGAAGGAGAAACAGAACATCAGCCAAATTCAGTGGTCTTACTTCAAGCCAAGAGACTGTTTAGCTTAAAGGGAATGGAGGTCCCTTCTCAGAGGTCCCATCCCTAAGACACCCATGGGGCTTCTCAGGACAGTCACAGAGTCCTGGGGCTGAGGTCAAAGCCCAGCTCCGCCATTCCCCCTGTAGAGTCTTGTGCATGGCACCTAAGGCTTTCCTTCATCAGTAAAGTAGGGGCAACACACCTTCTTACAGAGCGTAATGGAGCTGTTGTAGGGCTGAAATGAGATAGACGCACTAGAGGACCCCTACCCATGTGAGCAACCTCCCCTCCACCCTTGAGCCTTTCCCATACTGGGTACCGACAAGTACAGATGAGCACCTCCTCCCAGATGACCAACACCTCAGAGTCTGGGACAGCCTGGAGAAAGATTCCAGAGCTTTCTTTTTTATAAACTTTACAGCATCTCGGGGCAGTGCAGGCTCTGGTCTTCTAACACCAGAGGTGGCTGCTTGCAATGTCGGAAGCAGAGGAGAACCTCCACTGAGGCTTCACCAGCATAGGGACACCCTTCATCCTCTGATCACCCTCAAAACACCCCACTCATTTCCAGTTACCTCTTAATGTGTAACAAACCACCCCACCTTGCATGGCTGAAACAATCTTGCTAGGCTCACAGATCCTGAGGGTCAGGACTTCGGACTGTATACAGCACTCTGCTGCACAGTGCCTGGGGCCTCAAGTGAGAATAATTGAATGGTTGGAGGATGGAATATTCTGGAGACTTCTTCATACACATAGCTAGTGCCTGAGACACGCTGAATCCAAGGCTGGGCTCAGCTGACACTGCTGTAGCCCCTGCAGGTAGCCTTGTCATCCATTCTTCTCTGAGCCTCATGCTTAATGCCTAATTTGCAGCAACAGCATCCCCTTGCATGAAGCAAAACAGACATCTTTGGATTTGACAGTTGGCAAATTAGTCAGAGAACATTGCAACTGGAAGGGTCACTGTCAATCACCCCAACCAGCCTGGTCATTTTTCAAATGTAGAAATAGAGGCTCAGAGAAGAGAAGCAACTTGCCCAAGGTCATGCAACTGGTGAAAGGCAGCTAGGACTAGACCCCAGGCCTCCTCAAGATTCTCAGCTTGGTGCTCTTTCCACTGAACATGCCAAATACAATTGCCTAGAGAGGTACCATCTGGAAATGCGTTTTATGCTTCAGGGCAAGGGAGTTTATCAGACCTTCACCTCAGAACAGCAGCAGAACTCTGAACACTGAACATGGGAACCAAAGTAGCAGTGGGCAGAGACGGGGAGGTGTTGGGGACCCCCAACCCACAGAGATCCTCCGGTGTCATGGATGAAATGCAGACTTCCCAGGCAGCTTGTGCTAGGGTAGAGAAGGCCGACAAATGTCTGAGAGACAAATGCCTATGTTACCTTCCTCCAAGGTCTTTTATTGAGTGCAGTAAGCTTAAGGGCATATAGCATGTATGTAAAGCTCATCAATCAGTGTTAAACAGTGCTGATTATAGAAAACAGATATTCTTCAGCGATAACAATTGAAGGAATGTTGAGATCTCCCTCAGGTCAGGGTGTGCTGGACCAAAGACTTCAGATGCCATAAAATAGGGAGGGTGAGTTCATTTTGAGTTAAAGTTAAAACCTCTGCTGCTAGTACAATAAAGTGATCAAGCAAGGTAAAAGAGCATGGCAAGCTGCAAAGGACATAAAGCATTTTCTCATGGCTTGATTCCCACCGGGGCCCATTGGCTATAGAATCGAGGCACGTATGCACCCAGCTTTCCCGGTTTTCCAGTCAGGTCTTACAGGCTTTGTTTCCTTCACCTGGCCTGTGCAGGGCTCCAAGTCTTGATACTTTCCCAGAGGGACCCCGATAGGGAGGCCCCAAGGGTGATGGCAACAAGGACGCCTCTTCCAGAATGAAACCAGGAGAAGGTCCAGGTATTAAGAGCTAAGAATTATGAAACCTGTTCCAGTTCCTGTGCAGTTCCCTCAGCTGACCAAATAGAGTCGAAATGCCTCACCTTGACACTTAAGCCTCCAGCCTGCATTTCTCCATTACTCACACACATCTTCTGCCCTCTGGTGCATGCACATCCAGCTCTTCTGCCAGGTTGGATTATTGGCTGTATCTGCCTCCAAGCCTTTATGTAAGCCATTCTTCCACCACCCTCCTCATCCCATCCTACAAAATCCTATCCATCCTTCAAGGGCCTTCTCAGGTATTACATCTCCCATGGAAACTTCTCTGATCTGCCCTCTAGATGGCTTTCTCCCCTGGAGCCTACTATTCTTGGTTTATACCCAAACGGCATTCCCCTTCCTCCATGTTAGTTATGATTAGCATCCACTTCTCTTTTCCTCAAGGGCAAGGACAATACCTTGTTCATCTTTGTATCCGTACAGTGCCTGATATTGCAAACTAATAAAGCTTGTTAAATTGAATTACTAGAATGTAAATGCCACAAGTTAAGGAACCATAACTGTCTTGTTTTCTATAGTAATCACATGTTGGATGGAGAAATGTATAATTAGTTTTAACAGTTGCCACCTATTACATTTCTTCTAGCATATGCCATCCCTGTGCCAGGAGCTTTACTTATTGATGGATTTTATTATCCCCTTTTACAGATGAGGTAACCAAGGCTTCAGGATGTTAATTTGCCCAAGCTCACTCAACCTGTAAATAAATGGCTGTGCTGTGATTTGAATCTTGTCTGCCCATCTCCAAAGCCCAAGCTCTTTCTGCTCCCCCAACCCGACTGCCTGCCCTCAAGTGAAACTTCCAAGTATTCTAAAAGTGTTGATACAGGAGTTACTGGCTGCCCATCAGAACTGCCCTGGGAGTGTTTAAAAAGTCCCAGGCTCAGACTGCACCGCACACCAATTACATCAGAACCTCTGGGAATGGGGTCTGGGCATCAGTAGTAGTTAAAACTCCCCAGGTGATTGATTCCAAGGTACAGATTTAGAATCACTTTATTCATGTCACAGAGACCTGAAGAAATGAAGGTATCCTCCATCACCTTGCCAAACTGCAAACACATTCGAGAACCTACTTTGCGCAAGACACTCCAAGAGACTGCAAAATAGGCAAGTCACAGCAGCTTGAAGCTTCTATAGGATGAGAAGACACGCCCACAGTGAAAGGTGTAACTGTGGCAGACAGTGAAATTCAATGAAGGTGGTGATATCCTAAAGCATACTTTGGTGCCCAGCAAGTTTACAGAGCCTAACAACCTGCTAACAAGGAGGCAGGGCCAGGATGAAGATGCCACATGCAGCATGCATCCGTCTGCGGGGGCGCAGGCACTGGAGATGGCCTGAGGGTACATAGTGTGAGGGCTAAATGCAGGGATGCTAACGCCCGATGCCCGGGTGTGGATCCCAGCACACAAATTACTGTGTGATCTAAGGCAAGCTTCATGATCTCTGTGTGCCTCATTATCCCCATGGGTCAAATGGAGCCAAGAATGGCATTTTTCTAATTGGTCAGTTTGAACATTCAATTAGTTATAGATAGATGTGAAGGACTTCGATCAGTGTCTGGCACATGATAAAGTGCTCAGTGAGGATTGGCTATGCTTGTTCTTCCTCGAATGTCTGGTGTGAGCTCCTCTAGAGGAGGAAATGGATTTCACCCATTTTTGCACCCCATCCACCCCCAGCAAAACCCAGAGTAGGTTCTTAGCAAATGTTAAAGTCTGGAAGGCAGGCTTCTTGACATGGGTCCAGTGCTCGCTTCTTTCTTAGGCTATCCTGGCACGGGTGCTTCCTCCCCAGCTGGCTCACCCTGCTGGTGGTAGGCAGGCAGGGGGCCTCCTCTGCCCAAAGGTGGCCTGGCGGCCTGGTAACCTGGCTTCTCAGCTCTTCCCAGCCCGGCCCAGTCCTATCCACTCTGTCCTGTGCCCTCGGCTCTCCCACACCCAGCAGTGCGGGGTCAGCAGTGTGGAGTGAACCTGACAGCCCTTCCTGCTTCCTCCCTCAGGAGGTCTGCTCTCTTCTGCTGCCAGAGGCAGCCACTTTGACCTCTAGCCCCGCTGGATGCAGCAAGGCCTGGACTCTCCGTGGGGGGTGGGATGGGGAAGGGGAGGAGAGAAGACAGAAAGGGGCTTGAGCATGGGAGGCCTTGCCTTTCCCTGGAAGCCCGGGAGAATGAGGGTTCTTAGGCACATGTGCACATTCATTCACTCGGTAAACAGTCAAGGGCGTCTCCTGGGGGTGGTTCAAAGTCAGTGTCCAAAAGGGTCACTCCAGCAGGCATCACAGGGGGCTTCATTCAAATTTGAAACAAGATGACCCAGAGAGTAGGAGGTGGGGGGAGCTGTGTGCACAGAAGGCTGGGGGTAAAAACCACCTGTCATTTATCGCCTCGACTCCCACCTGAGCCAGCACGGTGGCCACATTGGGATCAGGACCCAGCCACATGCTGTCACTTTCTGTTTGGGGCAAAGGTAGATGACACAGGCACTGGGTGCTTGGCCAAGGCCCCCAAGCTATGCCCACCTTTAATGCTACAAATTCCACCACTTACTTCTCTAGGCTCAGGAATCAAATAGGCGTAATTACATCTTGTTTTCAGCCATTTTCTAGGCAAGTCACTTCCCCACTCTGAGCCTCAGTTGCCTTATCTGTAAAATGGGAATAATCACACCTCTGTCTCAGGGCTGATGTGAAAGCCAGACAAAATACTTGAGAAAGCGCTGGTACAAATTTCCATTTTTCTTCCAAAGCAGATTTTTCCATCTTTCAAGACAGTCTGTCACTTGTGCCATATTTCTCTGGCCATGTTGTTCCTCCAACTGTCTCTGAAATAGTTTCTTCCCTCATCCTTCATTGATATAGGGCTCAGCTCAATTCCAGCCTCATTCATTTTTCAGACATTTCCTAGTACCCATCCTGGGCCAGTCCCTGAGAGAAGGAGGCACCAGCCCTGCCCTTTCGGAGCTCAAAGCCAAGCAGAGGAGCTATCGTGAGAACATATGCCTAGGACCCCATCTTCTGGAGCCAGGCCAAAGCTGGGCAGAACCCCAAGGGAGCCCCATGGGAGGAGGATTTGTACCTGAGTGACTGGGGACTGGGGCGGGGAGCATCCTCTGAGGAGAGAACTCTTCTTAGATGTCACAATCATATCTGCTGAGTGAAGCTGATGTTACTTTCCTGTGTTTGTTAATGGTCCTTTGAGTGACTCCTGTCATCCTTCACACTTTGCTGATAATGTGGTTGAACCATCAGAGGCCTTTGGTGGACCCATAAGGGAAGGATGGGTAGGACAGCATTTCCTCCCCGTCTTCCTCTGAAGAGCAACTGCAGGGCCAGACCTGGTCACTCTGCAGGCGGATCCTTTCACACCCTTGGCTGATCCGTGGCCTCTGTGTATCAGGCTGGCCCATTCGGGTCGCTGCTCTGCACACTGACTGCCTCTCAGCTAAGCCCAGGTCCTGACCCAGTTATGAGCATCTACATCCAGGAAAACAAAGGCACAGAAGGCCAAGTCCAGCTGTCTGCAGTGGCCTCTGCCCCAAACAGGGCTGGGCCCTGCTCCTTCCCCTCCAGACTTGCTATCGAGGCTAAAGAACCCCAGGCTTCCTCAGCTTATTACTTGCAGGAGATTTTTCTAGCCTCTCAATCTTGACTTCTATCCCTCCATCCACATAGATTATTTTCATTCTTCCACTCACATCAAACCAACATCTATAGAGAATCTCTCATAAGCCAAACACTGTACTAATTATTACTTTTTATATAGATGCTAAAACTGAGACTCAAAGAGTGTAGTGGACATGTACATTTGCTTTGGCTGTTCAATTTCCAATGCCCTCCTCCTATTTGAGAGAAAACAATTATGGAGGCAGTATTAGGGTGTAAGTGGATATGATAAACCATCTCCCACCACAAAAACTGAAGAGAGAAAATCCTCCTTCCCTCGATCTCAGTATCAGTGAGACCATTGGCTTGGCCAGTCTGGTAGTTCTGCTCAGTGTATTGAATGCCAAGTGAGTAAAATCAAGCTGTCCACAGTGGGCATCAGAAGTAGCAGAGGCATCCTGGACAGATTGTTCTATCTTCTTTGGTTCCTGCTATTCCAGCCTCCCATTGAGTCTGAGTCCCTCTAGTCTTGTGCTCAGTTGGCAAGAACCTGACTGATATAGGGACAGCCAGGAGTGTGCTCAATGCTGAAGGGCCAGAAATCAAACAAAGACATCTTCTTTCCACACTGGCCAGTGTGGCTCAGTTGGTTGGAGCACCATCCTATAACCAAAGAGTTGTGGATTCGATTCCTGGTCAGGGCACATACCTAGGTTGTGGGTTGGTCCCTGGCCCAAGCACCTTACAGGAGGCAACCAATTGATGCTTCTCTCTCACATTGATATTTGTTTCTCTCCCTCCCTTTCTCTCTACAAAGCAATGAAAAATGTCCTTGGGTGGGGATTAAAAAAAAAATCTTTCACACCCAGAGTTTTCCACTTGAAGAGTGAAGAGTGTCTAACACAGGAGAGAGGTGGGTGGAATTCCAGGAATTCCGGGATGACTGGTGTGCAGCAGACCTAAGCAGCAAGCAGTCCAGACAAACAGGAGAATATGCAGGGGAAAAGAGGGCTCCAGGAGTGATGTCTCCAAGTGAAACCGATACATCTGGCAACATGTTTTAACCAACTAGGTGCTCTTTGAAAGTTTGGGGATTGCTTTATTTTAAGTACATAGAAAAATTAAATAAATGAATGACAAAGTGATTTTAATACCAGAAAAAAAAAAACCCAAAAGGTGTATAAGGAAATGTTCATCACAATACACAAGAGCTCAACTTTGAACTGTGAATAAAATTTACATGTCATAATGATCTGCTATGTTGAGTTGTGATTTTATCTGCCTTTTTTCTATCAATCTGATCCCACCTATTTTCCTTTTTTAATTTTATTTTTTATCAAAATAACATTGTATTTTACTTATTTTTTTCATCACCGAAAGGGTTTATTTGGGGAAGAGAAAGAAAAAGGTTGCAAATCAATGTACATTTGTTTCTAAAGAGAATTATACATAATCATAAAATACATCATTAATTATGGGACAAACTGACATGTGCCTGCTGATATGTTGCACTAAGTTATAACAGCATCTACATAGTACTCCTGCCAAAAATAGAGGCGCTGAATCTAACCATGAATAAATGGTCAGACAAATCCAAACTGAGATACATTCTGTAAAACAACTAACCAGTACTCTTTAAAAATATGTCATGAGCCCTGGCTGGTGTGGCTCAGTGGATTGAGTGCTAGCTTATGAAAAAATTAAGGATACATATAATTAAGGACTGATAAATTCAATCATGTAAAAATAAAGAAAATCTTCACAGCAATTTAAAAAATCAAAAACAAGTGACAAACTGGAAAAAAAGAACACTTTCAACACACATCACAAAGGGCTACTCTCTCTCCAATATGTAAAAACCACCTACAAGTAATTAAGAAAAAGACTAAGAACAAATACAAACAAATGATATGAACAGATGGTTCACAGAAAAGGAAATACAAATGTCTCTAACATAAAAAAGATGTCGATTTCCGGCCAAGATGGAGGTCTAGACAGACAAGCTGGGTCTCCCTCCAAAACTAAGAAGGAATACAACTACCTCAAAACTAGAGACAACCAGAAGTTCCAGAAAATCAAGCCGCTGGAAATCCAACAAACAAAGATATAAAGAAGAAATACTCATCCAGACAGGTGGGAGGGGCAAGCCAGGGCAGAGAGGACGTGGTGTGGTGGCGGAAGCGGCAGGCCGGCAGAAAGCACAGTCACACGTCTTAAAAAGTCGGGAGGGACACCTGGGGAGCATTCCCAGACCCAGACCAGATTGCGCAGCTCATGATCCCAGCATCGGGGGAAATCAAGCCTCATTGCTTCTAACTGTTCAAACCTGTGAGGGCTGAGGTGGAGGAAGAAACTGCCGGTCTCTCAGCAGAGTCCGCTTGTTTAAAGTGCCCCCACAGTCCTAGAACATCTGCAGACCCACCCATTCTGGGAACGATAGCCAGGGCAACAGCTAGACTAGAGGGGCACCAGTCCCATATGGAAGTGGGAGAAGTGCCTGGAAAAGGGGCAAGTGCTGAGAAAGCGGCATTGTTCCCTCTCAGACCCCTCCCCCACATATAGCACCACAACGTGGTAAAACGGGTCGCTCTGTACTGACGAATACCTGAGGCTCCTTAGGTAGAATGACAGCTCTACTTAAGACACAGAGGCAAACAAACACAGGAGCCTGTCAAGATGAGGAGACAGAGAAGTATGGCCCAAAAGAAGGAATGGATCAAGGTTCCAGTGGAGGAATTAAGAAATGAGGAGAAAAAAAAAAAAAAAAAAAAAAAAGAAATGAGGAGATAGCCAAACTAATGGACGAGAAGATAGCCAACCTAACAGATGCAGAGTTCAAAACACTGTTGATAAAGATGCTCACAGGCTTGACACATATGCTTGAGTACAGCAAACACAGAAGGGAAGAAGGGAAGGCTATGCTAAATAAAACAAAGGAAAATCCACACAAAACCAATGGTAAAGGGAAGAAAACTGGGGTTCAAATCAATGATTTGGAACATAAGGAAGAAAAAAACAGTCAACCAGTAGAGAATGAGGAAACAAGAATTGAAAAAAATGAGGAGAGGCTTAGGAACCTCTGGGACAACTTTAAATGTGCAAACATCCAAATTATAGGAGTGCCAGAAAGAGAAGAGGAAGAGCAAGAAACTGAAAACTTATGTAAAAAAAATAATGAAGGAAAACTTCCCTAATTTGGTGAAGGAAAGAGACATACAAGTCCAGGAAGCACAAAGTCCCAAACTAGCTAGACACAAAGAGGACCACAACAAGGCACATCATAATTAAAATGCCAAAGTTTCAAGATAAAGAGAGAATCTTAAAAGCAACAAGAGAAAAGCAGAGAGTTACCTACAAAGGGGTTCCCATAAGACTATCAGCTGATTTCTCAAAAGAAACTTTGCAGGCAAGAAGGGACTGGCAAGAAGTATTCAATGTGATGAAAAGCAAAGACCTACAACCCAAATTACTCTACCCAGCAAACAATCATGTATTATAGAATGAAAGGGCAGATAAAGTGCTTCACAGACAAGGTAAAGCTAAAAAGAGTTTATCATTACCAAGCCATTATTATATGAAATGTTAAAAGGACTTACTTAAGAAAAAGAAGATAAAAACTATGAACCCTAAAATGACAACAAACTCACAACTATCAACAACTGGATCTAAAATATAAAAACAAAATCCAACTAAGCAAACCAAAATAGGAACAGAATCATAGGTGTGGGAATCATCTGGAGTGTTATCAGCTGGGACGGGGAAATGGGGAAATGGTGTAGGGATTAAGTAACATAATTGGTTGGTACAAAATAGGCAGGGTGAAGTTAAGAATAATATAGGGAAGTGTGAAGCCAAAGAACTTATATGCACGTCCCATGGACATGAACTAAGCGGGGGGGTGGGGGGGTTGCTGGAGGGAAGGGGGGGTACTGGGCAGAGGGGAGCAAAGGGAAAAATATTGGGACTACTATAACAACATAATCAATAAAATATACTTAAAGACAAAAAAAAAAAAGATGTCAACCTCACTCATGAGAGAAATACTAACTGAAACTCCACTGAGATATAATTTTTCACCTATCAGTTTGATAAAACTCTAAAAGTTTGATAACGCCCTATTTGTCTGCAGTAAAACGGGAATTTTCATACACTGATGGTGGGAGAATAAGTGGCACAATCTCTGTAAAGGGCACTGATCAGTATCTATCTGTTGTAAATGCATAGATCCTTCACCTAACAATCCATTTTCAGAAATTTATCCTAGATATCCACTTGTACATGTACAATATGAGATCTATATAAGGTTGCTCATTGTAGCATTGTTTGTAATGGCAAAATAATGGTAAAAACTTTAATGTCTATCAATTGAAGGCTTATTAAATAAAATGTAATACACACAATGGTACACTCTAACACTGTGAAAAGTAATGAGGAAGCCCTTTGTAGACTGATATGGGAATGTCTCAAAATAAATTGTTAAGTAAACGCAAATAAATAAAGCAAGGTGTAGAACAGCTGGGTCTGATATGATGTGTGCTAAAATTTGTGCAGAAAGGGTGTGCGTATTAGTATTGGATTTTATAGGCATAATAACTCTCTGGAGCAATAAGTAAAAATGATTAACAGGAAACCTATTGGGGAAAGGTGAGAACTGGTTGGGTAGGGTCGGAAAGAATCTATGCTTTTTGGTGTTTAAACCTCTTGAAGGTATTACTCATTCAAACACTGAACAAATAATTGTTAACAAGTCTATGCAAGCCAAAAAATCTGGAAAATGTACTTGCAGTATATAAGATAGAAAATGCTAATATTCATATTGTATAAATAGCTTTCTAAATAATGAATATCTCAACAGAAAAATGAGCAAAGGATATAAACTGATTTTTTAAAAATCCCAATAAATGTTTTTCAATGTTTAATCTTAACAAACAAATGAAAATAAAGAAAAATAGAATTTTTTAAATCCTCCATATTAGGCGGAAATATTTTAAAATAATAATACCCAACAGTAGTGTTGTTACCAGACAGGCGCCTGGCCCTGAGCGGGTCTGCCTAGGGCTAGGCAGTAGTGTGTGGGTTCTTCACTTCATACAGGCAAGATTTCACAACATGAATCCAGATGACTATGAGGGTACATTTATTAAAGCTGGAGACAAGAAGGGGAAGGCTGTAGTCAAGGAACTAATATAAATGACCCATGGACATGGACAGCAGGATGTGGATTGACTGTGGGAAAGGGGAGAGGTGGGAAGGACAGGGGAAAGCAATGGGGGAAAATTGGGACAACTGTAATAGAACAACAATAAAAAAATGAAAGATAAAAATGCTGGAGACAGTGAAATATGAAAGGGTTTAGCATAGAAGAAGCAACAGGAGAGAGCTTAGGCTCACTGGTAAGTCAGAGAAAGGGGGGCTTGGAGACAGGTTCAAGGGGTTAGCTCAGGACAAGCTGCAGCTGCCCATTGCTCCCCTGGTTGCAAGTCTCCTGGGGTCCCTTAGAGTTTAGGAGATGAGTGCCTATGGAGGAAAAAGATGGGGCATCCTCCCCAGAGGAAGACAGTGCGGTATGTCCTTTGTCTTGAGGCTTTTATCTCTCTCTCGTACAGGTAGGAATCTCAGGTGACATCCCAGTAGAATACTCGTCAGTTCTTCAGGTGTGCTCTTTCAGTGTTGTGGTCTCTACTGATTGGTCAGCGACAGGGCAAGGGGTGGTTAGTCATTGCAGCTGGCCCTGGCGTTGCCCACCTGGTTTTGCTGCTTTTCTGGGCCTGGAGCTGAAATACAACTGAGGCCTAGGTGTTATCTCTAGGAAGGTGACCTTCTTTATCTGGCTGTAAATTGCTCAGTCAGTTTGTTCAACTATCTGTTTCAGTTTCCCCATTCCACTTGCCAAGGAATTTTCCTAGCTTCTTACTATCCTGCCTCAGTGTGGGGTAGAAACACAAATCGGCATTCTTGGTGGGAAATCAGTTGGCACAATTTCTTCAGAGGGCAATTCCATAATATGTATCAAAAGCTTCAAATTTACTCATAATCTTTGGCAAAGTAATTCCATGTCTAAAAAAAGTCTTCCGTGACAATTACCCCAGTCAGAACAAAGGCATGGACTGCAATGAGCCCAGTGTGGTCTGACACCATCTACTGCAGCCTCTAATCAGGCTCACCAGGGGTGCTGAATGTGCCCTGAGCAGGTGGGGGTTGGGGTTCCCTCGGCAGGTCCCTTGGCAGGTGCCAGAAACACACAGAACTGCTGATGCTAAGCCATCAGTGCTCTGTCTGGTTTGCAGATGACTGTCTGGAAAGCAGAAAGCTGGCTTTGCTGCCATCTAGTGCTCTCAGGTAATTGCAACCAGCCAGGGAGGAAAACTGTCTCCCCCATTAAGTAATGCAGTACCAAGGGGCCCTCTCCTCTATTTTTGTTTAACAAACACTAATAAAGCATTTTTTCTTAAAAAACAAATCAAGTTGTTGTTCCATCCATTCATGCACTTATTGGTTGATTCTTATATTTGCCTTGACTAGGCCTCGGACCCATAACCTTGGTGTATTGTAACAATGCTCTAACCAGCTGAGCAACCCAGCCAGGACTAATAAAGCATTTACATGTTCCAAGCATTGTGCTCAGAATTTGCTAACATTCCTTCTTAATCCTCATAACAGCCTTATTGAAACTGGTACTTTTATCATCCTTATTTTACAAATGAGGGAACTAAGATAAAGGGAGGTAAGCTAACTTGCCCGAGGTCACACAGCTACTAAGTGGGTAAGTCCAGAATTAGAACAAATGGCAAACTGGCACCAGGGTCTGTGCTCGGAACCACCTCCTTCGTGGAAGTCAAAGGCTTGGATAATACTAACAGCACTCGGAAAGAACCTCACAGCCCACTCAGCAACCGCCATCCTCCTTTGCCTAGCACATCTGCCCAAATAAGTTCACACAGGGATTGAGTCCACCTCCAACCTAGAGGAAGCCTCACCTGAGTCAGAGACAAACACTGGCCCAGTCTAGATCCAGTGGATTAAAAAAAAATTTTTTTTTTAATTTGTAAAAGATTTCATCCTATATACACAAAGATATAAGAAATTGAGAGAGACTCTGGGTCCCTCGAAGTGGATGAAGAAACTACTGAGACACTCTCCATCTGAGGAAGGAAGGGTGGGGGTATTCTCTAATGGAAAATCGCCCCATTTCTTTATTAGCCAGGGTTTTTATCCACTTTCCACATGCGGAAGTAATTAAGGAAAATATGCAGCACTTCCCCAAATGGTAGGGACTGAAAGGGAAATGCAGATCAATACAGGGTTGAAACATCCAGGTATTTTACACAAGGTCAAAAGCATTTCCTCTTATTTAATCGGTCTGTTCTTCACATTTTACTGACAAGGATTTGAGGCTATGCAGAGAAAAACAGAGCAGGCTCCCTTTTCCTTAAAAGCCACTTTGTATTTCTATTCTGTCTTTAAAATCCCCCAGAGGGTGGGATTCAGAGCAGGCCTGGAAGACAACCTGCGGGCTAAGGGCCCAGCTGGGGGCAGCTCCGCACTGGCACTGCAGTCAGAGTCTTTTAAACCAAGCCTGTCTGCTTCCCACATCTCCCCATGCCTGTCTGTCCCCCACAAGAAATAAAATAACAAACACTCACTACCCATTAGCAGTTTTAAAAACAGAATGCTTCCAGTAATGTGCATCAGTGATGAGTTCCAGGGATATCAACTGGGCTATGAATGCAATGCAACTTTTATAGCAATCCTTTTCCTTCCTAATAAATCGTCGGCGGCGGCGGCGGCGGCAGCCGTCCGTCTTGAGAGACGATGGCGTAGCTTCTTGAGAGTCTATCTGCACCGCCGAGAATGGCTGTGCAGTCCGACTCTGGAGTGACAATCCCTGCCGCACTTGTTACAGGTGAAGGCAGATGGCTGTTGTTGCTGCTGTTGACGCTGCTTCCGCCTCGATCTTTTCTGGACCGCCTCCTCGTTGCGCGCAGCCTCCGCGCGTGACGTACCTTGCCTGACCGCGAGCCTCCAGGCTAGGCGGTCGTCTGCTTGAACTTCCCATGTGTTGAGATTGATGGAGCATTGTGTCATGTCCTTTTTGCAGATGTCCTCCCCTAATAAATAGTCCTCCCCTAATTACAGTTAATTGTATTAGGACAAGCTGGAGACACCCAGTTTGGGTAAGAAAGCAATTGCTTCACAGTGGAGCTGAGAAAGCTTCTTGATTATTTGTTAAGGTCTAAGAAAGAAGTGGTTCCCAACCAAGGATGTGAACCCCAGGCGCTGAGGAGTTATTGTAGGAAAGAGAAGCCCAAGTGCTTAGCTAACATAATTTGTACCCCAGAGTTATGAACATAGGGTCCTCTGACTCCTTAGGAAATCTGGAGTCACAGCAAAGTTTTTTTTTTGGTTTTGTTTTTTAATAATTTATTTGTTTGTTTGTGTATTTATTTTTAGAGAGAGAGGAAAGGAGAAAGAGAGGGAGAGAAACATCACTGTGTGGTTGCCCCTCACTCGCATCCCCAACTGGGGACCTGACGTGCAACCTAGTCATGTGCCCTGACTGGGAATTGAACCAGCAACGCTTGGTTCGCAGGTTGACGCTCAATCCACTGAGCCACACCAGCCAGGGTTTAGCAAAGTTTTATATGAGTGCCTTTTCCCTCTAGGGAGACCGTCCACTCCATATCTTTTGTCAGTCCCAAAGTGGTCTGAGACCTTCCAAAAAGGTTAGGAAACATTCTTATAGAAAAGGGGTTGGCAAATGGCCCATAGGCCAAATACAACCCACAAGCTAATAAAATCACCATCTGAGAACATTTTTTCATTTATTTTTAGAGAGGACAGGGCAGAGAGAGAGAGAGAGAGAGAGAGAAACAATGATGTGAGAGAGAAACATCAATTGGTTGCTTTCTCATACGTGCCCTGACCGGGGATGGAACCCATCACAACCTGGGTATGCGCCCTGACCAAGAATCAAACCTGAGATCCTTTGGTCTATGGAACAACACTCCAACCATCTCAGCCACATCAGCCAGGACAAAATTTCTGTTTTTTAAATTTTTTAAAAAGTTTTTATTTGTTTTTATTTTTAGGGAGAGGACAAGGGAAGGAGAAAGAGAGGGAGAAAAACATTAATTGATTGCCTCTCATACACATCTCAACCGGGGGCCGAACCCTCAACCCAGGCATGTGTCCTGACCGGTATTTAAACAAGCAACCTTTTGCTTTGTGGGACGATGCCCAACCAACTGAACCACACCAGTCAGGGCAAATTTTTAATATTTTTAAATGGTCAAAAAAAATCAAGATTATTTCATGATGTGAAAATTATACAAAATTTAAATTTGTTTCCATAAGTAAAGTTTTTTTGGAACGCAGACACTCTATTTCATTTAAATATTATTATGCCTCTTTTTGCACTAAAGAGCAGAGTTATACAGTTGGAACAGAGATGTAAAGCTGAAAACATTTACTATCTGGCTCTTTTCCAAAAGTTTGCTGACTAGATAGGACTAGAGAATACATCTTGTAAACCTCTTATTTTTTATTTGTACATATATGATATTATGACTGATAAAGTACAAATTCATTTAAATATATTATTTTAAAACATTTTATTGATTATGCTCTTACAGTTGTCCCAATTTATTTTCCCTTTGCTCCCTTCCACCCAGTGACCCCTTTCCCTCCAGGAATCCCCGCCCCCCTTAGTTCATGTCCATGGGTTGTTTATAGTTCTTTGGCTTCACCCTTTCCTATATTATTCTTAACTTCCTCTGTCTATTTCATACCAACCAATTATGCTTCTTAATCCCTACACCATTTCCCCATTTCTCCCCCTTCTCCCTCCTAGGTGATAACCCTCCCAATGATACCCATACCTATGATTCTGTTCCTATTCTGGTTGTTTGCTTAGTTTCATTTTTATTTTTTAGGTTCTGTTGTTGATAGTTATGAGTTTGTTGTCATTTTAATGTTCATAGTTTTGATCCTCTTTTTCTTAAATAAGTCCCTTTAACATTTCATGTATAAGGGCTTGGTGATCATTAATTTCTTTAGCTTTACTTTGTCTGGGAAGCACTTGATCTGCCCTTCCATTCTAAATGATAGCTTTGCTTGATAATCTTGATTGTAGGTCCTTGCTTTTCCTCACTTTGAATACTTCTTGCCTGCAAAGTTTCTTTTGAGAAATCAGCTGATAGTCTTATGGGAACCCCTTTGTAGGTAACTCTCTGCTCTTCTCTTGTTGCTTTTAAGATTCTCCCTTTACCTTTAACCTTTGGCATTTTAATTATGATGTGTCTTGGTGTGGTTCTCTTTGGGTCTAGCTAGTTTGGGACTCTGTGCTTCCTGGACTTGTATGTCTATTTCCTTAGCCAAATTTGGAAAGTTTTCTTTCATTATTTTTTCACATAAGCTTTCAATTTCTTGCTCTTGCTCTTCTCCTTCTGGCACCCCTATGATTCAAAGGTTGATATGTTTAAAGTTGTCCTAGAAGTTCCTAAGCCTCTCCTCATTTTTTTCTATTTTTGTTTTTTCATTCTGTACTGGTTGGCTGTTTATAACTTTGTTATGTTCCAAATCATTGACCTGAACCCCAGTTTCCTTTCCTTCACCATTGGTTTCGTGTGCATTATCCTTCATTTCACTTAGCTTAGCCTTTACTTCTTCCATTATGCGTTTGCCATACTCAAACATATCAGTCAAGTCTGTGGGAATCTTTATCACTAGTGTTTTGAACTCTTCATCTGTCAGGTTGGCTATCTCCTCATCCGTTAAATTGGCTAACTCCTCATTACTTAGTTCTCCCACTGGAACCTTGATTTGTTTCCTATTTTGGGCCATACTTCTCTGTCTCCTCAACTTTACAGACAGTCCTGTGTTTGCTTCTGTGTCTTAGGTAGAGTTGTCACACCCAGTACGTTGTAAGGGGCAGAGTCTTAGGTATTTATAGTATGGGGTGAACTGTTTCACCACTTTCACCAAGTTGTGGTGCTGTATGTGGGGGAGGGGTCGGAGAGGAAACAATGCAGCTTGCTCAGCACTCCCCCCTTTTCCAGGCACTTCACCTGCTTCCTGAAAGGGACTGGCACCTCTCTAGCTGTTGCCCTGTCTGTGGGTCTATGGACATTCTAGGATTGTGGGGGTCCTCTAAACAAATGGACTCTGCTGAGAGACTGGCAATTTCTTCCTCTACCCAAACCCTCATGGGTTTGCACAGTCAGAAGCAGTGAGGCTTTATTTTCCCCAGCGCTGGGACCATGATCTGTATGGTCTGGTCTGGTGCTGGCAGCACTCCCCAGGTGTCCCTCCCTACTTTAAATGTGTGACTGCACTTTGTGCCCGCTGGCCACAGCCACTTCCTTGCCACTGCCACCGCCACACCACATCCTCTCTGCCCTGCCTCCGCCCCTGCTACCCATCTGGATGAGTACTTCTTCTTTCTATTTTTGTTTGTTGGACTTCCAAGCAGCTTGATTTTTTGGAACTTCTGGTTGTCTCCAGTTTTGAGATAGCTGTATTCCTTCTTTGTTGTGGAGGGAGACACAGAGTGTCTACCTATGCCTCCATCTTGGCTTGAAGTCCTAAATATATTATTAATGTAGTAAACATTAATCATCGGAACCCTCTTATTGTATGTGGGAAATCCCTACATGTAGGTGAGTGTGCTGGGAGAGATGGCCTCCCCATACAGAAAGCCAGAGTCTCCCTTCTCCCACTTCCCGCACAGCCAGGACATAGAGATGTGACAGAATCAGCCCATTAGAGACCCCATCTAGGGTTTTGAAGTGGAGTGACTCACACAAAATAGTAGGAAGAGAGGACAGATCATTCTGGCAGTAGTGGAGACAACAGGTATATCTGACTTTCAAGAGCTGTAGGGCCAAAAGGATGCAGGCACCTGTAGCACTGACCTATTTCTAGTTGCATATCAGTGGTCTCCTCACCAGACAGCCCCTAATTTATGGTTGGGCTTTGGTCCTGTCTGTCTAGCGTCCATGTCTACCTGGCCAGGGCAAGCTCAGGCAGCAGATGAGACAGAGCCTGCATCACCCACAACCTGCAGCAGACAGGCGCTGAAAGCAGAAGTCAGTAAGTATGCACTTGCAGAACAGACAGTGGATGATCTACCTTTGTATCCTCAGCACCTAGGGTTTGCCTGGTACTTGAAAAGTGCTCACTGATTATCTGTCGATGAGAATAACAGTGAGTAGGTGCATGAGTTGGGGAGAGAATACACTATGGATCTCTGACTTTAATGGATTCTAGCCACCTGAAACTGGCAATGAGAGTTTCATGTATCAAGGTTTCATGGAAAGGGGATGTAAAGGTAGCTGTGTTCTTCAAGCCATATATACGGCTTCCTGAGTTTCCCAGACCATTGTGGCTCCAGTGATGAGAAGTGGTCAGAACTTGGCAATTACTATGACCCTAGACTATGAGTCAGCCCGAGCCCCCTCAGATAATGCCTTCATATCTTAGAAGGCAACTGGACAAAAATGTGTGTATGCAAGTGTGTGCACTGGATGGGAAAATATGGAACAGTGTGTACACTGAGTATGCTAGCTCTTGCCCTGGCCCCGGATCGCAGACTGCCATAAAGCAAGAAACTTAAGTGTTGGTGCCAAGAACCTTTTCTGGTGGGTTTGTAACTTAGAAAGAAGTGATTACAGTGATGATTAAAAATCAGCAACATCTCATTACTCTTGGGTTTTTTTATGTATGGTGACAGATTTTTAAATATCTGTAAGATAAGCCAATGAGAACTCTCACAGCAAAAGATTAGGAATTGATAGTGACATTTCCACAAAGCTAGTGCTCTGATGGATAATACCTGTGGTTTCTCAGACAGCAGCATTTTTAATCATCTCTAAAAGAAGGATGAACACAGGGACAAAGCTGTGCTGAGACATTCCCACAGTGCAGAGCCTTAACAGAGCCAGATAGTTTAAAAAGACTTCTATAACCTGTATGTGGTATAAGTATTAGTTTTATTTTTGTCCCCCACTATCATCTGAAACTTTGTTAAAGATATCTTTCTCTGCCAAGGGGTTAAGATTTAAGTAGACATATGACTTGTCAGTCTTCCTGTCACATGTAATCATATGATTTTGTTGCATTAAACGATCTAATCACAGCCTTGGCTGGTGTGACTCAGTAGACTGAACAGTGGCTTGTGAACCAAAGGCCACTGGTTCAATTCTTGGTCAGGGCACGTTTGGGTTGTGGGTCAGGATCCCAGTTGGGTGTGTGTGTGTGTGTGTGTGTAACTGATCAATGTTTCTCTATCTCCTTCCATTCCATTACCCTCTCTAAAAATAAATAAATAAAATCTTTTAAAACAATTAATAGAACATCTAATCACATCTAATAGTCAAAACTACGAACTTGGCATTAACTCTTGCTAATATGAGCTTGCTTGAGGCCTGAAACTTACAGCATAGCAATGGGATAGAGTCCTTTGCTCTTCTTTCCTCCCATTCAGTGCCAGCTGTTCTACACTGCCTCTGAAGCTGAGGGAAAAACACTATAGATAAAGCAATTCTTACCTACCTGCTTGGCTCTGTGCTCTCTGGGCCCACCTGGTGATCAGAGATGGCTTTCTCTTGGGTTGACGCTTTCATGAGCTTCCCAGAGGTTCCTACTGCACCCCTTGACCCTGGCAGATGCTCCACCACCCTAGCTGTTCACTTGCTATCCTCTCCTCATCCTTGGGCACCAGGCAGTATATGCAAGAACCTTTCGGTTGAGTTCTTGGCTCTGCTGACAGCCTGTTGGACAATGTCAAGTATGACACCACAGCATGATCCATAGAAAAAATTCAAGCGTCCCTGGGAATGAGGGAGAACTATCATTAAAGTAGTTAGTGTTGTTGCCTTTTTCTCGCCCCATAGATTTCCTAGGCAGGATTGACAGGCCAGCCCCAGCCCGCTTTTGCTTTCTTTCTCAGTTCCAAGTCACGCACCAGTTTTCTGGGTTTCCTAATTGCGGAGAACACGTTTCCAAACTCTTGGATTTTCCCCCTCAATTCCTTCTCAGCTTGCAGTGATAAGAGTCACTTCCCTACCTTTCTGCCAAAATGGGGGCTGGAACTCAGCAGAACAACAGGTTTATCCAAAGAAACAGCGTCATCAATCTTCTTACCAAATCCTCTCTGTTCTCTGAAAATTTATATTCTTGAAGTAAATAAAGGCACTCAAGAGCCATGAAACAAGTTCTCCTGTTTCCCCCTTAGTATCCTCAATTAAATTTGCGGCAGAAGAGTTCCATTCTAATAACTTGTATGTTAGTTACTTATTGCTGCGTAACAAATTACCCGAAAACTTTGTGGTATAAACAAATAATCATTTACTATCGCTCACCGCTTCTCTGGGTCAGGAATTCAGGAGTGGCTTAACTAGACAGTTCTGGCCCAGGGTCTTGTGAGGTTCCAGTCAAGATATCAGCCTGACAAGTGCTAGAAGATCGATTCCAACATGTGTCACTCACATGATTTGCAAGTGGGTGCTGGTGCTAGTGGAAGGCCTCAATGCCTCTCCACTAGAGTTCTCCATGGGGCTGCTCCAGTGTTCTCATGACATGGTGGCAGAACTCCCACAGAACGAGCAACCCAACAGGTCCAGGTGAAAGCAGCAACATTTTTTATGATCTAGCTTCAGAAATCACACTGTCACTTCTGATTCTTTAGTCACATCAACCAGCTCTGATTCAATATGAAAGGAAACTATACAAAGGCATGAATACCAGGAATCGAGGCTCATTGGGGAGTATCATGGAGGCTGCCTACTGCACCCTGTTACACTTAAAATGACCATTACCCCCTAAAACAAATTGGGCAAAGTCAACGAGCCTATACATTTAGATTGTTTTAATCAAAACTGCTTTGGGGAATTCCTCATCTTCAAAATTATATATGTCATCTGGCCCTCTCCACATTTGTTCCTCATCTATAAACGGGTCCAGGACTCTCCCTGAAGGAAGCAGGGCCTCAGCCTAATCTGGTTCTTTTTGGTTCTCAAATCCCTTATTCCACATAATAATCAGAAAATAAAGCTTTCTAAATATATTACAGTTGACATTTACATTGAATTTACAATTCAAAGCCCTGGCTGCTGTGGCTCAGTGGATTGAGTGTTGGCCTGCGAGCCAAGTGTCGCTGGTTCAATTCCCAGTCAGGGCACATTACTAGGTTGCATGTCAGGTCCCCAGTTGGGGGCGGGAGTGAGAGGCAACCACACAGTGAAAAAAAAAAAAAAAGAATTTACAATTCAATAAAACACTCTAAGGTGGCCCTGGCCAGTGTGGTTCAGTCAGTTGGAGTGTGTCCAATAAACCAAGTTCGAGGGTTTGATTTCTGGTCAGGGCATGTACCTAGGTTGCAGGTTTGGTCCCCCGTCACTTATAAGAGGCAAGAGATCGATGATTCTCTCTCACATCGATGTTTCTCTCCCTCTTTCTCTCTCCCCCTTTCCCTCTTTCTCAAATCAATAAGCATGTCCTTGGGTGCAGATTAAAAAAAAAATTCTAAGGTGTGTCATTACAAGAATCATCTCTGTTTTATTTATTTTACAGAATAATGATTTAAATTGAATACATTTGGGCACAGTAAATATTTGACATGAAAAGCAGTTGTATCAGAATGGGCATCAGAAAAATAGCAACTCGTCTTATGCATAATAACTAGAAAATATTTTTATCTGATCATTTAAGTGTTAGAAATCCTGAGAATGTTATACAATGAACAAACAAGGTACTACCTTATATTAAATCTTGCTTGGAAATCATCCTTAAAAAAATGCTTTGAGGTATAAATCACCTATGTATTAGACATGAATCTTTTACATTTTACAAAGAATTTAAACAAATATATCAAACAATTAAAATTCAATGGTTCTTAAAACAGCTATTAGTCAGGTTCAAGGACACACTGTTCCACAATTTCGCGTAGGTTGGGGTTCTCCATTGCAGCTGCCACTCGTTCTTTGTCATTTATCTGCTTGTTGACTGCAAAACACACAGACAAAAGTTAGCAGAATTGTGTCATTATATGGCAACAGACAGTATTTTCCTTAGGCTGTTAAAATAGAGTTTAACTCCTTGAGAACTTAAAGCTGTTTTTGGTTAATTATTCATAAGTTCTGGAAGGGAGACTTAAAGAGAAAAATATCCCCTGCAATCCTACTATTCTGCCACAACTATTTTCATTTCTTTCCTTCCAGTCTTTGTCCACATACATATTTCCATATGTTACACTCAAGGTAAATACAATTTTGAAACTTGCTCTTTTTACCCACTAAGCCTATTTTTTAACTACAGGGTTATTTAACACAGCAAAAATTGTTCAGTGCTCTAAATTAATTATGAAGAAAAAAAATTTTTTTAAATAAAAAATAAATTACAAGGACTATGCTACAATGAGCACCTTTAGACATACAGCCTTCTTTTCGGAAGGATTCCTCAAAGTGGGATATAAGCATTTTTATGGTTTGAATGATATAATTGAATTACTTCCCAATATTTTTTACTAATTTATATTCTCAACAGCAATACATGAGTTATCATTTTGGCAGAAATACCCGGTATTATTTAAAACAAAAACCAAATATATATATACACACATAAAATAGGACGTGAAAATAGTTCAATTATTGTTGTAATTTGTAATTTCTTGATTAATAGTGACATAACATTTCCCCATGTTCATTTATTAGCTCTTCTTGTGTTTATGTCTCTTTGCATTACTCTTCTGGGTCCTTTTTTTTAAAACCAGTTTACATGGATCCTCATATAATAAAGATACTGGCCTATATCATTTGCCTATAATTTGCTAAAAACAATTCTGATAGGAAAGTTCAAAAGAGATGTCCATATATTTAATGAGAGCTCACCTTTTTGGGATCCTGCTAAAATGTCACGTGTAGAAACCATGTATATTCCTATATAAATAAATCGATTCTTTCTGTTTCTCTCTACAATGGAGACTCCACAAGGGCAAGGATGTATGTATCTCAAAAGTCAAATTGTGCCCACACAAAGAAAGCACTCAGTAAATACTTAGTAAATAAAAAATCCTTTAAAAACAGTAATACTATGCTATTGTAAAATCCCATAATTACATGGAGTTTCCAAAACATAACAAGAGTGGACTTAGGGTACCGAAACTGTTTTAAATTAAGAGGTAGAAGACATCAGTTTATGGGATTTGAATAAATTTAACACACGAGGAGTAAAATATTCTATATGTTTGGAACTGTGAAAATAAGAGATGGTTTTAGCAGTTTTCACAACAGTACCTAGAAAGTGTCCCGAATGGACTGTTCCTCTGAAAGCAGTGGGCTTCCTTCCCTCTCTGCATCTCTCCCGTTTTCGCTTTTTTGTGCATCTCCTCCTGTGGGTGCTTTTGAGTCACTGTCTTCTTCTGTATGACTGTCTTATTGTTGCTCTTATTCTATTACTGCCCCTTTCTTCGCCTCCTCTGCTGTTTTCCAACTTCTCAACTTACTAGTGATGAAAGCTAAGCATGACATGCATTTAAATGTATTTCTCATTTTTTGCACTCTATCACTGGCAGATAAAATTCTGTCGTTTTTAATGTAACACATAGGATATGTGGAACATTTTGTCTTTTGCTTTTCCCAAACCCCACTTCTGCGATTTTTAAGAAGTTACTGATTGACTTCTCCCTGTAGGCCAGAGGTCCTCTATACAAAAAAGGTTCTTCACTCCCATTTTAATACATTAACCTAGAAAGACAACCGCTACCCAAGACTCCCTAAAGCTTTACTCACTAGAGCTTCAATTTCAAGTACACAGCTCTCTATCCTGCCACCAAACAATCAAGTCCTCTTCAGAGCGTATAAGTCAAGGTTCCTAGAGTTGGATGTTCTTTATAAATGTGATTGTTACAGAAACAGGGGAGTCCAAAAACAAACCCCAGAGTTTGTGGCTGGGAGATAGGGAAAAGGAAGCAGCTTTCAGGATGCCTTGCATGCCTGGAGCTAGTGGCTGGAAACTTTGTTGCACAAAGATCCGCTTTGAAATTTCCAAGGCTCAGAAGATGGGAGGGGTCTTGGACTGTGGGATGGTATGGAAGGAGCCTACAGAGCCTGCATAGGGTTCTGTGAATGGTCAGAACTGTTTGCAACACCCACTGCGTCAGAGGATGCAGTCAGTGATATATAAGCAGCTGCTGACATTTTAGCACACGCTCCCTCCGTGTGGCTTGGAGAAGGGGGCTCTCGCCATGCAGTTTTGAGGAGAGGAGATCCACACGGTTTGCTGGAAGGCTGTTTACAAGGAGGCTGAGAATCCAGGCGGTCCTGCACTGAGAGCTGGAAGGCACCACAGCACAGAAAGGACCTCCCCAATCAGAATTGAGTGATTGGCAGCTACTGGTAAAGCTGAACTGTGCCTAGGAAGTAGGGAAACAGTGTTGCTGACTTTCCTAAGACTGGCCAGGTCTGGGAGGGGGAAGTAGAACTATGTGCAAATAAACAATTCTTTTTCTTTTCACTAAACTCTGGTATTGAGTTATAATTCTGGAGGCGGGCAATCGGGCCCCTAACTCAACAGCCCGTGGGTTCTGTTTCAATCGGAGCAGCTCAGGGGTTCTGTTACATGATCACTGGTCTAAACTAGTCAATAGCCACAGAGCCTAATTCTAATTCACTCAGGGTCCAAATGAAAAAATTACTTCCATGAAATACCTATGTTTACACACCCTAAGGAAGAGCGAATAACTGATTTTGCACTTTTTGCAAAAGGCCCAATAGATAGTTGGGTGGCAGAATAACCTGTTATCCAAGATAAAGTACTATCCGAAGTTGTTTTTAATAATGATTCAAGATTCACTTACTGTCCTCCTCTGTTGAGTGGGTTCCTTCAGAAATGTAGATTTCCAACTAGGAAGAAAAAATATTAAAAGCAAAAACATTTACAACATTCTAAAATAAGGAGTGAAGTGGAATGTACAATGGACCCAAGAGTCTAGGTCTAAAAGTCCAAATCCTGTTTCTGCCATCAAAGAATTAGGAATAAATCCCTCAGATTTTTCTCTCAAACAAGGGCTGAAATGAGTCGTCGTCGTCGGCAGCCGTCCGTCTCGAGAGACGATGGTGTAGCTTCTTAAGAGTCTATCTGCACCGCCGAGAATGGCTGTGCAGTCCGACTCGGGAGTGACACGGTATCTGTCTCCTCCCGTGTTGAATCGACATCTTGTGATGACGCTGAAGCTACAGAGCCTGGGCAGGGTGATATGGAGGGTCTGCTGTTGCCCATGCAGCAGACCCCCCCTCTCTTCGCAGCTGAAGGGTCCAAGGGAAAGACGGAGTCGATACAGCTTGGGTTCAGGTGCGCCGCAGGAGTTGCCGGTGTTGACTACAACGTCAAACCGCCTTAGGGACTCCGGCTCCGGATTTTCTGTCGGGGTTTACTCCCTTAGCCTTTCCCCTGAAGAGGTATGCCGCAAGGCAGCGGAGGTTTTTTGGAATCAGAGTTTTCCTTCTCTGATGTACCCTGACTGGAAGATCGAACCAGCGACACTTAGCTCGCAGGCCAACGCTCAATCCACTGAGCCAAACCAGCCAGGGCGCTGAAATGAGTAGCATTTTAAATTTTAGTCACCTGGGAAAGGCCTGCAGGGAGCATTCCATTTTTTTTTTTTTTTAATGCAAACTAATATAGTTTTATACAAATAAGATCTCAAATGTTTTAATTATGATATTCCTCTCCTGTACTCCAACTCTTCTTCCCAACTAGTAGCTAAACTTGCTTCTTTGCCTCACCCTCTAAGAAAGCTACATACATAATCTTGTGTAGTTTCTTCCATATCTTTCTCTACACCACCATAATCTAACACATTTTTCACACATATACACCCCAGATTGGACATTCCTTTTATTTATTTTACAAAAATGGGATCACAGTACAGAGTTTTCAGTATCCTCCTCTTCTCGTCCACTTGTATCTGGATAATTTATTCTCAAGTACACCACTGGTTAAGCCATCCCTTGAGGTCCTGCTGCGTTCCCTCCCTCAGAGAAGCTGTCCTCTAAGAACCAGAGCTTTTAAGTGAAACTCACAAAATTACTGCAAATCTCATGGAAAATAAATCAAGCTACATGGTAAAGACATGTTTACTTTCCAGAAACAATGGAGCATATGAACTAATTCTTATACACTTAGTTGCTGAAATAAATGTTTTTCATGAGTGAAAAACTCATGGCTACAAGAGACCTTAGAGATCATCCGGTCCAGTCTTTTTTTCGGAGGGGTGTACCACCAATAAATAAGGATTTACTTGGAAATTTCCAAACCTGCCTGAAGTGGCAGTTTCCAAGCCCTAGCCTCACCCTCCTTACCAAGCTCCAACTGGCAGCAAGTTCTCCCCACCTCCCCATTCCCTCCACCAAGCGCACACACCTGCACCTCAGGCCAGAGAATTTGAAGCTTTAGAGCCCTGGGCCCAAAAGCTGGGTGGCAGCCCTTGGGCATCCCAGGAGATGATAGCAGCTGGAGCCACTTACATAGATTGAGGAAAGAAAATAAGGGAGGAGGCACCAAATAGGGAGGAGGCACCAAATAGGGCTCCCTGAAAGACCCTGTCTTATCCCCTATACAAAAAAGGGGCTCTCCCATAGAAGAACCTGCTCTCCAAATAGTATAAATACCCAAAGGAAACAAAAGATACACTAATTGATATAAAGAACAATTTACAGGGAAACAACAGTAGAGTGGATGAAGCCGAGAATCAAATCAATGATTTTGAACATAAGGAAGCAAAGAACCACCAATGAGAACAAGAAGAAGAAAAAGGAATCCAAATAAACAAGGATAGTGTAAGCAACTTTAGGGCCAGAGACCCCACGTTGCCTGTCCCAAAACCTGCCACTTGTGTTAGGACTTGCAAAACAGGTTGTGGTCAGAGGTCACTGTGTTCTGGGGAACTGTGGCCTGCAGTATCGCAGGACCTGAGCCAACACCTGTGCTGAAACAAAGAGGGGACGCGTCACTGGCCATGTACCTGGTCACCAAGTTCCCTATTATCAGAGGCAACTGAGGCATAGCTGCCAGCATCCTGCTGAGCCCTCGTTTCTCTGCCCCTTGAGCCTTTCCCGGGAACAAGGGCCATAAATCTCCTAGACTTTTTGTTCCCACAGCAGCCATCCCTAACCAGAGGACATTGTTGTTTCACCTACATCCTGGACTCTGGAGCTGACCAGCAGGGTGACTCAGCCCCTGGGGGGTCTGCTCCACGCCCTTAAAAATTCTCCTACCCCTTCCCTTGGTGCTCTAGTCCACTTGGATTCAGCCCGCCTGCTTGAACATCCTTCAATAAAGGCTTTGAACTGGTCCACCTGACTCCTCCCTTCTTCCGGAACAAACGTAACAGCAACCTCTGGGACAACTTCAAGCATTCCAAAATTTGCATCATAGGGTGCCAGAAGAAAAGAAAGAGCAAGAAACTGGAAACCTATTTGAAAAAATAATGGAAGAGAACTTCCCTAATTTGTTGAAAGAAATAGATATGCACATTCAGGGAGCACAGTCCCAAACAAGATGGATGCACACCAAGATGATACAGGGAGATCTGAGCAGGTCACTGGGGAGGAGTAGGGAGGGCCCATAAGAGGAGGTTGCCTGAGGCAATGGTAAACAGCCTAGGACAGAATTAGCGGAGGAGCTGAATTCCTCCAGGGTGCATGGAATTACAGGCCAGAAGATTTAAAATAAAAATAGGGCAGTGACTGGTTGTGGTTCTCTTCCTCAAGGATGCCTGGATGATCATGCTGCAGCTGCTAGCGTTTCCTAAAGGATAGTATTTTGGATGGGTCTTGGAAGGGAAAAGAAACTCCGAGTGCAGCCTAGGATCAGGCTGGCCTGGTAGAGGGTGGCAGCGTTATTCTTTGGGTGTTCTAGAGGGGATGAGCTCTAGGCAGAAGCCTGCCATTCTTCCAAAATTGTGTAGCTTTTGTATCTTATGTTGTTTTAGTTTGTAAACTAATCTTATAAAAGATAATTAAAAACTAATGGGAATGATAGGAGAATAGAAATGTTAAAGATTTTAGCTTTAATTGATAATTGATTAAATCTGTTAACTAAAGAGTTAAAGGGTTTAGCCTTCATTGATAAGCTACAGTGATCAAAACTATAATGACTAATGTATGTGAAAAGGTATTATTCCAAAATTGTGTAGACTTTGAATAGAGATTCCTTTCCTTTATCACTAAACCTTTGTCTCCAGAATGCTGTTTAGAGGGTGGCAGTGGGCAGGACTCCACTTGCTGTTTGGCAACAAAGACTCATCATAATTATAATGCCAAAGGTTAAAGATAAAGAGAGACTCTTAAAAGCCACAAGAGAAAAGCAATTAGTTGCCTACAGGGGAGTTCTATAAGACTGTCAACTGATTTCTCAAAAGAAACTTTGCCAGCTAGAAGGGACTGAAAAGAAATATTCAAAGTCACGAAAAGCAGGGACTTATAGCCAAGACCGCTCTACCAAGCAAAGATATCATTTAGAATTGAAGGGCAGATAAAGAAACTCATAGACAAGAAAAAACAAAAGGAGTTCATCACCACTAAACCATTATTATATAAAATGTAAAGGGACTTATTTAAGAAAAAGAAGATGGCCCTGGCTGGTGTGGCTCAATGGACTGAGAGTACTGGCCTGTGAACCAAAGGGTCACTGGTTCCATTTCAGGTCAAGGCACATGCCTGGGATGCAGGCCAGGTCCCCAGATGGGAACAAGCGAGAGGCAACCACACATTCCTGTTTCTCTCCCTCTCTTTCTCCCTCCCTTCCTCTCTCTCTAAAAATATATAATATTTTTAAAAAGAAATAAAAAGAAAAAACAATAAAATGGCAAAACATATGTATCTATCAACAACTGAATCTAAAAAACAAACTAAGCAAACAAGGACAGAGCCAGACAGAAATATGAAGAGAGAGAGAATTTTGATGGTTGCCTATGGCAGAGGTGCCTCACACACCCTAGGCTCTGTTGGAAGTTGCTCTCAAGCAGAGGCTTCATGAGCACAGTGGAACAAACTTTTACCCAGGACACTTTGTTATGTCTGGGGGAAGGAAGGTGACTGCCTCTATAGTGGGGACCAGCAGCTAAACCTTCATCCCTCATGCCTTTTATTGAGGAGGATACATACGAGAGATACAAGGTCAAAATTCATAAATCGTCAATAGCATTCAGGCGTTTAACAGTAACAGATTACATATACCAATTCAGGGGTCACAGTGAGCGGTCAGTGTCAGGGTCTATAAAACATCTTGACCAGGTTCAAGGTTTCATATACTCTTTGCTAGAGATTGTTTATGTTACATTATGGATAAAGAAAGCAGAGCAAGTTCTAAAGCATAATGAGCATCCTTTGATCCAATTCCCATGGCAACCCTCTGAGTGGTTGTCAGTTATGTTCCGCACACAGCCTTATGTTGAGACTTAAAGAAAAGCACGGCCAAAAAAAATAAATAAACAAGAAAAGCACAGCCAGAATGCTTGTCATGCTCAGGCCGGGGCTACAATTCCCTAAACCACGAGGAGTGGTTGCCCACAGTTGCCAGATGGGAAGGGGGTATGAGAGAATGCGTGAAGAGGTGAGGGGATTAAAAAGTATAAATAGGGGTGGGGACTGACTGTGAGAGAAGGTAGTGATTCACTGTGGGAGAGAGGGTGGGCAGAGTTGGGGGGAATAATGAGGGAAAATTGGGACAACTGTTAATAGAAAAACAATAAATAAATTTTAAAAAAGAACTACAAATAGAATTCCTGCCAAGATGGAGGCATAGGTAGACACACTGCAACTCCCTCCACAATTAAGAAGGAACACAACTATCTCAAAACTGGAGACAACTAGAAGTTCCAGAAAATCAAGCTGCATGGAAGTCCAATAAAGATATAATGAAGAAATACTCATTCAGACAGGTAGGCAGGGCGGAGCCCTGGTAGAGTGGAAGCAGTGTGGTTGGTGGCGGAGGCAGCAGTGACAGCAGCTGTTGCTGGCCAGCGAAAAGCATAGTCACACATTAAAAAAAGTAGGGAAGGACACCTGGGGAGCGCTCCAAGCACCAGACGAGACTGTGCAGCTCACGGTTCCAGCACCAGGGAAAATAAAGCTACATTGCTTCTGATTGTGAAAACCAGTAGGGGTTGGGGCAAAAGAAGAAACTGCTGGTGTCTCACCAGAGTCCACTTGTTTAAAGGGCCCCCACAGTCCTAGAATGTCTGCAAACCCACCCACTCTGGGAACAATGGCCAGGGCAACAGGTAGAGGGACGCCATTCCCATACGGAAGTGGTAGAAATGCCTGGAAAACAAGTGAGTGCTGAGAAAGTGGCATTGTTCCCTCTCAGACCCCTCCCCCACATACAGTGCCACAATGTGGTGAAACGGGTTGCTCTGAACTGACAAATACCTAAGGCTCCACCTCTTACAATGTAATAGGTGCCACAACCCTTACCTAAGACAGAGAGGCAAACACAGGAGCCTGTCAAGTTGAGACAGAGACATATGGCCCAAGAAAGGGAAAAGATCAAGGTTCCAGTGGGAGAACTAAGCAACAAGGAGACAGCCAACCTAACAGATGAGGAGATAGCCAACCTAACAGATGTAGAGTTCAAAACACTGGTAATAAAGCTGCTCACAGACTTGACTGAAAAGCTTGAATATAGCAAATGCGTAAGGGAAGAAGTGAAGGCTAGGCTAAGTGAAACAAAGGAAAACCCACACAAAACCACTGGTGAAAGAAAGGAAACAGAAGTTCAAATCAATGATTTGGAACATAACAAAGATATAAACAGTCAACCAGTACAGAATAAAGAAACAAAAATTGAAAAAAATGATGAGGCTTAGGAACCTCTGACACAACTTTAAATGTGCCAACGACTGAATTATTGGGATGCCAGAAGGAGAAGAGCAAGAAACTGAAAACTTGTGAAAAATAATGAAGAAAAACTTCCCAAATTTGGCAAAGGAAAAAGACATAGTAGTCCAGGAAGCACAGAAGAATCCCAACCAAGTTAGATTCAAAGAGGACCACACCAAGACACATCATAATTAAAATGACAAATGTTAAAGATAAAGAGAATCTTAAAACCAGCAAGAGAAAAGAGAGTTACCTACAAAGGGGTGCCTATAGGACTATCAGTTGATTTCTCAAAAGAAACTTTGCAGGCAAAAAGTGACTGGCAAGAAGTATTCTGAGTGAGGAAAAGCAAGGACCTACAACCAAGATTACTCTATCCAGCAAAGCTATCATTTAGAATGAAGGGCAGATAATGTGCTTCCCAGACAAGGAAAAGCTAAAGGAGCTCATCAACTCCAAGCCATTATTATATGAAATGCTGAAGGGACTTATTTAAGAAAAAGAGGATCAAAACTATAAACATTAAAATGACAACAAACTCACAACTATCAACAACTGCATCTAAAAAATAAAAACAAAATCCAACTAAGCAAACCAAAATAGGAACAGAATTATAGGCACGGGGATCATTTGGAGGGTTATCAGCTGGGAGGGGGAACGAGGAGAAATGGGGAAATGGCGTAAGGATTAAAAAGCATAATTGGTAGGTACCTAATAGACAGGGGGATGTTAAGAATAATATGGGAAAGGGTGAAGCCAAAGAACTTATATGCATGACCCATGGACATGAACTAAGGGAGTGGGATTGCTGGAGGGAAGGGTGGTACTGGGTGGAGCGGAGCAAAGGGAAAACCAATTGGGACAACTGTAGCAACATAATCAATAAAATATACTTAAAAAAAAAAAAAAAAAAGACTTCAGGCCAGGATGGAGGCATACAGACATGCTGTATCTCCCTCCATAACTAAGAAGGAATACAACTACTTCAAAACTAGAAACAACCAGAAGTTCCAGAAATAAAACTCCATGGAAGTCCAGCAAACAAAAATATAAAGAAGAAATACTCATGCAGACAGGTGGGAGGGGCGGAGCCAGGGCAGAGGGGACGTGGTGTGGTGTCGGCAGCGGCAGCAGCAGCAGCAGGCCGGCAGAAAGCGCAGTCACACATTTTAAAAAGTCAGGAGGGACACCTGGGAAGCGTTCCCAGCTCCTCACCGGAACTAGCAGCTCGTGGTCATCCAACACCGGGGAAAATCAAGCCTCATTGCTTCTGACTGTGCAAACCAGTGGGGGTTGGGGTGGAGGCAGACACTGCCGGTCTCTCAGCAGAGTCTGCTTGTTTAAAGGGCCCCCACAGTCCTAGACGGTCCGCAGACCCACACACTATGGGAACGACGGCCAAGTCCCAAACATAAGTGGGAGAAGTGCCTGGAAAAGGGGCGAGTGCTGGGCAGGCGGCATTGTTCTCTCTCAGACCCCTCCCCCACTACAGCGCCACAACGTGGTAAAACAGGTCACTCTGCACTGACGAATCCCTAAGGCTCCGCCCCTTGCAACATAACAGGAGCGACAGCTCTACCTGAGACGGGGAAGCAAACAAACAGAGGAGCCTGTCAGAATGAGGAGACAGAGAAGTATGGCCCAAAAGGGGGAACGGATCAAGGTTCCAGTGGGAGAAGTAAGCGACGAGGAGATAGCCAGCCTCACAGATGAGGACACAGACAACCTAACAGATGAAGAATTCAAAATACTGGTGATAAAGATGCTCACAGGCTTGACAGATATGCTTGAGTATGGCAAATGCATAAGAGAAGAAGTGAAGGCTATGCTAAGTGAAACGAAAGAAAATCCACACAAAACCAATGGTGAAGGGAAGGAAACCAGGGTTCAAATCAATGATTTGGGACATAAGGAAGAAAAAAACAGTCAACCAGTGCAGGATGAGGAAGCAAGAATTTTAAAAAATGAGGAAAACGTCCCAAATTTTGCAAAGGAGATGAACATACAGGTCCAGGAAGCACGGAGGGTCCCTCACGAGTTGGACCCAGAGGGGACCACACCAGGACACATCATGATTGAGATGCCAAAGGTCAAAGATAAAGACAGAGTTCTGGGGGCAGCAAGAGAGAGGCGGAGAGTTGCCTACAGGGTGGTGCCTATAGGACTATCAGCTGATTTCTCAGAGGACACTTTGCAGGCAGGAAGGGACTGGCAAGTAGTACTCAATGTGATGAAAGGCAACCTGTAACCAGGACTACTCTATCCGGCAAGGCTATCATTTGGAATGGAAGGGCAGATGAAGTGCTTCCCAGACAAGTAAAGCTAAAGGAGTTCATTATCACCATGCCATTATTATATGAAATGTCAGAGGGACTTACCTAAGAAAAAGATCAGAACTATGAACACTAAAATGACAACAAACTCACAACTATCAACAACTGAATCTAAAAATTAAAAACAAAATCCAACTAAGCAAACCAGAATAGGAACAGAATCACAGGTATGGGGATTATTTGGAGGGTTATCAGCTGGGAGGGGGAAGGGGGAGAAATGCAGACATGGTGCAGGGATTAAGAAGCATAATCGGTTGGTACAAAATAGACAGGGGGATGTTAGAATAATATAATGCACAACCCATGGACATGAACTAAGGGGGGGGTGGGATTGCTGGAGGGAAGGGGGGTACTGGGCAGAGGGGAGCAAATGGGAAAAAAAGTGGAACTACTGTAACAACATAATCAATAAAATATACTTAAAAGAAAAGTACAAACAGGTAGCTACAGAATAGCTACGGGGATATAAAGTACAGTATAGGAAATAGAATAGCCAAAGAGCTTATACATATGACCCATGAACATGATCAGTGGTGTTGCTGGGTGGAGGGGGCAAAGTGGGAAAAATTGGGACAACTGTAATAACATAATCAGTAAAATATAATTTAAAAAACAACATTAATAGTAATTTTGCACAATTCAGTGAATATACTAAAAACTATTAAATTGTACACTTTAAAAAGATGAGTTATATGATAACTTGAATTAAATCTCAGTAACACTGTTATAAGACAACAAAAAACATCTTCCTTACCTTATGTTTAAACGGTAAACACCGTTGAAGTTTTACTCTTAAGCACAGCCCTGTGAAGGAAAAAAAAAAAGTCCCCATTATCCCTTTTTTCTTAGAGAGAGGAAATCATCAAGATGCGAGAGAAACAATCCACTGTCTCTCACAAGCCCCCAACTGGGGACCTGCCCGGCAACCCACACAAGTGCTCTGACCGAGAATTGAACCAGTGGCGTCACAGCTCACAAGCTGGCACTCAACTCACTGAGCCACACCAGCCAGGGCCTCTTTTACTGATTCTTGAAAAAGCATACAGCTCTGTCCAGGCACCTCCATATAATAGAGTTGCTGAAAATAGCACTGGCTCAGTCCATTGTAGGTCTTCTTTGAGCCTTATACCATGAGAGCAATTTTAATATATAGTCTTATACATTCCTTATGATAATCCAGTGAGCTAGGTATTATCAACCCCATCCTACAAGTTATGAAACCAAAGTCACAATGTCACTTGCCGAAGGTCACTGAACTAGTCAAGAGGCAGAGTTGGGATTGGAATTCAAGATCACTGCAAGGCCCCGGTCCTTTCTACTATATCAATTTGCTTTCAAACAAAGGTCAGTTCACTCATTAAACTTTACTGAATGCCCACAACAGGCAGGACCACATAAAAATTTTAAACCAAATAAGAGCCACTTAAAAAGGAGCATAAAAAACCTCTCAAAGTTGGAATCCCCTATGCCTGCAAGGTACAAAGTTGTTTCCCTAAAACAAATTTCTTTGAAGTTCAGTTTATCACACCAATGCCAAGACACAGTTCTGTAACTTTTTCTTCCAGTTGAAACTTGGAAGAGAAATTAAATCTGGACTTGGAACAGATCCTCAGTGCCAATGTTCCACTTCTCCCCCACCTCAAAATAAGAAATGAATTTTAAATTATACCTCTAGACACAGAAGATAAATCAAACTGCTTTTATTATGAAGAGAAAGTGTTTCACTAATGAGTTTTGACTTTGCAGGCTTTTATGAGGAGCAATTTATTTATTTCCCAAATAATACTTAAAGGGATTGTTACGGTATAAGGAATATTTTCTTAGTATTATATTTTGGTTTGATTAAAATTAACAATAATAACAAAACCCCAAACCATCCCAACACAGCAAAATATAATTATTAGACTGCCTATCTTTTGGAAGTATGAAATTAATTTGCTTTTGGCCTTCTAAGCACCATTAGCTTTTCTAACAGAATCATTTGAAAAATCCCAGAATAGGTAAAAGCATTAGATGAGGTATGAGACTGTGTTCTTGAACACAATAATTACATTAAACATATTAAGGAACTCTATAAAGAAAATATGTAATTTCTCTGAGGGTCTCTCTTTAGAAGATCTGCCTTAAAGCCTATCTGGAGGGTTCTCTTCCCTCTGTCCCCACATTGTCTCCTTAATTTGTTGGCTGTGTACCAACTGAGCATCCTTGTTTGTTCTAGTCATTGTTGGTAGGTATCTTACCCATTAAGTGATAGTAACTGTTTTACAGTTCACAAGAGGAAGTGTAGCATAACTGAGATAGATACCTTGGTTCAAAAGTGGCTCCACTACACACTAGCTATGTGACCCTGAGCAAGTTACTGAACCTTTTTGAGCTTCTCTAAAACAAGTATCATGATAACACCTCTCTATATAAGGTTGTTAGGAGGAGTAAATAAGTTGTTATGCAATGTTCTTAAATCAGTACTTAGCACACAGTAAGTATCCCATAAATGTTAGCTATTGCTATCTTATTTTCATTTTATAGCCAATATCCAAGATAAGTGATTGTTCAACATCACAAAGCTAACAAGTGGCAAAGCTAGAAGCTGATGCTAGACCTACGCTCGTCACATCTGGACCAGACGTGCCTTCAGTCATTCTTATTTAGACTAAATCAACACAAATGACTACTAGCTGTTTTCTCTGCCTTGCCCACTCATTCCCTTTGAATCTTCCTTGTCTTTGTAGTTGCTTACCAGGGTAACTCCGAAGGTGACAACCTAAGCAATCAGGGTGGAACTCTTACACAGGTGCCTTTCCTTGCTAGTACTACCTATTTATAGGAAATGCCTCCAAATATGTCAGCCAGAAAGAGGGCTCTTACACAGTTTTCCTATCATGTTGTCTGGACACAATGACTATGATATACTACTATACTACCATGTAAAAGGGTCTTAACTGAAACCCATTATCAAATGAGCCAAAAAATGTGACAAAACCTTGTACAGATCTAGGAAACTTATGGTCATGATGGCAGCATAGGTAAACATGCTTGCCTCCATGCACAACCACATCAAAATTACAACTAAAATAGAGAACAACCATGACCCAGAACTGTCGGAAACTGAGTTGACTAGAAGTCTGACAACTACAGAATTAAAGAAACTACATCCATCTAGACTGGTAGGAGGGGTGCAGACGCAGAACAGGCTGGTACCACACCCACGTATGGTGGATAAAAATTCAGGAGGGATATCTTGGGAGCAAGGAGTCCCAGCCACACACCAGGGCCCCCAGCCCAGAGTTCCAATGCCAGGAAGGTAAGTCCCCATAACTTCTAGCTGCAAGAAACAACAGGTATTGAGTTGGTGGAAGAAACTTTGGAGCCCCAAGCAGTTCCTTTTAAAGAGCCCACACACAGACTCACCTGCTCAGACTCACTCCCTCTGAGCTCCAGCACTAGGTTAGCAACTTGAAAGGCACCAGTGGCATACTGGGAGGAACTGAAGTGTCTGACACCAAGGCAGGAGCTGCAGGACAGTTTTCTCCCAGAAAGAAAGGCACACAGAGGCCATTGTCCCTTTCCTGAGCCCTCTCCACAAAGAGCCACTGAACACACAGGCTGGTGCCATATCTGAGACTCCATCAACCTGGGTAACACTGCTCCACCCTGGAGATTATCTGGGACTCCACCCAACTTACGGGCCCACCCAAACTGTTAGCCATGATTTACCCATATGAATGGCTGATCTTGGCTCATGCTTCACAACTTCCTAAATCCTCTTAAACAAGCAACAGCCAGCCTCAGTGAGCCCCGAGTCCCCATACCTCTTGTTAAGTGGCCCCAGGCCTGGCACTAACAGCTGCCAGCCTAGATTCATAGCTTGGCTTCACTTGGGAATCTCCAAGCCCAGCACAAGTAGCAGCCATCTCAGATTACTTTATAGCTCAGGCAGGGTGGCCCTAGGCAGAACACAGGAGAGGGTTGACCTTAGCCTGCACTGCTAGGGTAACCCCAGAGTCTGCACACCCGGTGCACAGCTACAGACCATGTTGGAGCACCACCACCCTGCCCCTGAACAGCTGATCCTCCATGGAGAGCAGAGGTTGGAGGTCACTGGTCACAGTCAATACTTGCAGCTGACTGGCCTGGGTAAAACCCTCCCACTGACATGCCAACAGCAATCAAAGCTCAACTACAAGAGGAGGGTGTACTCAGCCCACATGAAGTATGCATCTCGAGTACCTAGTTAATGTGATAGGGGAGACTGTGCCACTGGACCATTCTACCAAGAAAGGGAGTCATAGCAGCTCTACCTAATACATAGAAACAAACAGAGGGAGGCTGCCCAAAAGAGCACACAAAGAAGCATGGCCCAAATGAAAGAGCAGATCAAAACTCCAGAAAAAGAACTAAACAAAATGGAAATAAGCAATCTATTAGATGCAGAGTTCAAAACACTGGTTATAAGGATGCTCAAGGAACTTAGTGGGGACCTCAGCAGCATAAAAAAGATCCAATCAGGAACCAAGGATACACCAATTGGTATAAAGAACAATTTACAGGGAAACAACAGTAGAGGGGATGAAAAAGAGAATCAAATCAATGATTTGGAACATAAGGAATAAAAACAAACAAACAGAACAACAAGAAGAAAAAAGAATCCAAAAGAACAAGGATAGAGTAAGCAACCTCTGGGACAATTTCAAGTGTTCCAAAATTCACATCACAGGGTTGCCAGAGGAAGAGAAAGAGCAAGAAATTGGAAATCTATTTGAAAATATAATGACAGAAAACTTCCATAACTTGTTGAAGAAATAGACATGCGAGTCCAGGAAGCACAGAGAATCCCAAACAAGATGGATGCAAAGAGGCCCACTCCGAGACACATCATAATTAAAATGCTAAAGGTTAAAGATAAAGAGAATCTGAAAAGCAGCATGAGAAAAGCAGTTAGCTACCAACAGGGGAGTTCCCATAAGACTGTCAGCTAATTTCGTAAAAGAAACTTTTCAGGAAGAAGGGATTGGCAAGAAATATTTAAAGTCATAAAAAGCAAGGACCTACAGCCAAGATTGCTCTACCCAGCAAAGATATCATTTAGAATTGAAGGGCAAATAAAGAGCTTCCCAGACAAGAAAAAACTAAAGGAGTTCATCATCACCAAACCATTATTATACAAAACGTTAAAGGGAGTTATTTAAGAAAAAGAAGATCAAACTATGAACAATAAAATGGCAACAAATACATATCTATCAACAATTGAATGTAAAAAACAAACTAAGCAAACAAGAACAGAGAGATAATAATGGATACAGAAAGCATTTTGATGGTTGCCAGATGAGAGGTCGTCGTCGTCGGCAGCCGTCCGTCTCGAGAGACGATGGTGTAGCTTCTTAAGAGTCTATCTGCACCGCCGAGAATGGCTGTGCAGTCCGACTCGGGAGTGACATCGTATCTGTCTCCTCCCATGTTGAATCGACATCTTGCGATGACGCTGAAGCTACAGAGCCTGGGCAGGGTGATATGGAGGGTCTGCTGTTGCCCATGCAGCAGACCCCCCCTCTCTTCGCAGCTGAAGGGTCCAAGGGAAAGACGGAGTCAATACAGCTTGGCTTCAGGTGCGCCGCAGGAGTTGCCGGTGTTGACTACAACGTCAAACCACCTTAGGGACTCCGGCTCCGGATTTTCTGTCGGGGTTTACTCCCTTAGCCTTTCCCCTGAAGAGGTATGCCGCAAGGCAGCGGAGTTTTTTTGGAGTCAGAGTTTTCCTTCTCTGATGTGCCCTGACTGGAAGATCGAACCAGCGACACTTAGCTCGCAGGCCGACGCTCAATCCACTGAGCTAAACCAGCCAGGGCCCTATCCTATTACAGTATTCCCTCACTTATTGCCGGTATTATATTCTAGACCCCCCTGCGATAGGTGAAAATCTGCGAAGCAGGAACCTTACATTTATTTTAGTATTTATATACATTTTAAGGCTTTACAAACCCTTCCCACACATGTATAAACCATTCCCAGTCCCTTATTAACTTTTCCCATTCCCGTATTAACCTTTTCCACACTTTTATAAACACTACTTATGTTCTTAAACCTACGTAACTTTAACAACATATGTATACAGTACCGCAAAATCCCTCAATATAGTGAAAAATCCACGATAAATAATTAAATATAATATTTTTTAAAATCCTGTGATACAGTGAGGCCATGATAAGTGAACCGCGATACAGAGAGGGACTACTGTATCTCTATTTTACAGGTCAGAAAACTGAGGCTCAGGAAGGTAGAGTAATTTGCCCAAAGCCACAAAATGGCAGGGCTGACATACTTGAAATTTTAGCCTAGAGCACACTATCTTTTATGATAACTTAATTTTATTTTCTCTTTATGCTTTTGTAGTTTCAAAACTATTGCCAAACATGTTATTTTTAAAATTGAAAAACACAAAATAAATGTTACTTTGAAAAAATCAATCTGCAATAGGCTCTTAAGAGTAATGAACCATATATTTAAGGATCTTCTATATCAAAATATTTTAAGACACCTCCTTCATATCAGGATAGTATCAATACTTTCCGTATCTGTTGATTCAGAATTTGTCCAATGACAAAAAATAAGTATGAATTCAACAATGCTTTTTCGAGCACTGGAATTTTAATAACCACAATAGTATTCATGGTTTAATGGACCTTCAAGATAAGAATGTAGCCCATAGGCTGGAAACCACTAATAGAGGAATCCCAGGTCAACAAGTGAGAAGAGAAACACAGAAATCAAAACAATAGTGGGAGCAATAATAAAATATTTACCCTATCAGTCCTTTTTATAAACTCGTCTGTTTTTAAATAGGCAATGTATTGCCATAGTTCAAAAACTTAAAAGTACAGAGTGGGGCAAAAGTAGGTTTACAGTTATTAATGACACAATAATTGATAAATAATAACACAAGAACAAACTCCATTTCACGTACTCACAACTGTAAACCTACTTTTGCCCCATCTTGTATAAAAAGGTATAGTCTCCCTCCCATCCTGTCCTCCATCTGACCAGTTCCCACCACCACTACCACCCATCCCCCACCTCAGCTATTCATTTTTTGATATTCTTCATGCATAAGCAATCAAATACAAATGTACATGTTCTCCTTTTTTACACAAATGCAGAAATATTATACTTGCTTTTACTCCCTAACAGTATATTAAAGAGATCTTTCCATATCAGTACATGGAGAGCAGCTCATTCTTTTTTGTGGCTGCATAGTATCCTACTGTTAATATACACATTATCACTGATTATTTCATCAATCTGCTACTGATAAACATCGGGTTTGAAATAAAATTCCTTTATCTTTTTTATAACATATATAATAGGCAGACACTTATAAATACCTATTGTATATCTTAATTGCTAACTAATCCAAAATATTGGAAATGTGGCCTCTCAAATAGAAAATCACCTCAAAAAATACCCTCCCACCAGAATGTCTGCCCATACTACACAGATGCCAACAGAAAGCTTAAAAGGAAAAGATAGTGATGGCAGTAGTGCTAGTCTGACAGCATCCATTTCAATCTCCAAAACAGAGAAGAAATGACCTACACCAACTCTCCAGTAATTGTAGGCGTGTACACGTAAGAGAACCAGCACCTAAAGGGGAAACACATCTGGAATCAGGAGATCTGGGTTTAAGCCTCAGTTTCACCATTTCTTGGCTATGTGATCCTGAGCTTAAACTCTCTGAACCTCTGATTCATCACCTATAAAATGAAGATAATACAATATTAACAAAGGCTAACTGTGAGGACTACAGAAGAAGGATACAGTCCTCCCTCTGTACCCACAGCATATTTATTCCAGGACTCCTCCAGGATACCAAAACCCACAGATGCTCAAGTCCCCTATATAAAATGACATGGTATTTGCCTATAACTTACACACATCTTCCTGTTTACTTTAAATCATCTCTAGATTACTTATAATATCTAATATAATGCAAATGCTATAAAAACAGTTGTTATACTATATTGTTTAGGGAATAACAAAAAGAAAAAAATGTCTGTACATATTGAGTACAGATGCAACCATCTTAGCCTAACTATGTAGTACATTTCAGAACAACGTAACTTTTTTTTTCTCCCAAATATTTTTGATCCCTGATTAGGTGAATCTGCAGATGCGGAACCCACAAATATGGTCTGAGTATACATAAAAATACTCTGTTAATCATAAAGTTGTGATACATGATGCTAATTGCTATTCTGGGTCAATATCAGCTAGAATAGTTTAGAATTAAATTTATATATATATATATATATATATATATATATATTTATATATATATATATATATATATATATATATATATATATATATATATACATATATATATAAAACCTTACCAATAAGAGTCGCCAAAGAGCAATGAGGTACTGTTGGCGTGAACCTGATAATAACCAAATAGTCCTCTTCATTTATCTCCTGAACCTCCACACAACTTTCCGTTACCACTTCCAGTTCTTCCAAAGTATTGGGCTTCTCTGGGTCCCGGATAGTTCGAATCAAATCTGAAGAATCAAAACAGACAAGGTATTATGTAAAAATATGAATATTCTAAATATGGATGATTTTTCCAGTCCTATCAAAAAGCACCCTCTTTGTATTTAAGCAAAGACTAGAGCAACTCACCAGATTTCCAACAGGAATTTCCACTACCATTTTCCTTTTGAGAAAACTGTTTTCTTGGATTATTATTAGATGATATCCAGTGTCCTGGATTCAACATTGCAGAGAGAATATAAGAATGGGAACAGTGTCATAGAAGCTCATGAGGAAGAAGTAACTTTCAGCTTAGGAGAATGTAATGTCGGGACTTAAGAAAGTGGAGTCTGAATCGGGCCTTTAAAAATGGGGAACATTTTAATATTCAACATTTACAGCAAAAGAAAGTAAAGAACCAGAAATTTAGCTTGCCCGGAACCCAGCATAAATGAAGGGTATGTAAGAGTTTGGGCCAACCACCAAGGCAACAGGATGTCCTCAAGAGGTTTTGAAGAAGGAGGTGATGGATACCATTACACAGTCAACTGGTAACTCACCCACCAGCTGACAGACACAGAACTAAGAGCAGAGCCAGGGATACCAGCTGAAAAAGCAGGGCCTAAAACAGACACCTAACAATGGTAACAGAGAGGAGACAGAGGAAGAAGTAATTTCTGAGGCAAAATCAACAGAATTTGACAACTACTTAAATGGAGAAGAGAAGGAAAGGGAAGAAAGGAAGATGACTCAGATTTTAAGTGTAAGTGTCTGGGAGAACACTGATAGAATTAAAATAACAGAACACAGGAATAAATTTGAGTGAGGACTGTGGTAAATGGTTTTGATTTTACACATAATGACTTTGCTTAAGAAACAAACCAACAGTACATTCTAGCAAGCAATGAACCATGACATAGGTTAAGAGAGTACCAAAGCTTGTGAACCTATGAAATTCAGAAGGAAGAATGAGTAGAACAGCAGTTTTCAACCTTGGTTGAACAATGGAATCACCAGGAATCCTTTAAAAAAACAAAACCTGGGACTATTGGCCAAGATAGCAGCATAGGTAAACACGGCTTGCCTCCTCACATAACCACATCAAAATTACAACTAAACTCCCTGGCTGGTGTGCGTCAGTGGATTGAGCACCAACCTGTGAACCAAAATGTCCCCAGTTCAATTCCCAGTCAGGGGACATGCCTGGGTTGTAGGCCAGTTAGGGGTGCGTGAGAGGCAGCCAATGTTTCACTCACACACTGATGTTTTTCTCCCTTTCTCTCTCCCTTCCCCTTGCTCTGAAAATAAATAAAAAAAACATTTTTAAAAAAATTACAACTAAGCTATAGAACTACCATAATTCAGAACCATTAGAAATAGAGCTGAACGAAAGTCCTACAGCTACAGAATTCAAGAAGAAACCCTATCAAGACTGGTAGGAGAGGCAGAGACCTGGAACAGACTGGTCCCACACCCATCCAGGAGTAAAGGGTCCCAGCCCTGTACCAGGCTCCCCAGCCCAGGGTTCCAAAGTCAGGAAGATAAGTCTCTATAACAAATGGCTGCAAAAACCAGCAAGGATTAAGGCTATTGAATGCAGATACTGCTGGAGTCTCAGGCAGTTCCTCTTAAAGGGCCCATGTACAGACTTACTCGGACTCACTCCCTCTGCGCTCCAGTGCAGGGGCAGCAGATTGAAAGGCATCAGAGACATACAGGGTAGGAGCTGAGAGGCAGCTTTCCCCCAGACAGAAGAGCTGGGAGAGGCCACTGTTCCTTTTCTGGGCCCTCCCCTCAGAGCCACAGAGCCTGCAGGCAGGGGCCATATCTGAGACTCCATCAACCTGGCTCACACTGTTTTCCCCACCATGATGATTCCCTGAGGCCCTGCTCCACTCAACTTTTGGAGCCACCCAAGCTGTGTTCATTGGCTTTTCCATACAAATGGGTTTGTCTTGGTCCATGCTTCAGTTTTTCCTAACTTCTTTCAGCAAGCAGCATATGGCTTCAGCAAGCCCCATACCTAGCAGCAGTAGTCCTTGACCTGCCTGGGCACCTCCAAGCCCAGCACAAGTAGCAGCCATCTACAGAATGCTTTGTAGCTTGTGCTGTGTGACCCTCAACAGAACAAAGGTGGTGGCTGACCTTGGACGGGCCAACAGCAAACAACGCTCAGCTACAACAAGAGGGTATACACAGTCCACACGGCGGGTGCAACTTGAGTACCCACCTTGGGTAGAGGGGAGGCTGTGCCATGGGACCATACAGGACACCTACTATATTAGGCCACTCTACCAATCCTGAGAGATGTAACAGCTCTACCTAATACACAGAAACAAACACAGGGAAGCTGCCAAAATGAGGAGACAAAGAAACATGGCCCAAATGAAAGAACAGAACAAAACACCAGAAAAAGAACTAAATGAAATGGAGACAAACACTCTACTAGATGCAGAGTTCAAAGCACTGGTTATCAGGATGCTCAAGGAAATTAGTAAGGACCTTAACAGCATAAAAAATATCCAGTTAGAAATAAAGGATACACAAATTGAAATAAAGAACAATTTACTGGGAATCAACAGTAAAGTGGATGACGCCTGGAATCAAATCAGTGATTTTGAATATATGGAAGCAAAGACAACCAATTAGAATAGAAAGAAGAAACCTCCCTGCCCCCCCAAATAAGGATAGTGTAAAGAGCCTCTGGAACAACTTCTAGCATAACAACATTTGCATCATAGGGGTGCCAGAAGGAGAAGAGAGAGAGCAAGAAATTGGAAACCCATCTTAAAAAATAACGACAGAAAATGTCCCTAACTTTGGTGAGGGAAACAGACATACAAGTCCAGGAAGTGAAGAGTCTCAAATAAGATAAACCCAAAGAGGCCTACACCAAGACACATCATAATTAAAATGCCAGAGGTTTAAGATAAAGAGAAAATCTTAAAAGTAGAAAGAGAAAAGCAGTTAGTTACCTACAGGGGAGTTTCCATAAGACCATCAGTGGGTTTCTCAAAAGAAACTTTGCAGGTTAGAAGGGATTGGCAAGAAATATTCAAAGTCATGAAAAGCAGGGACACAGCCAAGATTGCTCTACCCAGCAAAGCTATCATTTAGAATCAGATAAAGAGCTTCCCACACAAGAAAAAAAAAATGAAAGAAGTTCATCACCACCAAGCCATTATTATATGAAATGTTAAAGGGTTTTCTTTAAGAAGATAAAAAATATGAACAATAAAATGGCATTAAATACATATCTATCAACAACTGAATCTAAAAAAAACAAAATAAACAAACAAGCAGAACAGAGACAAAATCATGGATACAGAGAGCATTTTGATGATTGCCAGATGGGAGGGGGCCAGGGGGATGAGCAAAAAAAGGTGAAGGGATTAAGAGTACAAATTGGTAGCTACAGAATAGTCATGGGGATATAAAGTACAGCACAGGGAACAGAGTGGACAAGGAACATATATGCATGACTCATGGACATGCCTATGGCCTGGGCATTGAGGCTTTAAGAGACCCAAAGATAGCTCTATGAAAAGCACCTAATTTAGGCATCGAAAGGAGGAAGAAAAACAAGTAGAGAAAACAGGGATGGTTAACAACATCACATGCTGCAGAAAAATTGAGGTTGATAAGAGCTGAGACAGATCTTTGGAGATTTGTCACCCAGGTCACCTATAAGAAAGCAGTTTCAGTACAGAGGTGAAGGCAGAAGTCAGCTTGCAGAATGGGAAGTGAGTGGGTACTGAAAATGTAGTTCTAGAGCTTTGGCAAGAAATGGAAGGGCAGAGAAAAGGACAGCAGCTTGAGAAAAAGCTCAAACAATAACAAGGATAAGGGAAACTAGAGTATGTTTTATATTTTATAGCCCAAAGGGAAGGATCAAATAGAGGAAGAGAGACTGAAAATTTAAGAAGGGGAGATGGGGAGACTAGCAAAATAAGCAGAAGAGAGTGAGACCAAAGATATCGGAACCTGGGTTGGCACTGGAGAGGACAGGTTTCCTTCTTACTCTGAGGTTGTAGAAAAAGATGCAAAAGGAGAATGAGAAAGGGAAGTGGTGAAGTAGAAAGGAAAGAAACAGAGGGAGTTCACAGACACTGGGCTTCATGTTCTCAAGCCTGAGATTTTGTTCTATTATTTAAAGCACCTCTGCAATCAGAAATGTAGCTGGGAAAAACAAATCAATCAAATGTATCTTCTCCACAGCAACTCCTGGGCATGTCACTTCATTAGAAACAGAATTTTAAAATAGAGGCAGGAAAAAGCAGACACAGCTGCACCTTCACAAAGCTGTGTCATCACAGAGCTCAGGGAAACAGGGCTTTTTGAAAGAGAATTTGCTGTCCCCGATTCTAGGCCTCCCCTGTAAGACTCACTTATACAGGCTGCATTATATTCTTTATATGCTACGTAATCCTGAAATTAAATCTCATCCCCTATTAAACGTTTTCAGTTTTCTAGTGATTTGAGAGATTTAGATTTACTTCTTTTAGAAAGAAAGCAATGTTGCTCTCCTCACATTACTCCCGAATAAAATTCTTCTATGGTTCTGCACTGCTAGTAAAATATTTATTTATATGTAAACCTTCAGTATCCAATTCCATCTTGCTACCTAAAACAATTTTGCCCATACCACTTTTAACCACAAACCCTAACCTATCCGCCTAACTGTAATTCCCTAAACACACTATTGTCTCATTTCCATACATTTGCTCTAGTTTCCTGTTTAGTATGCCCCGTAACCTCTACAGTAGTCCCTCTCTATATCGCGGTTCACTTATCACGGCCTCACTGTATTGTGGGATTTTTTAAAATGTTATATTTAATTATTTATCACGGATTTTTCGCTATATCGCAGGATTTTGCGGTGCTGTATGCATATGTTCTTAAAATTATGTAGGTTTAAGAGTGTAGAATATGTTTAAGAACATAAGTAGTGTTTATAAAAGTGTGGAAAAGGTTAATAAGAGAGTGGAAAAGGTTAATAAGGGACTGGGAATGGTTTATAAAGCCTTAAAATATATATAAATACTAAAATAAATGTAAGGTTCCTACTTCGTGGATTTTCACCTATCGCGGGGGGTGGGGGGGTGGGGGGTGGTCTAGAACATAATACCCGCGGTAAGTGAGGGAATACTGTATACGTCCAAATCCTACTAATTCTTTAAAGGCCCAACTCAAGTAATTCCCCCTCCTTCAAGTCTTTCCAGATCCCCCAATCAGAATTAGTATCCCTCTTTCCTCTAATTTCTGTATCTTTCAGGTCTATGGCCTTCTACTCTATACAATAAAAAAATTATATATTTGTAAATATTTGCCCCCCTCAATGTAAGTTTGAAAACAATACGTAAACTTTCTCTTCCAAAATTGTATCCCCAGTGCCCTGCTGTCACTAGAAGCTGTAGATAGAGGCCCAACACAACAAGGTGTCCATCTACTTTGTGGAGGTCATTCCACTCATATCGATCATCTGACTGGGGTTGATTAGGTTCTGCCTCTGGCAAGAGAGAGGTAAACTAGATCAGCTCCAAAGGTCTTTTCCATCCTCGGCTTCCTTCTCCTGGCCTATATCTTACCTGTATTATATTTGTATTCCTCGGGTTATAACTTTCACTCTCAGTCAGCAGGAACCTCTGATGTTAGTTAGAACCTCTTTTTTTGTCTTTTTTCCAAAATTTATTTATTTACTTATAAAGAGAGGAGAAGGGAGGGAGAAAGACAGGAAGAGAAACATAAATGTGAGTACATCCATTGGTTGCCTCTCACACGCCCCCAACTAGGGACCTGGCCTGCAACCCAGGCACCTGCCCTGACTGGGAATCAAACTGGCCACCCTTTGGTTCACAGGCCGGCACTCAATCCACTGAGTCACACCAGCCAGGGTACCTTTTTTTAGTTTTCAAAAATAATACTGGCTGGTGTAACTCAGTGGGTTGAGTGCCAGCCTGAAAACTGAATGGTCTTCAGTTCCATTACCCATCAGGGAACATACGTGCCTGGTTTTCAAGCCAGGCTACCTGCCATACTGAGGGTGTTCGAGAGGCAACCAATCAATGTTTCTCTCCCTCTCTTTCTCCCTCCCTTCCCCTCTCTCTAAAGAAATAAATGAAATCTTAAGAAAAAAGACAACAATCCTAACAGGAAAGTCACGGGCAATTGTGAAGCAATGGAAAGTGCGCTAAGTTTGGCATCAGAAGACATGGACCTTACTGGCAGTGTGACATCCAGGTAGTTGTGTAACCATTCTAAACTTTTGTCTCATCAACTGTACAATGAAGATGGTCCTAGATGTTAAAAAGAGAACTGTGGTTGAGGGGTGTGTGTGTGTGTTGGTTTTTTTTTTTTTAATACTCTAGGCTTGGCTGTGTTAAGGAACCATAAACTTGAGGTCCGGCTATGAGGAGTCTATTTCGTACTCTTCTCTCAGGACCTCTGCCTAGTATAGCCTTTGCAGCAGAAGAAAGTGGCTGTGACCTCAGGCCAGCCCCCAACTTGGCAGACACATAGCAGTGCCCTCAACGGTGGCAGGAGGAGCACGTGTCCAGGTATAGAAAAGAAAGAGTCTCAAGTAGTGCAATCAGGCCAGCTTTGCTTCCTAACCAAGCACCCTAGACACCAGCTCTGCCACTAGGACATGGGGCATTTGAAACTTCGAGACTTAGCCCTAGCTGGTGTGCGTCAGTGGATTGAGCGCCAGCGAAAGGTCCCCAGTTCCATTCCTGGTCAGGGCACATGCCTGGGTTGCCAGCCACGTCCCCGGATCCCCCGCTGGGGGTGTGTCAGAGGCAATGGATACATGTTTCTCATACACAAGGATGTCTCTTTCCCTCTCCCTCCCTTCCCCTCTCTCTAAAAGTGAATAAATAAAATATTAGAAAACTTCCGGAGTTGGCTTGCCCGTTTTAGGAAACGCCCGGGTCCTACCAAGACCCACATTGCCATGTGACTTAAGACCCCGAAGAAAGCTTCCCACGCTCGCTCCCGACTAGATCAGGCAAAAACGCGAGTAGCCACTCCCAGCCCTCAAGTGAGATCCTCGTTACCCCCGACCTCCACGTATAACGCCAAACAGTACCCTAAGTAAAATTAATTACCATAAACCTCTAGCGCTTTCTCTTCCATGATCCGGGGCTGCCGGGCAGCTCCCCGCTCAAAGAGGCCCGAGAGCCACAGGGCTCTGCTCAGCGTCCAGGAGAGCAGCCCAGACACCCGCTCCATCCTCGCGCTCCGCCATCCCTGGCGACTGTCCCACCCGAGCCACCGTCTTTCAGCAGCTCGCCCCGCAATTTATCAACTTCCTGGTCTTCAAAAGAGCGAAGACAAGGCTAAAGGTTCAGGGGAGCAGAGACTAGGCGGGTCGACAGGGAGTAGCGCGGAGGACCTAGGGAAGGGCGCTGCAAGGACCACAAACCCCAGCATGCTTTGCTCGGTTTCGGCGGGACTAGAGTAAAAACATTCCTCACCGCACGTGAGGCGCGTTGCATACTGGGACGTTTGGGACGTTTTCTTTGGAAGATAGCTGTATTCTGGGGCCTGTAGTCTCCGGCCGGGAAAGAGGATGGGTGGGATGTAACGGTCTATTACTCACCACTGGTCGCTTCACTCAGCGCCCTATATAAACTAAAAATGAATCCTGAAGAGGTAGAGGGAAGCAGATATTGATTTCTAGTTCTGGAGGAGCATGTGCACGGAGACTCCTGTTATTTCTCTGAGGGAGACGCTTCCACCCAAAGTTTTTACTTCTTTAGGCCGGAAGTGAGTTTCCGTTGCCCTAAAATGGGGATGTCTCGGGAGCCCAGTAAAGGATGGTTAGGCACAGCTTGGGGAAGGGAGGGCTTTTTGGTTTTCTCGTCTCATAGGGATTTAGGCCAGCACTACTCCCCACTACAGGCTGAATATTTCTGTCAATGGCCTCCAAAGACAACTTAAAAGGAGAGCTTCCCTGTGTGCATTGCATCCAATAGTGACATTGGAGATCACCGTCCTAAAAAGAATGCTGTAAATCCCATAGTGTTCATGGCTGTCCCGAATACCAGTAACAAGGTTGATTATTTTAATTTTATTCATTCATCTCTCCAATCAAATCGCAAACATTTATTGGGTGTTTAATTTGCTGGACTTGATCTATTAGGCATCAAGGGTAGGACAGGTCCCTTGCCTTCAAGCAGCTAACATGTGAGAGAGCCAGCCCCAGTTGTTGAGGAATTTGCAGTTAGAAACAAACTAAACCTTTTGTCAAAAGCGATGCCAAGTTTCTTCTCATCTCTATTGAGAAGAAAGTCAGAATTATCTTGCAGAATTATCCCATGATAAACTATCCTATTTATTTTATCTAGTTAGACTTTTGGCTCACCAGACAACCAGTGAACAGTTTAGGTCGCAGGAACATACTGTTCAGAGTTTAATAATTTCCCCACTTTCTGTTACACTTCATTCACTCCACAGCAATTGAGATCATCTTAAACTTGCTACCAAATTTAGGACACTGAGGTTTCACTTCCTGTGTGAGGTCTCCCTACTTTAACAAATAGAATCGATGATCTCTTTTACTTGTGCTGGCACAGCAAACTAGAGCACTGAACATGTTAACTTACATGCCTGTCTCCCTCAAGCGCCTAGAGGGCCAGGAGCTTCTTTATTTCTATATCTCAGATTCATAGCAGGGTGCTAGGCACAGAGTAGGTGCTCAATATGTATTTCTTGAATGCCTTAACTAAATGTTCCACAAAGAATAAATGGCGAGACTTTATTGCAATCTCCTCAGAGACTTCAATCAAAACTATTTATTGAGGCTCTATGAGGGCACTGTGATATGCCCTCATGGGTAGGTAGTATGCAGAGGTTTTCAGACTCCTTTACTCAAACGACACCTTAAGAAGCCTGTTAGACACAGCTATGAAGAGCACAGTGTCCTGGCAACCTGAGCAGTCCCTGGCTCTTCCTTTCCTACCCCTATGCCCTCTTGATTAAGATCTCAGAACCATGATCCAGGGCTGAGATTTGTTTGGCAGGGGCCTTTAGCCACCCCCGCCTCCGCCCCCAGCGCCTAAGCCCCGCCCCGGCGCAAGCCGCTCTGTTGGTCCTGGACATCCCACTCCTCGCTCCGCTAGAACGATTTGCTCGCGGCGTTTTCTCTCTATAAAGTTGTTGTTGCGGCTTCCGCCGCGGGTGGAGGAAGATGGCGTCGGGTGGTGGTGGCTGTAGCGCTTCGGAGAGACTCCCTCCGCCTTTCCCTGGCCTGGAGTCGGAGTCCGAGGGGGCGACTGGGGGTTCAGAACCTGAGGCTGGGGACAGCGACACCGAGGGAGAGGATATTTTCACCGGCGCCGCGGCAGCTGTGAGTTCTCACCTTTGGGGGCGGCCAGGGGCTGGGTGGGCGCCCCAAAAGGGTAGAGAGTCTCAGGGGGAGTCGGGGAGGCTGGGCCGAGTGAGCCCGGCGAGACCGTGCGTTGGTGACAGTAATCGTGGGTTGGGGTCCTAGATGAACGCCGAGACGCAGGGCCTGGCTTCCCGGCCCCTGGGGCGGGCAGTGAGGAGTGAGGGGTGTGGTGGCGCCTCCGCCGAGTCCCTGACTGCGAAGAGTCGCCGAGGCCAGCTTTTGGCCCTGCCTTGTAGTGACCCCACGGACTCACGGAGCTGTTTTGTTGGTCCTTTCTTGCAGGGCTGATTTAATAGATCGAGATTAGCGCATGGGGTGCAGTCTTTCTGTCGCCTTACTGCTCTGGGGACGAATAATGTTATCTGGAGTGGCCCAGGATAGTGACCCGCCCACAAATTTATTCGTTAGCTCAACACTTACCTGTAATTACTAGAGGGCCTTTTTATTTTATGAGACAGGTTGACTCCTGATCTCTAGGAAAATCCTACCAGTCTGTTGAAAAGAACGCCCTGTCAGATAAATCACTACATAGACCACAAGCTTTGTCCCTTTTAAAGGGATGTGTTAAAGTGCTTAAATATCTTAGTGGGAGCCAACCTGTAAATGTGAGGAGGAAATACTGTTATCCATAGTAATACATATCCAAGTTTCTAATAAGAGTTCGATTTTGGGAAAAACTAATCTTTATATGTGGAATTTGGAAATCAGTTATCAGTTATGGAACCAGTGGAGATGTTTTGGGCTGTTTCGTAAGAATACTGACTCAACACAATTCTTTCCAGGTTGAAAACTTCTTCAGCATTAGGTCTGTGAATTTATGTCTCTTTCTATCTTGGATAATGCTTCTCTTCATAGTAGCTATGGGTGACTAAATAATGAAACAACTTTAAATTCTTTATGCAGTATGTGCCTGAAACAGTTGGGAGCTTGTGTCATTTGTCAGTATGGGAGCTCAGAACAAGTCACCCCAGGATGTGTCTTTGTGGTATGCTGATTGTTTTGAGCTAAAGGCAGCTTTAGCCCCCAGCTTAAGAGAAATTTATGCCCCTACCTAGAAAAACTCGAATTAGAGGCCTCACCCATGATAGATTATCAGAGATAACCTCTTTTGACCTCTCTAGGACAAACTTCTAATTACTAAGCATTTGCTCTTATCATCCTCCAATAACCCTTTGAAGCCCCCAAGACACCTCACCTCATCCCTAGCTCAGGATGTCTTATATATATATATATATACACTACTATACCCATATTCCTTTTCTGTCTCTGAACCTTACTTGCATGTGGGGGGTCATTGACTCTCATTTATTCGGGGTTCCCATACATACTAAATTTAGCTATTTTCTCTTGTTAATTTGTGTCATGTATATTTGATTATTTGACCAGCCAAAAGAATCTTGAGGGTAGAGGAAAGTTTGTTCCTCCTCCACTTCAAGAAAAGGTTAAGTTTCTTGGAAATACCTCCTATGACAATTACTAGAATTTTCCCTGTACTGTATTCAGGAATTGAGTTCATAATCCCAGCTCAAAAATCATTTGCTGATACTAATATAACAGCTCAAACTGTTTAGTGAAGTCCCTGTTGTTCTGAGAACTAACTCTTGCTGCTTATTTAGTCTTTCTGATCCCATTTAAAACAAATCTTGGGTCTATTCCTTTAGTAATTCTCCCATACACCATGGAGGGCAGCTCCTGTTGGTAACTGCTGGGTTGGTAGATATTCAGACTGAATATCTCAAAATAGAAATTCTGGCATTGAGAGTGATGGTTTTTGTCTTTTAAATTCTTATTTTTATTTATTTTTTGTTGATTGATTTTTAGAGAGAGAAAGAGGAAGAGGGAGAGAGAGAAATATCTATTTGTTGTTCCACTTAATTTATGCATTCATTGGTTTCTTGTATGTGCCCTGATCAGGGATTGAACCCACAACCTTGGCATAAGAGACAACACTTTACCCAACTGAGCTTACCTGGCCAGGGCTGAAAAATGATTCTTTATTTTCAAAAAAAGGACCCTGGGGGGATGAGGAGTTATTTTGTAGAGTACCTTAAAAAGTTCAAGAGGCTATGATTTTATTTATCTAATCATATTATTTTATAGATGCATCAGTACTTCTCTCTTGTAAGACTGTAAAAATCCTTTGCCTAATTTCCAGCTAAAGGGAGAATGAAGGGGTTACAATGACCTTGTTGTACCACATAAAGCATAATTATTTTTTCGATTTTGATTCAGGAAAAATAAGTTGCCAAGGAAATTAAAATGCCGCTTGTAAGCCATGTTTTTTGAGCTGCCTTCCCTGCTGTTAATCTTCAGGAAGCCAAGACCCTCATATGTGAATTTCTTGTTAAATAGCCATTAAATACAAATTATATTTTAATACATGCTTTAGTTATGAGCCAGTGTGAGAAGATAGGGGATTGCGTTGCATCTGTATCTTAAGGAACAACACTGAAGAATAAAGTAATTAGGAGCATGGGCTTTGGAAGTCTGATTTAAGTCCAGGCTCTATAATAATTTCCTAGCTTAACCTTGGGTAAGGTACTTAATTACTTTGTACAGTTCCTCACTTACAAAATGTGAATAATAATAGTGTTTAACTCCAATTTTTTTTATGAGGATTGAATTAGAATATATACCTGTAAAACACTTGTAGGACAATTGAGCATGTTGTAACCTGAAATTACTTAAAGAATCAAAAATTCACGAAATCTAATCATGGGTTACAAAGTTAAATTAATTAACTCCAAAATGGTCGATATGTTTTGTCAAAATCAGACTAGTGAAATTGATTAGCTAGAAGTCATCAAAGTAGACATCTTACTGATTTAACTTATCTTCATATTGTGTTTTGTTGCATGTTATAGGCTAAGAGAGGAGCATTAAAGAATTAGGAAGCTGAGGCATATAAGATTTAAAACTCGTTTATGGCATGTGTGCAATTTTCATCCCATCTGCTTTCTTTTACAGCCCAAGAAGCTTTGTTAATTCAGTAATAAAAGTGTAGTTTGATTTATAATTGAAAGGGCAGCCTGTGATAATAATGCGTCTCAGATTCTACAAGGACAAACTGGAGTTAAAAGAATTATTAAAATAAATCTGAAGTTGTTGCTTTAAGACTGAAAACCAGCTTGTGGAAGGCCTGATTCTTAAGAATACTTAAGATCGTATCTTTCCATCTCTTTGTGGGCCTATAAATAAAAAGGTCTGAAATCTAAATATATTATCCAAATCTTCCTATTTCTGGGATAGGATTACTTTTTTCCCTAATAAAACTGTAGATTAAATTGGAGCCATTCTTTTGACTCCCCAAGTTCTTAAAATTATTATATTAAAAAACTATAAAACAACATACATGCTTTTATACCTCATTTTACCGATATTATTCGCGTACTTCTAACCCTAAATGATAAAAGTGAAGCAAGTTCTTTATTTGCCTTCACAGGATTCTTATCTACCTGTCTCTTTTTAGCAATATGCCAGGACCACTATTAGGTTTGCCCTCTAAATACAGGCAGAGCCCTCTTCTTCCTGGGAGCAGGCCCAGGCCTTTCTGCCCTATCAAAAATACATCTCCTAAACTCTAAATTTCCCCATGAGACTTGCAACCAGGGGAGCAGTGGGCAGTGGCAGCTCACCCAGGGCTAACCCCCTGAACCTTTCTCCAAGCTCCCTTTTTCTCTGACTTTTTAGTAAGCCAACAGCAGCCCGACCTTGGCTCACTTTTGTCACTGTGACTTTCACTTCCCAGTGAGCCAGCAGCAGCCCCGCCTTGGCTCACTTCTTTCTTGTAATATCTCTAGAGCACCAAAGCAGCCCCACTTAGGCTTTCTCCTATTGCTTCTATCCTAAGCCCTTTCTTGTTTCACTTCCCCAACTTTAATAATTATGCTCTCAAAATAAAAAAATAAAAACATAAATAAATATATACATACATAAAGAGAAAATTGTGGAGGCCATTCTCTTGCTGAGAGGAGGGAAGAAAACAGATAAATGATATTCTTATTTCAGATTTTGGCCAAATTTGGTAACTACTTATGATGATGATGTATCAGACTTAATTTGGATATTTTCCTGCTACTCTTATTCTTGAATTAAAATCCTGGTAGTTAGAGAAATAGCCAGAAAAAAGAAGTAAGATAAAGAATAGCAGGGGACATGAAAAGTCATGTATTGAAAACACAGCTATCAATAACTGAATCTAAAAAATAAAAACAAAATCCAACTAAGCAAACCAGAATAGGAACAGAATCATAGGTATGGGGATCATTTGGAGGGTTATCAGCTGGGGGGGCGGGGTGGGGATGGGGAAATGGTGCAGGGACTAAGAAGCATAATTGGTTGGTACAAAATAGACAGGGGGAAGTTAAGAATAATATAGGAAAGGGTGAAGCCAAAGAACTTATATGCATAACCCACGGACATGAACTAAGGGGGACGGGATTGCTGGAGGGAAGGTGGGTACTTGACAGAGGAGAGTAAAAGGAAAAAAACTGGGACAACTATAACAACATAATAAAATTACTTTAAAATAAATAAAATTTAATCTAAAACATTAAAAAAAATAGAAGAGAAAAGTCATGTATTGAAGAGTTAGTCTTTAAATAAACCAAGAATTATTTACACCCTGGCCAATGTGGCTCAGTTCGTTGGAGTGACACACTAAACCAAAAGGTTGCAGGTTCAGTCTCCCGTGGGGGTGTGTAGAAGAGGGAACTAATCGATGTTTCTCTCTCTCTCTCTCTCACTCTTCCTCGTTCTCTAAAAATAATGAAAAATGTGCTCAGGTGAGTGAAAAAAATAAAAGCATTGTTTACACATTCCGACTGGTGTTTAACATTTAGACAGGAAAGAACATGGTAATTTTAGAATCCAGCCCTACCTCTGTGATCAATAAATATAACAGGTATCCTGAGGGGCAACAGATCAGATTTTTTTTTTTTAATTGTGGTGAAACACAATATTTGCCATCATAATCACTTAATTTTACAGTTCAGTAGTGTTAAGTATATTCACATTTTTGAAACACATCTCCAGAACTTTCTTTTCTTTTTATTGTTGTTCTGTTACAGTTGTCCCCCTTTTTTCCCCCATTGCTCTCCCCAGAACTTTTTCATCTTGCATTTCTGAAACTGTACCCATTAAACAATAATTCCCTTTTCCCTTCTCCCTTCAGCCTGTGGTAACCACCATTTTACCTGTTTATGAATTTGACTGTATTCGATAACCTCATATAAGTGGAATCATGCAGTATTTATCTTTTTGTAACTGGTTTATTTCACTTAGCATAATGTCCCCAGGGTTCATCCACGTTGTAGCATGCATCAGAATTTCCTTCCTTTTTAAGGTTGAACAGTATTCCATTACATATGAATATATACATTTTGTTTATCCATTCATTTTCAGTGAACATTTGGGTTGCTTTTACCTCTAGGCTATTATGAATAGTGCTGCTATGAACATAAATGTGCAACTATCTCCTTGAAACCCTACTTTCCCATTCTTTTGGTTATATGCCCAGAAGTGGGATTGCTAGATCATATGGTAGTTCTATTTTAATTTTTTGAGGAACCTCCATGCTGTTTTCCATAGCAGTTTCACCATTTTGTAATCCCATCTTAGCTTTTATTTTTAAAGACCAATTTATTTCCCATAGAATAACTTCTTTATATCTGGATAGAAGTTGGTAACTTTATTAAAAACCCTAAGGAGATTAATAGATTAGCTAGTTAATATCTTAATTCTCTGTTCTGCAAAATGATAGCTGCTCCCGCAGGTGTGTTACAATTCTCATTAAGTTTCTTGCTACAATCCCTTCTCTGTTCTTAATCAGCTGAAAGTTAATCTGCATAATAGTAATTTTAAACAAAGGGTTATTGCTTAAGTTCTTTAGTTAATGGGGTAGTCATAACAATTTATATTAGTAAATAGTCATGGGTATGTGTCCGTCCAGTGCGTAATATTTTCAGTAGGCATACTGTGTCAAACACTTGTTTTTAGAGCTAACATCATTACAGGTGGTCAGATATGGTCAAAATATCATAAGTTAAAATTCTACATTTTTCCCCCAGGTGTGATACAGATGTTCTTGAAAAAGTCAGCAACTGGTGTTATATCCAAAGATTCATTTTAATGCTCAGCTCAAATTGTAGATGTTTTACTTCTAATAAGTTCAGGTTTTCCTGAAGTACGCAGATTCTTTGATATTTTTTTTCTTTCTTTTAATCCTTACCAGAGGACATGCTTACTGACTTTAGAGAGAGGGAAAGGGAGGGAGAGAGAGGGAGAAAAACATCAATCAGTTGCACCCTTACACCCTCTGACCAGAGACTGAAACCCGCCAACCTAGGCATGTGCACTGGCAGGGAATCGAACCCACGACATTTAGGTTTATAAGACAATGCTCCAACCAACTGAGCCACACCGGTAAGGGTGCATTGATTTGACCATCAAATTGTACTAGCAATTAACCTAGTTTTCAAAATAATGGAGGAAAAGCTAACAAACATAGTTACAAAACCCTTTTGGAGAAAGCAGGCTAAGAGAAGACTTTTTAAAAACACTAATAAAAACCAAACTTAAAAATTATTTAAAATTCCATTTTGGAGCTTATGAAAGACAGTAGAGTGCTGGATTCTGTAGGGAGTTGCTTCTTTGCTTACTCAGGTACCTCTGATGATGACCATTTGTGATTTCTTTGTTTGGGAGGGGAGAGAGGAAAAAGAAAACTTAATTTCTCTCCTATGGTCCGCAAAGCTTTTCAGCACTCTTGAGTAACTGTTGGCATAAATAAATCATGAGTAATGGATAGTTGGTAGAGCAAGTAGCCATGAAGTACCTCATCTCCGGGAAAAGCCTGTTGCTCAACTTTTTGTCTCTTATTCTTTTCCTTAGTCAAATGGACAGCTGGGGCTTCATTCTGCTTTTAGAGCAGATTTGAACTGGGTTCGCCTTTTCAGTTTAAAAGTTAATGTACCCGTTAGTGCGCTGATCCTTCTGCAGTTTTCTGCCCTATTAAGTTATAGTAGTTTGAGACCCCAAAAGTTCAGTAAGAAAAGTACAACAGAGAATTCAGTAGAATGTCAGCTAAATTTTGGTAGATCATGATGTGTCTGCCCTTTCACTTTGAGGTCTCTGATGGGCTTGCTCATGGTTGTCCCTACCTAGCTCAATGGTCGGCTTCAGGGTCATTTTCCTCACCCTTCCAGCTTCCCCTTCACTATTTTCATTTGGTCCTCTACCTCAGAGATTCTTTATCTTTTTTTGTCATGGACCCATTAGCTGTCCAGTGAAGCCGGTGAACCTATTCTCAGAATAATGTCTTTAAATGTATAATAATAAGATTACAAAGGAAACCAGTTATACTAAAATGCAGTTATCAAAACATTAAAACAATTTTATATTAGTAACATGCTTTTTTTGATGCTTTAAATAATAAGACTAGGGATAGGTCTAATAACTACCATAATTTTTAAGTAGAGATGAGCATAAATTAATTTTAAGGTTTGATATAAAATGTCTAGTCTCAGGTACTGCCGATACTACTATGGTTTATTGCCTATTTTCATAACTGAAGAAAATGCTGAATTTCAGTTAGAGATTAGTGGAAATAAAGTTATAATTTTGTTCCCATCTAAGTTTATAGACCCCTCCACAATTCTGTGGTTCATAGATAAGAACCCCTTTCTTAATTCCTTCAGGTATAAGAGAGGTAATATTGTGAAATAATTTGGGTTAATCAAACACCCAGTTTGTAGAGTAAGATGTGGATATGCCCAAATCAGTGGACAGTCAAGTGTCCCAAGCACAGAAGCTTTTATTGCAGTGTATGTGTTCCATTTTGAAACATGGTGTAGAAGAGGAGTTACTGCCTGTAATAGGCAAAATAATCCCCCTCCCCAGAAAATACCCAGTTGTAAACCTGAAACCTGTGAATGTGTTTACAAAGCAAAGGGATTAAGGTTGCAAATCAGCTGCTCTTAAGGTAGGGAAATTATCTTGGCTTGTCTGGGTCCAGTGTAATCACAAGGATTCTTTAGAAATGGAAGAGTCAGAGCCCTGGTTGGTTGGAGGACCACCCTATGAATCAGAGGGTTGCAGGTTCAATTCCCAGTCAGGGCACATGCATAGGTTGCAGGTTCGGCCCTGGGTTGCAACACAGTGTTTCTCTTCCTACCTCCCTTCCCCTCTAGAATCAATGGCCATGTCCTTGGGTGAGGATACAAAATTTAAAAAAAATTTTTTTTAATGGGAGACTCGAAGAGTGGCTACGGAAGGTGATTGACTACCTTTGGTGGGGGAGGGGAGCCACAGAGACGCTACATTGTTGGCTTTGAAGATAGAGGAAGTGAGCCATGAGCTAAGGAATGTGGGCAGCTTTAGAAGCTAGAACCGGCAAGGTAATGGATTCTCCTGTAGAACCTCCAGAAAGGAACACAAGCCTGATGACACCTTGATTTTATCCCAGTGATACCTATATTGACTTCCACAGGATTACAAGAAATAAATTTAAGCTGTTAAATTTGTGCTAATTTGTTGCAGCAGCGATAGAAACCCAATACACTGTCCCACTTTGCTCATTCCTCCCTAGAAGTAAAGATGGCAAAAGCAGCAGTATTTCATGCCAAAGTCTTCCAGGGTAATTTTTAAAAGGCTTCCTGACTGCCCTGTTATCATCGGAGTATAGCTTCCAGGATTGACTTATTCCTAATTGTCCTTCCCTTGTTACATTAGTATAATCACACAATTTCATAGCTCTACCTTCCTTACCTTGCTAAATTATACTAATTTTCTATCAGAAAATGAGTACTCTAGTTCTCCAGAGGCAGTGTTACTTTAGCTTTTAATTTGTGTTTGACCTATATTTGCAGTTGAGTTTTAACAGTACTACCCCTTTGAGGTCCCTTGAACATAATACAAGGGTTCTATATGGAGCAAAGAGCAGTCAAGCAACAGGAGGAAGAATCACAGCTGATTAACCTAAAGGGAAGTAACCCAGAATCACATGACTTCTCAGTGGCTTTGTCAGCTGAGGGGCAGCAAGTCCAGGTCTGTCCTTCCCTGAGCTAAGAAAATTGTGTTAGCAGCCTCTTCCTCAAGGTATGATGCTGGTAACTGGGGAGGGATACCTGTTTGCTCTTAAGTGCCCTCTTGCCGGCCAGTCTTTCTAGTGCCTTTCTGAGAATTAGGATTAGGCTGACTATGTGCCCTTATAATTATAAACCAGAAGCACTTGAACTTTTAAACAGCTTATCAGTAGAACCACCTGCTAGAATTAACGTCAAGGAGAGTCAGCAAGTGTTGGATATCCTAGCCTAGGATCCTGTCACTAACTGAAAGAATGCTTCCTTTATTTTTAGAAAAAGGTGGGGAGGGCAGAGGTAAATAGGCAGGGCTGGGCTTTGGCTTTAAGTACATCATAAACATACTGTTACAGAACCCCTGGGCTACTCCATTTGAAAACAAACCCACGGGCTCTTTAGTTAGGGGCCCGATAGCCCGCCGCCAAAATTATAACTCTCAATACCAGAGTTTAGTGAAAAGAAAAAGAATTGTTTATTTAACAGTTATATAGATTTAGTTATTTGCGGATTTCTGTTAAGTCTTATGTTCTTTAAAACACCCATAAACACATATCCTTGCCTCCCCCCCACCAAACCAGGCTAGTTTTAGAAAAGTCAGAGAAACCCTTTCCCTACTTTCCAAACACAGTTCAGCTTTACCAGTAGCTGCCAATCATTCAATCCTGATTGGGGAGACCTCGTCTGTGTTATGGGGTCCACCAGCTTTTAATCCAGAACCTCATGGATTCTCAGCCTCCTTGTAAACTGGATAGTTAGTCCTTTTGTAATCCGCACAGTCAGCCTCAGCCTTAGTCCAATTCGCACAGTCAGTCCTAACCTTAGTGAAATCCGCACAGTCAGCTTCAGCCTTAGTCCAATTCGCACAGTCCGCCTTAACCTTAGTTAAATCCGCACAGTCAGCCTTAACCTTAGTCAAATCCGCACAGTCAGTCCTAACCTTAGTTAAATCCGCACAGTCAGCCCGGCTAAAATGTCTGCCGCTTATTTTTAAATCCCTGACTACATCCTCTGATGTAGTGGGTGCGGTAACCAGTTCTGACCATTCACAGGACCTTACGCAGGCTCTGTGTGCTTTCTCCATACCATCCCCTGGTTCAAGACTCCTCCCATCTACCTGAGGCTTTGGATGCATTAAAGCCATTTTGCATAAAAAAGACACTAGCCACCAGCCTCAGGCATGTGGAGGCATTCTGAAAAGCTGCTTCCTTCTCCCCATCCCCCAGCTGCAAACTCTGGGGTTTTTTGGAACACCCCTGTTTCTGTAACAATACTATTTTCCTTACAATATAATTTTTCTGTTGCTTGATATTTAGCCCCCTTCAAATACATGTATAGTTTTGTGACTTACTGACTTCTAAGAGGTTTTTAAAATATGGATTATAAAATAAGCCTTACAAGAACTTATGTAAGCCAAACAGTTGCTTGGAAGCAATATCTCAAATGTTCCCGAGAATACGTTTTGCAGCTTATTTTATACATTTGAAATTAAGGAGGTAGTGTAGGGAAGATTACATGAATGTGGGAGAAAGCAGGGCAGGGATTATGCACTCTCTTGAGGGTGCTTATGTTTTTTCAAAGATGTGTGAACCTAGATGCACTGGAAAAATGGATAGGCCTTGCTTAAGACAAAGATAAAAAGATAAACCTTTTACTAAAAGGTTTACATACCTGGGGCTTGACTACCTAGCATTACCTGCCCAATTAAGATTTTAATTATCAGATCACCTTGTGAGGTTACACTTTGTAGAATCCCTTTTTCGTCCACACAAGCCATTATTATAGACTCTAGTCTTATGGAAGATTTCTTTTCTATTAACAGTCCTAGGTGAATGTAGTATAGCCCAATAGGGGTCCATTTCTTCTTAACCCTGAAAACACTTCTGCTCAGCTTCTTTTGAATCTGATTTTACATAAAATTTGAGAATATTATGCCTCAGAGCCAACTGTTTGCTTGATACTCTTCAGCCCATAAAAGAAATAATAGGCCCAGAATGGAATCATTTGCCCCGACGACAGCAAACCAAGACTTAATTACAAGTTCCACCTCTCCCAGAAATAGGTTAACTCACCTTTGAAAGTATTGACCACCCCCCAGAGAGCACATAATCTTAACTAATCCGTAATCCAGTCACCACCTTGCTTTCTCCCACCTGCATGTAATCTTCCTTACCTTCCCTCCTTAATTCCAAATTTACAAAAAGCAAACTGCAAACTATTATCCTCAGGCGCATTTGAGATCTTGCTCCTCCACATATGTCATCAGTTTGGGCTCCGATAAACTACAAAAATTCTCTACAGGTTTGGATGTTTCTTATATTGACAAGGTCAAAAATAAAAGGAATGTGAACAGAGATAAAGTTTGGGAGGAGTACTGTACAATATGCCAGAGAGAGGGTTAACATACTTTAGTAAGAAAAGTGTACACATAACTAATGAAAGTTAACTTTTCAGAGAAAAATGGGCCGATGACATCAAGACAAGTCACAGAGGTGTTTTATTTATTTTTTAGCAATAATTATTTTTATTTTTTTAAGTGGTATTTTATTATTGTTACAATTGTTCCAATTTTTCTCCCTTAGCCCCCCTCTATCCAGAACCCCCCACTCCCCCAGACAATGCCCCCACCATTGTTCATGACCATGGGTCATGCATATATGTTCTTTGGCTACTCCATTTCCTATACTGTACTTTATATCCCCAGGGCTGTTCTGTTACTACCTATTTGTACTTCTTAATCCCCTCTCCCCCTCCCATCTGGCAACCATCAAAATGCTCTCTGTATCCATGCTTCTGTCTCTGTTCTTTTCCTTTGCTTAGTTTGTTTTTTAGATTCATTTGTTGGTAGATATATATTTGTTGCCATTTTATTGTTCAGAGTTTTGATCATCTTTTTTTTCTTAAATAAGTCCCTTTAACATTTTATATAATAATGGTTTGGTGATGATGATCTCCTTTAGCTTTACCTTGTCTGGGAAGCTCTCTGCCCTTCCATTCTAAATGATAGCTTTGCTGGATAGAGTAATCTTGGTTGTAGGTCCCTGCTTTTCATGACTGAATATTTCTTGACACTCCCTTCTTGCCTGCAAAGCTTCTTTTAAGAAATCAGCTAACAGTCTTATGGGACTTCCACAGGGGTGTTTTAGATGGCTATTAAATATGTGGAAACCTGGCAAATAGTCTTAAAAGGGAGAATGCTTAATGTTGCTGTGCGCGCGGTACTTTTATTCATTGCTGGGGGAAGAAAGTGGGATGTAAGATGGTGGTGGTCTTTGTGAAAGGCAGCCTAAAAGAGCCTTTGAAATTTTTATGTCCAATAATTCTACTTAAGCATCTACCCCAAGTAAATAATCAGATATGGATATATATATATATATATATATATATATATATATATACACACACACACACACATATATATATATATACACACACACACACACACGCACACATATATAAATATGTATGTGTATATATATAGGAATGGGCATCACATCATTATTTGTAATGATTAAAAAAACCCTGGAAACTGTCTAAATTCCTGTCTATCATTAGGAAAATGACTATGTTGTGGTATATCCATATGATAGAGAGCTATGTCACTGAGAGAGGGGATTTTTGTACAACTCTTAATGACATGGAAAGAAAATGCTCAGATGGGTGAAAACAGAAAACAAAATTTATATATACCTAGAAAATTAGTGCATAGAAGAATTACAGAGGAAAGACTAGGGTAGTAAATATAGTAATCAATCTTATCTTCAGCTTCCTTAGAAGTCATCGCTGAGTGGTATTTGGGATATCTAAGGAGCAGTTTTCTGTTCTCATGGATGGCATTACAGTTCTAGTCAAGCAACTAGGGGTAGGGCTTAAAGATGGTCTCGTGGAGGGAGAGAGACAGGTAACTGTGCTCTAGTTGTCACTGCATTTCCAGCCATCTGGAACTGTCTCTTCTGATCAATACAGAGATAGACACTGCTATTCTAGCATTGCTCTAGTGAATGCTCTTTGTCTTTAAACTTCCAAGTTTGGAGGGTAAATCAGAAACAGAAAGCTGGCTTTATTCATCTCCATGTCACAGCAATGAGTCATAGTTGCTTTTTAAAATGGCTAAATTCTAACCTGTGCTTTTCCTGGGGCTTCAGTTTCTGGTGAGCAAATAGTAAATTACATTTGCATACATACATGCTTGATGTATCTTGGGTTTTAATCTCTCCTAAATTTCCATCTACAGATGACAGGTATCAGTGGGAACTGAATTAGAAAGAAATCAGATGGCTTTTTATGAGATCCCTGTACAAGAGCAGAGGAATATTTATAGGAAGGAAGTGCGTATGTAGGAAGATGGTGGCAATGTGGGAGGCAAAAGGGAAATATGGGTTTTGTTTGGGTCCTATTATATGTTGTCTGTGTCTCTGCTGCTTTTTAAGATTGTAGAAGCAGCTAGAAGTCCCTAACAATTAATTGGTGAAACATTTAAGCATGTACAACTAAGTGCTTATTACATTTTATTACATAGGAAAATTACAGTGGAAGCTTTGTTTGCTAATATAAAACAAAGTATTCGTAACAGTTTCTTTCCATGTTGGGATGGAGCTGTTTGAATGGCACATTCACAGTACTCACTGGACCTGTCATTTCACTTTCTTCTGTTGGGTCAGAAAAGGCCTGTTTCTGAGGAACAAAATCCCTCAGATTTGTTAAGGAAATGTTTCATAAAAGAATGTGTAAGTCGAGTCTTTAACTGATTTGGCCTGGGGTCTGACTTCAAAAACCTGCAATAGCACACCATGGCTTTTGAAGCCAGATTCCCAGCTTTCTGTTCATGTCCTGCACAATTCAGCTTTGTTCATTCTGATGACTGGTCTGGGTCTCTCCCCTCCCTTGTTTGTGGCTGATCACTGAGCTTTTGATAAAGGCCATGGACTGACTGTATTTTCACTACATGCCCACTAGGCTAAGTGTGACTAGTTTTTATTCTGCTAGTCTGACATGGGTATGGTTGAAAATTGTGTCTGTGCAAGTTAAAGGATGAAAAGATAAGTGATGTTTACAAACAGCATTAGATGTAAAGTGTTAAACCTTCTTTTGCCCCTTGGAAGGGTCTGTAATTTCCACACAACTGGGCTTCAGTGAACAGTTTAACCAAGGCTGCAAAGTGAGCCAGGATCAGAGCTGAAATTCTGGACTCTAGTGAGGTGTTCTAGTCACTAGTTGTGCCCCATCAGCATTTAAAAGAATAAAGGTAATTAATTGAAATGGAGAAATGTATTTGGACAGGTTCTTTTGAAAATTATCTCTGTGTACACATACCCGCATCAGTATCATGTGCTTTGGGGTAGGGCATTTTGGCAAGGTTATGTATGGTGGTAGAAATTAACCCTAAAACGTATGAGTTTATTTTAGCTCTGTGCTTATGGGCAGCACTTACATCACTAATACTGATTTGCTGCTTAATGAACCGGCTAATGCTTCTCTCCTCCTAAACACCTGTAGAAGTGACCGAGGGATGCATTAAAAGTCACTTTTATAGACTAGTACACTTGAAAACCTGTATAATCTTATTAACCCTTGTCACCCCAATAAATTTAATTTTAAAAAAGAAAGGAAAAAAAGCACCAAAGATCCACAGACTTGAAGGCACAGTAAGAATTTGAGTTTTACTCTATTGTCAAGGGACGCCACAAGAAGGTCCTCATCTGGGGAACCAGTAATGTCATCATGAGGCATATTGCCTTAAATTAAGAATCAGAATAAATATTTTGCTCAAAAAAAAGTCACTTTCTAGGTTTTGTTTTCGATAGTACCGTCTTATTCACAGTATCTCTTTGTTTTTAGAGTAAGCCCCAGTCTCCAAAGAGAAGTACTTCCTTTCCCATCAACAGTGGCTCTAAAGAAAATGGGATCCATGAGGAACAAGACCAAGAGCCACAGGATCTCTTTGCAGGCAAGTACGGACTCAACACGCGTACTAGGAAGCTTCTAAATTACTCAGTTAAAGTAACTCTCCCACCCCCGCCAAAAATAAAGATAAAAACATGTCTACATATTGGAAGCATTATTGCAAGTTTAGGGAGTAAGACATAAATGTACAGTTACTTAAGAACATGAGTTAGACAAACTATTAAATAGGAATGTAAATGTGGCTGGAGCAATGATAGGAATACTAAGTCATGGGAGCTTGAAGAGGCCTGAGATCAGACTAAAGCAGTGTCTTTAGACTTTTGTGACCAAAACTCATAGTAAGAAATACATTCTGTGTCATCATTCAAATACATACATACTTGTATAAAACTGAAACACGTTTTAGTAAATGACTTGCTACTTTCAATACAATCTGAAGTATATTTATTGTTTCTTAACCCAGTGAACTGATTTTACAATTAACCAAATGAGCCACAATCTGCAGTTTATAAAACACTTCTATAGAACAGGCTTTCTTTCTTTTTTTTTTTAATTTCTTTAAAAAAAATTTTTTTTTAATTTACTTATCGATTTTTAGAGAGAGGGGAAAGGAGGATTCTGGGGGATTCTTAATCTTGGTGCTACTAACATTTTGGGCCCAATAATTATTTCTTGAGAGGGATTACCCTGTTCTCAGCAGGGGGTAATTTTCCCCTCCTTGCTAAGATACTTGGCAGTAGGAGGAGACATTTTTGGTCCTCACACTTGAGAGTGCTACCAGTATCTGGTGGGTGGAGACCATGAATGCTGCTGAACAATACCCTACAGTACACAGGACAGGCCCTCACAACAAAGAGTTATCCAGCCCAAAATGTTTGTAGTGCCCACATTGAGAAATTCTGGTATAGAGTGACCTTAGAAGAGTCTCTGGAAAGAGGAGAATTTATGTAGGAAGAATGAAGAAAGAGTGAACATGGTTTGAAGTTCAAGGCGCATTTGAGGGACAGTCAATAAACGTGGTTCAATGCAGGGGTTTCTTAGAGAAGCAGTGGAAGGTAGGGCTGGAAGTGTAGTTTAGGAGGATTTCATTTTTTTGGTTTAGCATTCTCCAAATTTTATTTTATTTAAAAATTTTTTTAAATCGAATTTATTGGGGTGACATTGGTTATTAATCATATAGGTCTCAGGTATACAGTTCTGTAATATAGAATCTATATATTGTATTGTGTCTTCACTACCCCAAGTCAAGTCTCCTAGTTTTAGGAGGATTTTATTTTATTATTTTTATTTTTAAAGATTTTATTTATTTAGGAACATCAAAGTGAGAGAGAAACAATTAGTTAGCTGCCTCTCGCATGCCCCCAACCAGGGACCTGGCAGGCAACCCAGGCATGTGCCCTGAGTGTGAATCGAACCAGCGACCTTTTGGTTCACAGGTCAGTGCTCAGTCCACTGAGCCACACCAGGGCACTTTTAGGAGGATTTTAGATGTCAGTAATAATTAGGGTAAATTTTCATTCTAGTGCCAGTTAAGAGCCATTGGCAGTTTTGAATTAGGAAAGTGATATGTGCAATGTAATGTTTTAAGAGGATTGACATAGTGGAATTATTATATAAAATGGATTGCAGTGGAAAAAGACTATAGAGACTTCAGGAGGCCTTCATAAATTAGTTCAAGAATGAAATGACAAAGCAAAAACAAGGTGATGGAAATAGGAAGGGAAAGGTGAAAACTTTTCAAAAGAGAAATCAACAAATTCTTGTTTAGTGATTGAATATAATAGATATAAAAAAATCAGGATTGAGGACAGAATTCAAGGTTTCAAGTCCAAGGATTGAGAAGAAAATGGCACTTTTTGAGAACTATATTCTAAAGAAGAAACTGACTTTGAGGGGAAAGTGATTTTGGGTTTTAGGTTTTTAAAATCTGAAATGCAAAGGAAAGTGCCCAGGAGGTGATTTGAACTGTGGTACTCTTTCTGCAGTAAGAGGGAAGAACTGGAGATACGGGGATCTTCGTTGAGGTTGAGGCTACCATGGAATGAGATTCTTAAAGGAGTGAAGGGTGAGGAAGGGGGGAGATGAAAGGGTGGAAGGTCAGATTCTGGGGACACATAATAGAATTCAGCTAGGAAATTTAAAAGACATGAAAGGGAAGAAGTTAGGAGGAGGTCCTTAAAAATTTAGAGTATTTTCCAATTTCATGTCTGCAACTTAAAGTGCACACTATTCATTCTGATTGATTATTTTTTTGGATAACATTTCTGGAGGAAAAATGCAAGATAATGAATTATCTTTTATAGCAGGTTGAAAAGAAGGTTTCTGTACCTTTGGGACCTTAACATTTATATGATCTTTCCTTATAAGAAGACCTGAAATCTTAGTGTAACTGAGTTACTTCCATGGTTGTATAATATTTTATGTACATGAACATGTAGAAGATTTTTATTAGGGTCTTTTTTTTTTTTTTTAATCCTTACTCAAGGAATATGTTCATTGATTTGAGAGAGAGAGGAAGGGAGAGAGGGGAGAGAGAGAGAAAGAAAGTTATCAGTTGCCTCCTATATGTGCCCTGACTGGGGATCAAACACATCCTTTTGGTGTACAGGACAGCGCTCCAACCAGCTGAGCCACCCAACTAGGGCTCTTAGGGATATGTTTATTACTAATGAGGATTCTGATTTACATCTTTTCCCTACTACTTTTATAAGCAGCCAGTATCTGCCTCACTACTAAGAAAGGATCATAAAATATCTACAAAAAGGAATGCTTACAGTGAGACACTTAGTTTGACTTGAGTAACTTCTCAGATGTTTTAGATGTTGACTAGAAATTTAAATGTTCTGATTATATTTTCCACATTATTAGGTTAATGATCAGAGTCTCTGTGATGGAGCCCACAGGCTTTCTCCATCACTCTTAATAACAGCACAGAGATAAAAGCATTTTTAGTGCAAGTTTTAACATCTTTGTCTCATGAGTTTCAGTAGAAAATCCATGGCTCTTCAGAAGGCTCATAGTAGCACTCTAATAAAGTTAAAGCCAAGGGTTTTAATAAGAAGTACCTCCTGTTTCATTTTCAAACATATTTGTTAACTTAATTATTTATGTGGGGCCTGCATGGTGTGAATATCTTAAACATACTTCAGCCGGTTGCTTGTTTCAAAGACTCCTACCACCCGGAGATGTTCATCATGTATACTTTTGTACTCCCACACCAGCGTCAGGTCGCCTCTCTCTTTTTTTTTTTTTTTTCCTTTTAAGGACTGGATTCCAACAGTGTGACAATCTTGATTGTAGACATGATTCACATTTAACGATTGGAACATTGATCTAGGATTTGTTTATGCCTTATAGACCCCCATCTGTGGTTTCATTTTGGCTCCAAATGAAAGCCTAGAAAAGTAAAAAACACCACTTTCTTTGAATTCCCTAAGGGCTAAAATTGAATACCTACTGATCAAGCCAAACCCAAATGGATATTTGGTTTTTTGAGGGGGATTTTGTTTTTTATTAAAAAGAAAAAACAATCTGAGCTCTTTGGGTTTTGAACTTCTAGCTCCATTGCTCTGAGATGAAAGTGCATTTTTTTTTATTTGCATAAAAAATTTCAATGCCTAAAAATGGTGTACAATGCTCTTTAAAGTACCCTGTCTAGATCACTTAGAGAATGAGTTGTTCTGCTCAACTGAGATTTTTCCAGATAGACAAAGGCAGCTCTTAAGCCCAGATTTTTTTTTTTTTTTTTTTTTTTTTTTTTTAAGATAGAAAGAAACACAGAAACATTGATGCATTCATTGGTTGTTTGTACGTGCCCGGACCCAGGATTGAACGAGCAACCTTGGTGTATTGGGACGATGCTCTAACCAACTGAGCTACCCAGCCAGGGCCTCTTAAGCACTACTGTTTAAAACTATTTTGATTAGAAAGATATTTAGATACTAACACATGTCTTTTTTGTCTTTTTATCTTCCTTGGACCACATTTATTAAACATAACTTAATCTTTACAAGATGATCTAAAACTGTAATTGCGAACAGTTCTTAAACTGTGCTAAAACAACAGTACTGTCTGTCCTCAGTGCCTTTTCCCAGGTGTTACTGTGTTTGTACCTTAGGTCCAGTTTTCCTAGTTTACAGTTTTCCTTACTCTTCCTTTGATGTCATATTTTACTGTCACTATACTTAACTTTTCTATCATATTGGTTCATAAAGCAGATAATCAACCTTCTTTTACAACAATCATAAATAAGAATAAGTAGGATTCATACAAGGTTTTAAAGGAATACATCTAAGACAAAAGAAATGACACACTTACTTTGGCTGTGAAGTCTTTTTGCTTGATAGCTGGTTCTTGCCTAAATTTTGTGTAGGAGAGGGTAGCCGAGTTGTATTAGAAATGAGAGATGTTGCTCTACTAAGCTTCCCTTACCATCTTTCCCTTTTATCCATGTGAAAATTTCTTGATTCTTGTTCTCTTAGTTTGAGAACCTCTGAGTATTGAGTGGTTTCTCCCGTTCTTGTCACAGCCTATAGAACTGAAGTTTAGCCATGAAAGACCCATTATTGACCTTCGTTATAAGCAATATATTAACTATTTTTAGATGCCACAGTGGAGCTATCACTGGACAGCACACAGAATAATCAGAAGAAGGTGCCAGCCAAACCACTTATATCTCCTCCTCCACAGGAAGCCACAAATTCTTCTAAGCCCCAGCAAAGCTACGAGGAGGTGAGAATCTGTGCTATTGGTCTTGTGTCTTTTGGGATTTTTAGGACTGCTGCCACTCTGAAGTTCAGTTGAGTATAAACCTTGAGTAAATATTTGTGACTTTTGAGGAGGACATTTATGGTTAATTGACAGCCAGAATCCAATAAAGCACTCTTTCTGGGCAGAGGAGCCGTTACCCAAGTGATTACACAGGCTTTCAGTGGTCACTAATGTTATTTAGTATCTGGAGCTCTCATGTTCGAGAGTATGGTCACTTTCTTCATTCCCTCTTTAGCCTGACAGAGACAAATTTTCCAAAATCTAATAATTATTCATTATGCTCAAAATAAGGTTTTTAGATAATAAATGTAGTAAAGGCCTTGGAGCAGATGCCAACTTAAAATTGTGGAAGTTGGTTCATTAGGATTGTTGAGAATAGGCAGCTGAACAGTGATATGTAGAAGGATGTATCTTTTTTTGTAATCCTCACCCAAGGATATGTTCATTGGTTTTTGAGAGAGGGAGAGAAATGATGTAAGGAAGAAATACCGGTTGTCTCCTGTATGCACCCCAACCAGGGATTGAATCCACAACTTTTTGGTGTATGGGCTGATGCTCCAACCAATTGAACCACCCAGCCAGGGCAGGCTATATCTTGATGTTTATTGGTGTAAAACTAATACAGAGTAAAATTAGTAGCCTTGTTTATATCAACTCTCATGATTGTTTTCTCTTTAAAAGCTAGAGGAAGAAGAACAGGAAGACCAATTTGATTTGACTGTTGGTATAACTGATCCCGAGAAGATAGGTAAGTTACTTGGGACTCGTTGTGATGTTAGAATGTGGTTGTAGAAAGCATCGGTAGCTCATTGCTAGATGGTTACCTCCAGAGCTGAATTAGCCATTGTAAAATATTTCATCATGATCTTTCTTTAGCTGATTCTGTATTTTGGCTTTAGGCAGAAAAATCTGACATCAAATACTATTAGAATCCCTTTTTTAAAATCCAAACATTGCCTTTTCCTACAGAGTTGATGAGATCTTTTTATTCCCTTTTGAGATCATAAATTCTATTTAAATGCCCACAAAACACATGTTCTGTAATTTGGGAATACTGAATTTATTTTTCCCTCAAGAGGTTTGGAATTCTTATTACGTATCATTTATCATGTACTCTTGATATACTTATGAAGTGGGGAGGTCTGCATTTCTTTCTTAGGTAAAGACTAAAATATCCAGGTTGAATCTTGGTCAAATTAAAATTAGATTTTCAAAAAGCACAATGCTTAGCTTTGGCCAGAACTTGGATTTTTTAGGACAGCCTTCCCATGTCCCACGCTTGTAAAAGCTATTAGTGAGCAGAGAGCAACAGGCTTCAACTTTCCTTGTTCAGGTATATCCTGACAGAAGGTGCTATACAGAGCCTTGTCCTCCTAAACAAGAGTGTTATGAACTAGGAATTTATGAAGTCTCATTAGACTTTATGCCAAAATAGTTTCTCGTTAAAATATTAAGTTTTTCTTTTCCTGGAGTATTGCACTGGTAAGATATTTATGAGCATCTTATACAATTCCCTCATCCAACAACAGAGGAAATTGAGGACCAATAGTGAAATGTAGCGTTCTTGTCAGGTACGGTGTGGTCCATGCTAGAGCCTAGACCGGAACTTTTAATTTTTTTCTGTTGCTTTTATTCTTTTGGACTGGGACTTTGGATTACATGTTTAGAAGTCTCTCTTGCCTGTCTAATGTTTATGAATATTCTGTAATCACATTGAATTTAAGCTAATTATTAGCTGCTTTAAATCCTTGGTAGAATAAGATAAATTATAACGGAAAAATTGTTTTAGTGTTTAAAAGTCATGATGTTTGAACCAGGAGAGGAATGGAGTGTATCAGTTTCCTAGAGTTTCTGTAACAAAATACCATAAATGGGGTGGATGAAAACAATGAGAATATGTTCTCTGAGTTCTGGAGGCCAGAATTCTGAAGTCATGGTGCTGGTGAGGCTGTCTTCCCTTCGCACACACTACTCTGTGCCCCTCCCCTAGCTCCTGAGGGCCTCAGCCATTCCTCAGCTAGGAAATGCGTTACTCTAATGTCTGCCTTCGCTGTCAAGTGGCATTCTCCCTGGGTGTCTTTTTATCATTTTCCCTTTATGTGTGTCTGTCTCTGTATCCAAATTTCCCTTTCTTACAAGGACACCAGATATCCTGAATTAGGGCCCAGTCTACTCAGCTCATCTTCACTTGATTATTTCTATAAAGACCTATTTCCTAATAAGATCACATTCTGAGATACTGGGGTTTAGGACTTTCAACATATCTTTTTTAGGGGGTTACTAACTCAACCCATAATTTAAATATCACATGGATCAGATTTATTTAAATACAAATCACTTTTCATGATAAGCCTTCATCCCCTTCACCATAGTCTAGATTCTTAGCCATGTTGATGCCAAGAAACCAGCTGTTTAAAGCATTTTCATATTCAAGACCTGATCTTATAAGAACACCTTCTATTTGTGTGGTCTGTTGATTCAACATGTGCTTCTCATTCCCACACACATTTAAATAAATTAGAATCATACTTCCACCAGGATATGCTTTTAGAGTCTTGGTAATTTCCATATGTTGTCTTCAACTTCCTGAAATTATTTAGGAAATTAATGTAAATTTAAAACTGCTATATTAGTAGCCCATTTCTATATCTTCTGAGCTCTGTTTAGATGAAAGTACTTCTCTTTTCTCACACATTTCCTCAGTGAGAGAGCTGATATGCAGGCAAAGTGTCTGAAGATCCTGCTTTGCTACTATGTTTTATGTATATATGCACTTAAGACTTTCCTTAATCGAAGGCACTAGACTATGGGATTGACCTTTTGGATATTTGACTACGACCATTCAACTGTGAATGAAATTTTGAATACTTTTTCTGTAAAGTAAATCTAGATATCTTTTCCCTTTTTATCAGTGTTAAGCATCCTTAGTGGTATTAGGCAATGCAGTATGTATGGTTTAGAAGAGAACTAACAGCAATAATCAGTGTCAAGTAGTTTCTAAAGCTTAGTATGTCATTTCCATTTTATACATACTCTTGCCAGGGGCTGGAGAGTTAGAGAAAGCAAACCCTCTATTCCTGTGTGACCTCCACCATCTTAGTGTCCTTCCCAGCGCTCTCACTGCAACCAGCTGCAGTGTGTGACCCTCTGATCCAGTCCTACACCTCGTCCCTGAGCCCTTCCCCCAGCCCCACTGGAGGAGCTTGAGCATGTACTGGGCTTCCTGTTTGGTGTAGGAAGAATTGGGAGTGGGGAGGAAAGGAACAAAATCAGTCCCAGAGCCCAGAGCCCAGCAGTAGAGTGTATCTGTCTACAGCCCAGTGCATGTCTTTTCAGTGCTCAGAGTCATGGTGCCTCATGCCCCTCAGTGGCCTAGGTCAGGGCACTAATATAGAGAAAAACAGCTGCTTGAGTCCCAAATTACTTAACAGTCAAAGGCTGTTTCAGAAAAACAGTTACTCCAGGAAAGGGAGAGTTGTGTGACATCAGGCAGCCCGAGTCTCTTCCGGCCAGACCCTTTGCTCGGTGAGAGAGGTCAGTGTCCACCAGCCTCCACGGAGGGGCCCTGACAGTATTTCTGAAAGAGCAAACCGAGCCCCGAGCCCCGAGCCAGCTTAGGGTAGAACTACTTGTTTCCTTTTACATCAGATGCTCCCTTCTCCTCCTCCTGCTTTATACAGCAAGAGAATTGTTTGGTTTTAGACAGATGTGTGCAACCAGCCCCAGTACTGGCATGGTAACAACCGGTGGATTGTCAGGATCCAGCGCAGCTTTGTGGAGGGCATAAATGGAGCCTGGCTTTGAACAGGGGCTGACTCTTTCACTCAGGCTGGGCCCCGCCAGCATCCACAGGGCATGAAATGCATGGAGGCCCTGAGGCAAAGTAGGAGCTCAATTTAGGGTGGTATATAAAGCTAGAGATGAAACCAGTATCTGTTCTTCCACAGGGCTCCTGTGGCTATGATTCCTGGTTAAATGTTAACAAGATTAGCACTGCTCTGGTTTACAGAATTAATACTCTCCTGCTCTCTTGTTCTCCCACAGGGGACGGCATGAATGCCTATGTAGCCTACAAAGTCACAACACAGGTGAGTCCAGGTGCCCCTGCTTATGCCTACATCTGTAGACCTGGGTGCTTATACCAAGAATGTCATCATTTAGATTATTTCTGGGTATTTCTTTAGTTTCTTTGCCACCATCTTCCTTCACGTTTACTCAGGATGGAACAAGCCTGCATTCCCTTGGTAATCTCACCTGAACCTTTCCACTTTTCTTCCAGAGAGCTAACACTTCAGTGTGAAACTTTGTAAGTTTTATTAAGACATGCAGTGTACCTGATAAGTCTTGTCCCTCTTAGGAGCTATGTGGCTTAGAGCTGGTTTGGCAGATTGCCCCAAACTATGCTACCTGTTTAAAAATCGTCAGTTCCTCTGAGGTCTCCTGTATAGAGCTCTTGTAATACCTTCCCTAGCCTTTTGCTCCTCAGATCTGGTCTTCCTTTTTTATGTAATATTAACGCATACAAAACTTACACAGTGTTGTATGCAGGTTATGGAACATAAAAAAGGAAGCCTCAGACCTGCCACCACTCTTGCGCACCCCTGAAGCGACCTGCGTGTTTCTCCCTGTCATGGCGCTGCCTCACCCCTTGGTGACTGCTCTCCTGAGCTGTCTCTCCTGTACAAAAAAGGCTTCAGATGTGTATCTCTAAACAGTGTACTGTTTTGTTCTGTTCTTGAATTTCATAAAAATGATACCATGCTGAAAATAGTGTTCTCTTTACTAGCACTACTTCTTAGACCGATCCATGTTGCGTGAAGCTGTAGTCTGTTGTGTGATTGTAGCATAATATATTGATCTGTTTCATGTTGTAAATATTTGGCATGTTTACAGTTTTTGTAGTTATGAACTATGAACATTCCTGCACGTCTCCTAGTGTACCCATAGAAGAGTTTCTCTAGGGTACATAACCAGGAGTAGTTCCCCTGGGTCATGCAAATGTTGAAGAAAAGAAATACAGACTTTAAAAAAAGCCTTTGCACCAATTTATACTCCCATTGGCAGGGTGCAAAAGTTCCCATTGATATACTTTCTTGCCAATCATTGGCAAGGCCTACCGCCTTAAACGTTGCCTATCCTGGTGAGTATTACATGATCTCTCGTTATGATGTAGGCCTAGTCTAGAAGTTTCCTTTATGTTGTCTCTCTACTATTTGTCTCTCTGCCTCCTGTCAGTTCTAGATCCTGTGACACCTTAGTGGTTAAAGTGTCTACATTATAGACATTTCATCTGATCCTCCCCCTTAGAAGCGCTATTTAGTCTGTCTTGTCATTAGCTGGGCTGGTTTAATTCTAGTAGCTAATACTCTTAATGAGTCAGTGCAGGATGAATGGGTTATAGGTGACCATAGAGTCCCAGCTTTATACTATATTTCAGCATGTTTCCTTAGAGCAAAGGTTCTTAACCTGGGAATGAAACTGCATGTTTGAATTTAATTAGTTGCCTTTTGTAATCCTATATGTTTTATGCATTTAAAATCATTGTCCTGAGAAGGACTCTGTAGACTCCAGACAGCCAGGGTGTACCATAGCCCCAAAATTTTAAGAATCTCAACCTGGAGACAGTTATTTACCAGGTGGCTAAGACAGGGAAATAAACTCCTTTGATGTCAGCTGGATGACTTTCAAGATACTCCTCCATCCCTTATTTAGAATGAAATTTCCTTCTGTTTTTTCTGTCCCAAGACGAGCTTACCAATGTTCAGAAGTAAACAGTTTGCAGTAAAACGACGATTTAGTGACTTTCTTGGTCTTTATGAGAAGCTTTCAGAGAAGCACTCTCAGAATGGCTTCATTGTCCCCCCTCCACCTGAGAAGAGTCTAATAGGTAAGCCTGTGGTCTTTAATTCTGCTTGGGTTTTTTCCTTTGCATTCTTCTGCAGTATACCTTCTACTTAGTACATGAAACTTTCTTTTCTTTTAAAGGAAAACTTGATCAGGTTTTATTGTAAACATTTCTCTTTCCTTTATTTCTTATTTAATCTTTATTTTATTTTTTTCATAAGACTTTCATATAACAATTAAGAGTCTTGTGGTTAGAAAATAAGTATTTCCAGTGTTGACCTTAAGTCTCATGAGGTCTAGAGAAATAGCAAGTTTCGACATGTTCTCTTTCCTTGGTTATAGTAGAAGGTTCTGGTGTTAGCTTCCATAGGGGTATGTGTGTATTTGTATTGGTATCTACAAGACTTAAATTATTGCTGTTCCTTCCAAATTGAAATGTAAATTGGATGGGGACTGGGGTACAGGGGCAGGGGAGAAGGAACCTTCCCATTATCTTCAGTTGATGTTTGTACCCAGAGCCCCATTATCCCCACCCCCACCCACCTGTGTAGAAAACAGACTCTGCTCGTCCCATAATTTAGAACCCTCAGCACTTCAGGACTAATGGAACAAGTGACTGTCATATGAAGCACCTTCTGTTAAATCCTGCTCATGGCAAAGAAGTGGCCTTTGATTCTGCTTTGTAGTGCTGTTCTCATTGCCTTTCCTCCTGTGGGCTTTGTTTTTTTATAGGTTTATTCTTTTCATGATAATTATTGGTTATTTTTACTTTCTAAATTCCATTCCAGGAATGACAAAAGTAAAAGTTGGGAAGGAAGATTCCTCTTCTGCAGAATTTCTTGAAAAACGGAGGGCTGCTCTAGAAAGGTGAGTGCCATACAGCCATTTTCCTGAATAACATGAGAACCAGTGAGAAGCAGAAACCTGAGACTCAGTTGTGAGACGTTCACTGGAGTCAGTGGAGATGAGCAACTTGGGTTGTGAATTAAAAGATTCACACCTTCATGTTATATCTAACTTACCTTCTGGCTTAGAAGCAGACCATCTCCTTTAATTTCCCTGTCCTGAGTAAGCAGACAATCATGCTCTCCTTCTGGGACAATTAGATATGAATAACTCTGAGGTCTCTTTCTGACCAATTGTTTTTCTTCCCTTTTCAGGAATATGAACATGAACTTAAATGTGCTTATAACAGAGTTATACTTAGGTGTCTTATCTGAGGACATTGTAAAGTAATGAAAGACATTGTAACCCTCTAGCACTGTCCTGGCTAACCCGCTAACTGCCTACCCCATAGGTACCTGCAGAGGATTGTCAATCATCCTACCATGTTACAGGACCCTGATGTCAGGGAGTTCTTGGAAAAAGAAGAGGTTAGTATTGTACAAACTGAATGAATTTCATAATGTGTAGCTGTCCCTAAAATGAAACTAATTCATTCAACAAATATTTGAACATTTAACATGTATATAGGCTAGTACCAGACTGTATTTTAGTTTTTAAACCTGTAAGAGTAACAAGTATTTTTCAGCTTTTGAAAGAAAAGAAGCTCTGCGCATGGTCAGAAGCAACTGGTTGTAGAGGTCACACTGCAACCTAGTTTTCTTACTGGATCAGCACAATGATCTGTGTGGCAAATCCTTGGCATGTCTTTCATAGGTTACTACTTGGCTCAAATTGAATACATTTTTTTGTGCCAGGAGTGGAGGGGCATTGGTTCAAAACCAGTTACCACAAACCACAGAAACACTATATAGCAAAAGTATTGATTAAATGAACAGTCTTTTTTTTATAGGCTGTGTGTAGGCTATTCATGATTGTGAAAAATTGGAGACAGTCCAGTTACTAACAATTGAAGAATTAAGTAAAACATAGCAATACAAAAAATGCTTTATTCCAATCATAAATAGGAGGTATACAGAAATGTTTATATATATTTGCTAGAAGCACACATTTTAAAAATTCTATAAAAAGTGAAACATGAAACAATATGAAAATATAGCTATAGAAACACATTAGTCATTAGGATCAAAAGAAACACTGGAATAAAACAATGTTGTATCTCAGGGAAGAAAACTAAGGAAATAAATGAAAGGGTGGGACTACCATTTTATATTTTCTAGTTTTTATTTTTAAATTTTTCTTTAATTTGCATATAGTATATAGTATTCTACTAAGTATATGGGTATTTCTCTCCCCAGATGGAACTTTTTAATTAAAAATTCTGTCTAATGCTTTAAGTCTTTCCATTCTTCCTCTGGGATTCTTAAATCCATTCTTCTGTTTCATCCACTTATCCCCACTTTGTACCCCTAGAACAGCGGCACTGTGGACACTTGAGGCTGGGGCATTCTCTGTCGTGAAGGGCTATCCTGTGCATCCCTGGCTCTGTCTTCTAGAAGCCAGTAGTAATAGCAACCCCTTCCCAGTTTCGACAGCGAAAGTAATCTCCAGACATAGCCAAGTATCCCTGGAGCACAAAATGGCACCAGACTGAAAACTACTGCCCTAAGAGTCCTAAGCACTAAATATGGATTTCAGCGAGGTGTGCTATATAGAGAGATGATTCAGCATCCCCTCCATGCTTCGGAAAGTAATGAAAGACTGAACCGGTCATCGTTTCTAAATATTTGGCGTGTTTGGCTTAATTAGATAATTAGTAAAAGTAGCCACAATCTGAATAAATAATGTTTCTGTCCTTGGATATTTAATCATGGAGGAAATTCCACATGGAATCACAGCACAACCTCAAAGTCTTTCAGGACCCTAAGTCCAAGGGAACTTTTGACTTTTAACAAAAGCATACTTGTTATTTAAGCGCTTCACGCCTGGGTGAGCAGACAATCTCCACATGAGGTCACCTGGCCACATAGCATTCACACCACTTTCTGTACACAATATCTAAAGCAGAAAACTTTGCTAAATCTGTTTAGTATGGTCCTTTGGTTTTTCTTTCTATACATGCTGGTGATGGATTTGTCTGCCTTTGAAAACAAAAATCTGCAGTTGAAGTAATTTGTTAGGCAAGTTTTGGGCATGACACCTGATGGATCCTAACTCTTCTGAACCTAAAATAGGGCAGCAGATAACTTGCCGTCCCTGCCCTCTTGGTCTTATAGCTGCCACGTGCTGTGGGTACCCAGACATTGAGTGGTGCTGGTCTCCTCAAGATGTTCAACAAAGCCACAGATGCAGTCAGCAAAATGACCATCAAGATGAATGAGTCAGACATTGTGAGTAGCTCGGTGCATCTCAGCTCCCTACTCCCTCAGGCCTGTGGGTCGGAATCCCCGAGGAGTCCTGAAATTTCTGAAAGTAGAAACTCTTTTTAAGGAAATTGAGCCCCCTTTTTTTAAAAAAAATTTGCTGAGGAAAGGCTATGCTCTGTACCTGTGTGATTAGCCTCCATTAAAGCTCTGGGCTTGTGTGTTTCAGTGGTTTGAGGAGAAGCTCCAGGAGGTAGAGTGTGAGGAGCAGCGCTTACGGAAACTGCATGCTGTTGTAGAAACTCTAGTCAACCATAGGAAAGGTAACAACCTCTGAAATGCTCTTGGAGCTTGGGGAAAGGGATGTCTCCAGTGAAGTGGAGATGGGAGGGCATGCTGTTCCCAAGCCTCTCAGCCACGCAAATTGAAACTCTTACCCACCTAGTCCTTGATGTTCCGGTGGAAAAGATTTGCCCGGCACTCCTGGCAGGAAGCAGGACTCGCCACTGTTGGGCATTGTACTTTCTACCTGGGAGGCATTGTACTTTCTACCTTGGAGGGGTGCAGGGATGCTGTCCCAGATACAGCTAGACCTAGGACATGGGCTTCTGTTGGTATGGTTTGAATTGGTGGCTTATATCCACAAAACGATGTCACACACTTTAGCTCCATGGTCAAATGAGCAATTTGTAAATGTAGGGAAACCAAGTATGTGTCCTAACCCTTCCTTGCTTTTCTTTAGTGAGGTTTGCTTAAGAGCCTATGAATTTTGCCAAGTTTGAATGCTTTTCCTCTCTGTCTTCAGCATGCTGATCGTCAGAAATCTAAACAGGGGTGGGGTGGGGGAACAGCATTAGAATGAGACCAGTGTAAGGGTTGGCAAAATATGGCCCAGTCCATAGGCCATATCTGGCCCAGGACCTATTGCTATGAGCTAGAAATGGCTTTTACCTTTTTTAAGGGAAGAATAAAAGAGAGAAAGCGTGTAAGAGCATGCATATGTGGCCTGCAAAACGTAAAGTATCTGGCCCCTCACATAAAAAGCTGGTCCTGCTCTAGAACTTGCAGGATTGATCGTGGTGTGCGCATCATTCAGTCTCGTGCAGACAGGCTTCTTACTTACCATGAGCTTTAACATGATTTTCAGAATGGTTCTTTTGGCCTGTTTGTATTAACTGGTCTCTGGCTCTTCAGGAATACTGGAGCTGCTTTTTCCAGGTAGGCCTAACTGGTGACACTCATGACAGCAGGTGCCTCTCCCTGCTCATGTGTCCAAGCTGCACTCCCCTGACTTTCCGAATGCAGTGGGCTGTGGTGTAAGTGACTGGGTTGCAAAGCCCACAGTTGCCCGATATGCAGCGGCCGGCTGACTTGTCAATTTTCCTTGTGAGATGAGAGGCCTCTGCTGTCTTCCTCCTTCCAGAGCTAGCGCTGAACACAGCCCAGTTTGCAAAGAGTCTGGCCATGCTCGGGAGCTCAGAGGACAACACGGCATTGTCACGAGCACTCTCCCAGCTGGCGGAGGTGGAAGAAAAAATTGAGCAGCTCCACCAGGAACAGGCCAACAATGACTTCTTCCTCCTTGCCGAGCTCCTGAGTGACTACATTCGCCTCCTGGCCATAGTCCGAGTAAGCTTCTGTTTCCTTTGCTCTTCCTCCTCCCCTTGACTTAATTTGTCTCACCTTTGCTCTTCCCCTTCCCAAGAAAGTTTCATTTTTTATACCTCAAAATAGGTGGAACTTTTTCTACTCTCAAGAGAGAAGGTATCTTATGAACCAAGAAATTCATTTAACTGTTTGCTAGTTATCACTAAGTCATTTTGAGGCCCGCAGCCAGTCTTTCAGATGCAGTGGGAGCAAAGACCACTCTTGAATTTCCAAGTAGGCTCTCTCCTCACCGTTGAAGCTGGACAGCATCCTCGGTGGTCCTTTCTTCCAGCAAGGCTTATTCCAGACCTGCTGTCCCAGCCCCCTGGAGCAGTGAGTGCCTCAGCCCTCTGGGCTTCGCCCCCCCTAACAGTAAGCGGCAGCTTTGCCCTGGTAAGAGCCCTGGCTGGCTTCCCCTTGTCCTCCAGTGTGAGCAGCCAGGTAACCACACAGAGCCGGTGTGGCACTGCACAGAGGGCTGCGGCCAGGGGGCTCAGGGAGCTTGTCGCCAGAGCCCTTGGTGTGCTGTGCTGACCACGCTGGTGACGACACTGCAGTCCGCCCTCAGGTCAAGCACGTCGCCTTTTCTTCTGGTGACCAGGAGAGTCCAGTTTCCTATGGCCTTTCTGAGCGGCCCAGGAAGCTTCCCTGAGCAGTGGTATTAGCTCTAAGACAGAAAAGAGCCAGGGGGGGGCCTGGCACCTGCCCCTGTAAGGGCCCAGGTCTGCCCCCGTTCTGACTTGGCACCAGGAGGTGTGAGCCTCTGAGCTGGAACAGAGCTGCCTCTGCTCCACGTCCTGGACATGCCCCCGACCAGGGGCCATGTTGTCAGAAGCCGCGCTGCCCCGGGGCTCTCACTGCCTCTGTGGTCCAGGTGTTCAATTGAGCCTGTGGGTTGCTCATTGTCCTCTCCCTTTGCTGTTTGGCTTGCTAACCCCAGAGTGATAAGAAGCTGGGAAAATAACCTGCTTTGGAATTCTCGGAACTGGTCAGACTACTTAGACTGGCGAGCCATCCCAGGGAAGAGCGCTCTCTGGGGAGCCTTGCAGAGAGGAGCATTGTTGGGATCCCTAGAGAGCATGGCACTTGGATGTGATGCCCAGGCAGGGTGAGCCCGTAGGGACAGGGGCGAGGGAGGCCTGGCCTAGAGCCGCAGGTGCTGGGGCAGCAGCCTTGGAGCGCCGAGCTGCCCTCAGGGCTTTTGTCTGAGACTTGTCACCTGCCCTCCTTAGGCCTGAGTCTTACTGGGATATGAGCTCACACTTTACCTAATCCTTTGACTTTGAGCTATTAAGAAATTTCAAGTGAGCCCCGGTGACACTGCTGGGGAAAGTGAATTTGGTGGCTTGGCAAAGCCCTGTACAAGGAGGCTTAGAAAACATCCAGGAAACTTTTGCAGGGAAGGGGAGCAAATGGAACGGGGCCTCAGGCACAGATCTTTCCCCCAAGCTGTCTCTTGAAGCCTGCAAAGCCAGGGGTGCTGTGGGGTGGTTTGGTTGGGCCAATGATGTCCTCTGGAAATAGTGATTTTGGTCATAGGACTGGACTCAGGGAAAACCAGCAAGTGGATGTTAGGGAGCTTCTTGAGTGATAGCCTAGAGCAGTGGGGTGTGTGGCTGGGATGAAAGCCGTGTGTCCCCGTGGTAGCTTCGACTGTTGAAGGTCTGTTAAGCTCACCCTGTGTACTCTAGGGGTCCGTTTAAAGGCTGCTTTCTCATGATGGCCTTCCCTGGTATATCTCTCAGGCTAAGCTAGGTCCCCAGTTTTCTTACAGTGCCCTGCTCGTTTTCTCTGTACTCTGCATACTTGCAGTTACTCATTGGTAATTTATTAATGTAATATCGGTCTTTTCTGTTAGATTATAAGCTCCATGAAAGCAGAGCCATGTGTGTTTCATTCCCACTGTATTCTCAGTTCCTGGCACATGGCAGGCACTCAGGAAATATGTAGATTCCTGGACTGACTGCTGGTCTGAGGGAGGCCGTTCAGAAGCCATAGTACTGGGCACTGGCATCAGGCCACTGCTCCCAGCCGTCCAGCCTTGGGAGTGGCACGAAGCAGCATGGCGCTGGCCTGCTGGAGGCTTGGAGACGCGTCTTGCCCAAGCTTGTGCTTTTTGATGTTAAACTTGAGCCGGGCACTCGGCTGCAAAACCTGTCCTTGCTCGGTCCTTCCCTAGCCCAGCTGCCGGGAGGGCCCCCAGGCAGAGCTCCTGCAGGGCTGCTTGTGTTCTTCCCCAACACCTCACCCCCACAGGCTGCCTTCGACCAGCGCATGAAGACATGGCAGCGCTGGCAGGATGCTCAAGCCACACTGCAGAAGAAGCGGGAGGCTGAGGCCCGGCTGCTGTGGGCCAACAAGCCTGACAAGCTGCAGCAGGCCAAGGACGAGATTGTGGAGGTGAGGCCCCAGGCAGCTGTGCAGGGGTGCTGGTGGCTCCTGAATGAGCCTCGGTCCCCTCCCACCCAGAAGCTTAGAACTCCACAGCAGGCGAGAGGGAGAATGGAGTCTAAAGGACTGGCTGCCAGGGAGCCTCTGAGAATAAGTCCGGGAGTCCAGGCCTGCCTGAGGCCCGGCCCTCTTCCTCTCCACATTTCACCCAGACTTGCCAAATCAGAATCTCGGCTGGGAGGGTCCTGGCTGGGTCCTTGAAAAGCTCTAGGGTAATTCAGATAAGCCCCCCTGGTAAGAATTAAATCCAGTTCTTGGACTCCCAGCCTTGTGGGTGAGAACCGAAGCCAGAAGCTCTGGACTCTCCCGAGCTTTCCCAGACCCAGAACTGGCCCGAGGCGCCAGGCACCCCTTGTAGCCAGTCCCAGGGTGCCTCCTTCTGGGGCGTGCTGAGTCCCCACAGGGCGTCTGATCTTACCCAGGGGACAGACAGGCATAATGACCAACTGTGGTCTCGTACAGAATTGCTGTCCAAGGGCAAAAACTAATAATAATAATACTGTAACAGTAAGTGATCCTTTTTCCTTCTGTCTTCCCAGTGGGAGGCTCGGGTGACTCAGTACGAAAGGGACTTTGAAAGGATCTCAGCTGTGGTCCGAAAAGAAGTGATACGGTTCGAGGTGAGGTGGATCTGCTTCTCACAAGGGTGCAGGCCTGCTTTGGCGGTGGTGGTGGTTTGTCCCAGTCTGTGGAGTAGAGAGAGAGATGGAGCTGCCAGGGACTTGGTAGTTGTTGTGAAGAGGTGTGGCCGTGTGTGTGTGTGTGTGTGTGTGTGTGTCTGTATCTTTGTGTCCATGTGTGTGTGTGTTCCTAAGGCTAAGTGGTGTCCTCCACTTACTGCTAAACTAGAACAGGTAGACGCCAAATGGAGCTTGCAGCTGTTGCATACCCTTCAGTCCCCGTCCTGTCTCCTCCCTGTCCCCACACCCCGCCATGCAAGAAGCCTCGAAAGACCTTGGCAGAGGCTGTTTGGCTGGAAATTTTAGCTATTTCAGCTGGTGGCTCTACTTCCTGTGGCTGCGTTTGGCCTTGGCCAGCGATCACCACCATCCTCTCAAGAGGGGAAGAAGCACCTGGCTGGGTGGTCAGTGTAGAATCCTGTCTCCTATAGAAAGAGAAATCCAAGGACTTCAAAACCCACGTGATCAAGTACCTTGAGACACTCCTGTACTCACAGCAGCAGGTATGTAAGCTATGTGTGACTTCCTCCTCTACAGCACACCCCAGGGGCCAGCTGCCTGCTGGTGGCTCTGTGACAGGATAGGCTGGCCCTGCGTGGGGGCGTGGGGTGGGGGTAATTAAAAGTAGTCCCTGTTACTCTAACATGGAGCACCCAGTAGGGTCTTTTGCTAAATAAGCAGGATTGCCCTAATCCTAAAGCGAGTTTTTTAAGGACAAACCCCAACTCCCCCCTCCCTTTAACCCCTTGATACCACTTTCCCCTCAAGCCTGAGGCCCAGTCAGAATGTGGAACAGTGGCCCCCGCTGTGAGGTGCCAGCCACGCTGGGCAGAGCTGTGGCCCCCACAGGGCTCCCTCCTCTGGGACAGAACCAGAACTGTCTTCAGAGATTATTCTAAGTCCAGAGAGACACGAAGGCATGTGGCTGGCTGGCCAGTCTGTCCCAAGGTCCACTCTTAGCCTGGCCATTTCCTCAGCGCGGCCTCCCCTCAGGCCTCCCTTGGGGTGTCTGAGGCGCTCGGCGGGGTGCCATGGCCCCTGCTTGCTCCCCTCCCAGGCTCAGGCTCTGCCTCTAGGTGGGCTCTTGCTGACTGTCCCCACTTCTTTGCAGCTGGCAAAGTACTGGGAAGCCTTCCTTCCTGAGGCAAAGGCCATCTCCTAATGGACCAAGGACACCGGAGCCCGCCTGCCTGACGCTGCCTTTTTGTACACTGTCCTTCTCCACCTCTGCCGGACCCCGGTGCTGCATCCTGCCTTCCCTGGACTTCGTCCCTGCCTCCCTGCCCCCACAACCAAGCTGTCCCCAGTCATTCTAACCATTACTTCACTTAGCTTCCACATATATTTTCTTACCTGAGAGAATAGTTTCTTGCTTTAAGCAAAAGACCTATAATAGGTGGTGGAATTATGGGATAGGGGTGGAGTATTGATATAAATATATAAATACAAATGTATATTTTTCAGGATGTGGTTAGGAACTGGGAATAACGTTTTCTGTTACTCCTGATGGTGCCATGAAAAGATTATGTAATAAAATATTTTAAAATCTGGTCACATGACTCAGAATGGTGGTGCTTTTTCCTTCAGGCTGCGGTGCAGTTGGGAAGGTGGGGATACTCACCCCTAAGCAGGACCGCGCAGGCAGAGCAGGCTCCTCTCCGTGGGCGCCCATGGCCGTCGGCTGCTGCCTCCCTGTGGCGCCAGAGCTCCTTTCCCTCCGTCTGCGCAGCTACATGTTCTGCGGGTCTCTTCCTCGGTTTCATTCTTATTCCTGCTTTTTTAGAGAAGGAGTTTTAAAGATGGCTCTTATGATGAGAGGGACAAAACCGATTCTCCTGCCAAGGAGGCAGACTTTCTCTTTTATACCTATACCCTGTTTCCCTAGGCTGCCTGGGGTTCTGAGCCCTTCCTTCTGATAGCAAAGTCTTAGGTTGTGAACTTCTTTCTGCCACCCATCAAAACTCGTCCTGAAAAGTGTCAAGGACTGATAAGGAGTTAACACTCTATCCCCATAGACAAGGGCCAGGCGCTCTGCTTTTAGATAAGGTCATCCAAGAGTTTCTAAACTTTCTGAGGTGCCCAAGAGGGAGCATGCCATCATGAGGCCCCAGTGTCACCAGCATGAGCTGAGGCGTTCCCCTCCGCTGTGCCCACAGCCACTGAAGCTCGCTGGTCACAGGGATGCTGGCCGCTGTGTGGGGCAGGGCAGACAGACTGTCCTCCTCAGGGAACCTCCCATCCCTAGTCCTCCCACCAACAAAGATGCCTCTGCCTTAGGCACTCCACACCTGCTCTGTCCGGCATTTTTTGTGGGTGGTTAAGGTTTGCAGAGGGGCAGCCTGGGGCAAGAGAGTATAATAAACAGCTCTGGTTTCCAGTACACAGCTTGGGGGGGCGGTGCAAGTGCTGGCAGGTGTTATTTTCAGCTGGTTGATTTCTTTTTAAGTCACTCGATCTCCTTCTACCCCCCAATAGTCTTATTATCACCTTTAATTTTGTCCTTCCAGTCTTATATGCTTGCTTTAGCATATTTGTAATAATATGCACATGAAATATTTTATATCCTGCATTTATCATTTAACACTATTATAAGCATTTTTTCTATATTGTTATGTATCTTCACAACCTTTATTTGTAAGGCTATGTCATTGTAAGGCTTCCTCAGAGTGATTGTACCATAATTCTGATTCATCCCTTGTTGGATTCTTGGTTTGTCTGGTAACTTTACATTCTGACAACAATTTCAAACTTAGTAATAGGACTATCCCCCCAAATTCCAATATATTCTCTTTTTAAAAAGGAAATATTTATTTTCAGAGAGAGGGGAAGGGAGGGAGAAAAAGGGAGAGGAACATTGACCAGTTGCCTCTTGCACTCACCCAACTGGGGACCTGGCCCACAACCCAGGCACGTGCCCTGACTGGGAATCGAACCAGCGACGTTTTGATTTCTGGGATGTTGCCCAACCCACTGAGCCAAGCCGATCAGGGCTCCAATATATTCTTTACCCAAATTTCCCAATTATTTACATTTTACCAGATAACTCGATAACATAATGATTTGCTGTATCTACTTTTATGTGTATTTCTGAGTCATTTGAGAGTAGGTTGCAGACCTTATATCCCTTTACCCCCCAAATTTCAGTATGCATTTCCTTAAGGACAAAGACATTCTCTCAACTTAAAACCATAAGTATAGTTATCAAGCCAAAAAGTTTAACACTGATATAATAAATGCTGTGTTGCCTAACCCATGGTCCGTATTTAAATTTTGTCATTTGTCCCAGTAATGCCCTTCATGGCAATTCCCTTTTTCTTGGTGCAGGATCATATGTTACATTTAGTTGTAACACATGATTACATGTCTCTCTTAACCTTGAAGAGTTCCTTGATGTTTACCAGGTTTCTCGATTTTAAATGTACTATTTTCCCCTTTGTAATTAACAAATAATTTGGGGGGGGATATTTTTAGATCAGGTAAATAATTTGCCCCTCATCCAGTGTGATTTTCTAATTCTATAATTTCTACATTTATTGGTTGGCATTCTACTTCTAAAGAATAGTATCTTTTCTCCCTATTTATTAATTTGCTTTTTATCAATATGGATGAATGGATTTTTATTTTTCTCAAAGTTGCAAGCCATTTTTAAAATTTATTTTGATTTTTCAATTTATCCCAGATTTCTAGCAGGCTCCTGTGTCTTCTTAACTTGTCCCCTTCATTTCTGAACACTTTCTTACTTTCTGGCTTAACACTTTCTTACTTTCTTATCTATCTTCAGAGAAGGAAAACTCTGACTCCAAAAAACCTCCGCTGCCTTGCGGCATACCTCTTCAGGGGAAAGGCTAAGGGAGTAAACCCCGACAGAAAATCCGGAGCCGGAGTCCCTAAGGCGGTTTGACGTTGTAGTCAACACCGGCAACTCCTGCGGCGCACCTGAAGCCAAGCTGTATCGACTCCGTCTTTCCCTTGGACCCTTCAGCTGCGAAGAGAGGGGGGGTCTGCTGCATGGGCAACAGCAGACCCTCCATATCACCCTGCCCAGGCTCTGTAGCTTCAGCGTCATCGCAAGATGTCGATTCAACACGGGAGGAGACAGATACCATGTCACTCCCGAGTCGGACTGCACAGCCATTCTCGGCGGTGCAGATGGACTCTTAAGAAGCTACACCATCGTCTCTCGAGACGGACGGCTGCCGACGACGACGACGACGACTTTCTTATCTTGTATCTTACCTGCCCCAGCCCTGGAATCTCCAGGGAGTTTTGAGTCCTTTTAATGGAGAATTATACTTAAAAACCAAGATCTGAGTACTGAGTATGCTCATTGCTACTGGAGTGTCATTGCTTCTAGGCCTGGCCAAAAGAGCAAGGAAATAATAGAAATTTATACAGAAATATCAAGAGAGAGAGAGATGACATTAAAAATTAGATATTAAAAATTATTAAGTATTAAAAATTATGAATTCACACTATTTCCAATCTAGCCCCATAAGGTTTATGCTTGTCTCACTTTTCTGCATTTGTAACTCTCTTCTCCAAAGAAACTTAATATTAAAACTTCTTGCTTTGTTATGTTTTATGTTCTATCAATTGATCATCTTGATGTAAGTCTGCTTTTATTATTTCCTTGGGATGGACTGTCCTCTGGTTTCAGAACTTCCTCCTCAGTCTCCTGCATTCGTGAGGCTCACAGGGCCAGGCATCTTTAGGGCCCGTGCATTTCTGTGCAGATCTTGTAGACATGAAAATCAAGAAGGCCAACAGGGGTAAAGAGTACTGCGTCAGCCCTGGCTGGTGTGGCTCTGGATCGAGCACCAGCCCGTAAACCAAAAGGTCCCGGTTTGATTCCCAGTCAGAGCACATGCCTGGGTTGCAGGCCAAGTCCGCAGTTGGGGGCATGTGAAGCAACCACATGTTGATGTTTCTTTCTCTCTCTTTTTCCCTCCCTCCCTCTCTCTGTAAAAATAAATAAAATCTTTTAAAAAATTTTACAAAGTACTGAGCCAGAAGCCTGTACAGGGAATAGTGGTACAAGAGCAGGAGCATTCCACTTGGGGACTCAGGAAGAAGAAATTGTGGAGAAGATGCTTGAACTGTGTCTTAAAAGATGAAGAGGTGTTTGCTCTTTCTACTGGGACCATTCCACCTTCCTGTGTCCTGGCAGCGAGAGATGGGCACCTCTAGGGAAATGCAAGTGGCTCAGAGTGGCCAGAGTCAGGATGGTGGGTGACCCACAGAGAGTGATGAGCAGAAGCCAGGTGACAGTGCCTGGTGTGACTTTTGAGGCACTTGTGAACATTACCCTGGAAGTGCGAGGAGCTACCAATGTGACTTAAGCAGGAAATAACACTGTCACATCTGTGATTTAGATACATCAGAAGGTTTGAGACTGGAGGCAAGGAGAGCAGCCAGGCTCATCCCAGCCACCTGGAGAGGCCAGTGGTAATGGGGGTGGAGCTCAGGGGAGAGGTTCTGAAGGTGGAGCTGGAGCCACTGGGGCCTGGTCACCAGGAGAGCAGAGAGCAGGAATTAGCATGACCTGCAGATTTCTAGCATGAATTTCAGGATACACAGTGAAGGCCTTCAGGATGCAGGTAACACAGGAGGCCAAATAAGTGTGGAACCGATGGGAGGACAAGCACTGGGGACAGCAAGAGCTGACCTTGTGGTATAAGCGGCTCCTCTGAATGGGAAGGGAACAGAGTGAAAGAAGGCTTTGTTTGATTTAAAGGCAGGTCAGACTTAACACGTTAATAAAATTCAGAGGAGAAAAAGGGACTAGCCATCACAGCCATGTCTGGGAGCGAATGCAGAGTAGGGAGTAGGAAAGAAAGATGGAGGGCAGGCACAGAGAGCAAAGGTCTCCGCAGAGAAGGATTCTTGTGTACCTGTTTCCAGTCAAGCGGTTAGTGAAGACATGTGGAGATGAGTCTACACTTCCTCTGCTTCCCCTTGGATTATTTCCCCCACACATCTCTGGGCTCTTGAGTCCTGAAGATGACAGCTGGGAGCTGGAGGGACCCCAACATTCAGTACTAGTATTAACAAGAGACAGATGAACGAGAGAAGTGGAAACGATAGGAAGGGTCACTTAGACATAGATACTTGTAACTTTGAACTCTCCATGTTTTCATTCTGAATATATCTGTAGCTGGGATCCCTAAAGGGAAATAAAGAATGCTTTTGCAGCTCAAGTTTTAAAAGGGAGAAAGAGAAGATACAGAAATCTACCAAAGACGGGGCCAGGAACCAGCAGAGAGAGCGCGGGGATGGAAGGGTGTTCGTCAAGTGGTTAAGGCCCAAATGGATTGAAGACCATGGATTTTGAAGGACACCAGGCCCCAAAGGCATGGGATTTTCCTCACCAGTCCTTGGCCACCTGGGGTAACAGGAAGGCAGGGTAAGGTAATGATGATCCCTCTCGGAGCAAAGGACACACCTTTGCTGCAGCAGGCAGATGCCTGAGCCGAACTCTTCTGAGACAGTGGCTGATACTCTGCTCCACATTTAGGTAGCATCGGGCCTGAGCTGAGACTCAGAAATAGATGAGGCAGACTGGATCATACAGAACACCTACTACATTAGTCCACTCTGCCAAACCTATGAAACATGGCAGCTCCACCTAATACAAAGAAACAAACACAGGGAGGCTGACAAAATGAGAAGACAAAGAAACATGTTCCAAATGAAAGAACAGAACAAAATTCCAGGAAAAAAACAAACAAACTAAACTAAATAGAAACAAGCAATCTACTAAATGCCGACTTCAAAACACTGGTTATTAGGCTGTTCACTAAATTAAGCGAGAACCTCAATAGTACAAAAAATAAATGAACAGGAAGAACAGAAAAAAATGGAAACTTGTTTCTTACAGAGCAAATTTTACCTCAACTGGCATAAGCATATATTTAAACTCTGTACTTGATGTTACTTATTGTTTTAAATACTCTTTTTAGCCCTCATGCAAATAAAAATGGTTGTTTTCATTCTGACCAAAAAAAAAAAAAAAAAAAAAAATAGATGAGACAGTCAGTCTGCAATATTGTGGATGGGAGTGTGAGTAGATAGAGGTGGAGGGCATTGACCAATGTGTAGAAGATTGACTAAGGATTCCCAGAGACACTTCTAGAAACCAAGTTCATGAAGATAACTATGCAAAGATGCCCATCATAGCATTGTTTACAGTTTGTAAAAAATTAGATCAGCAGAAAGGGATTAAATGAATTATGGTACAAAATACAATTGGATATTATACAATCATTGGAAATTATTTATAGCTATGTTCATTGACAAGGAAAACATTTTTTGACTGAAAAAGTAGGTTATAGGATTACTTGATGGTATGGTCCACATTAATATAAAATCATATATTGGGAAGGATGTTGATTGAGTTGTTAACTATGGTTGCCTTTAATGATGGAATTTTGCATGATTTAACCTTTCTATACCATTTTATGTTGTTTGGAATTTCTATGTATTATTTTATAATCATAAAGATTAAATAAAGATATTTTTATTGTGGGAAAACAATCCAATGCATCCTTTGAGGCTACGTTATATGTACATTCTCCAGGAAGCTTTCCTTGATTCACTTTCCATCGCACCCCAGAATGGAGCAGGAACACTACTGCCTTTCTGGTTCTTGGCAAGGCGCTGTCTTTGTCACCCTGTCAGACCTTTGGTCTTTCCCGCCCTTTGTGTAATGTGATCTCCCAGATGCAGCCTCCTGGGCTCTGAACTACTTAAGATCCTGGACTGCTTTGTTGATCTTACTCATCTGGGTGCCCTCCCTCCACCCCCAAAGGCAGCCTGAGGGGCACTGGCTACCTTAGACTCTGGTGATTATTGTTTTATGAGCCTAAGGGCCCAGCTCTGGGGGTTTATTGATTCAGAAATCAGGTCTGATTTGGGGTTCATTGGGCCTCGGTGTGGTTGGCAGGGTTCGTGCTCAGGTGCCGCAGCAGCTGGGGCCTGTGGGCTGGGAGGTGAGACAACCCTGGGGGCATGCCCCTTGGGGTGATGGCCAGACCTTTGGGGCAGAAAGCCCCTCCTCCTCCCCAAGGCTGCTCAGAGGAAGCCAATGTCTCACATCCATAGGATATACTTTGTCTGGGTTCAGAAAAACCCACAGAAAAACCCTGTTCAATCTAAGGTAGGAACTTTCTCTAAAGGGATGTGAAGATTATTTTTAAATGACTGCTCTCAGCTTCCTCTTCGCTCTTGAGTGACAGCAGTGGTGACCAAGGGGCCCAACCGGCAGTTCGTTCCATGGTAACAGTGGCAGCCTCACTAGAAAATGATAGGGCACCTGGCAGCCAGGAACATGTGCAGGGTGGAATCCAGACTGTCCCTGACATTCTCTTCCCACCCTGGGCCTAGCAGTGAAAGCTGCCATGTATCAAATACCTACTCTGTGCCAGTGTGTTCTGCTAGGTGGGCACCATTATCTCCATTCAAAGGCTTAGGGTTAAAGTCATTGAGAAGCTTGCCCAAGAGCTGACTTGAACCCAATCTGCCTGACTCAGCTCATCTGCCATATCATTTCCCATAGGATCCACAGGGATGGACAAGAGGAACCTAGACATTAACCCACTAAATTTTTTCTTTTAAATTGATTTGAGAGAGGGAGAAAGAGAAGCATTGTTCGCTGTTCTACTCATTTATGCATTTATTGGTTGATTTTTGCATGTATCCCGACGAGGGATCAAACCAGCAACCTTGGTGTATCACAATGATGCTCTAACCAACTGAACTACCAGTCAGGGCACTAAATTGTTTTCTTAAGGACCTTAATAAATCTATACAATATGCCTGATAAGTTACTCACCTGACCTTGCAGGCATTTGAGCTTCTCTGAGCCCTGTGAGATGCTCTGCCAGACATGCAGCATGTGGCCCAGTCTAGTAGCAGGAGCAGAAGCTGGAAGACAAAGCGGCAGCGTGAGTGAGCAGCTGCGGACCATTAATGGCAGAGGCTAAAAACTCCACTTGAGGAGAAATCACAGACTCACCCAGGGCCAGAGTGGAAGATAGGGCACTTCCCTTCCAGACTTTGAGGCCTGGGGCTATGGCTCCTCCTGGCCTTTGGCCTGGCTTTCCTGGTGTCCTTAGGTCTTGGTCCCACAGCTCTCTCCATGATACACCCCCATGACTGGAGGGTGCCTGCGCACTTCTTCATTCCTTGAACCTGAGTGTTGGGCACACCCGAGGACCTGATTGGTTGGTCCACTGACATATCACTCCAAGGGGCTTGGGGTTGTAGCACCAGAACTCCTCCCCGCGCACCGCCCCCACCCCCCAATCTGTGCTGCCTTGGATGCCAGTGGCTGGGGTCACTGCCAGCTCCCCCTGCTCCAGCCCTGGCTCATGTGGTCCGAAGCAGCTGAGCTGCCTCTGTTGTCCGGGCAGGTGCAGGTTCTGCTGCCAAAACATTTTAAATGATTGAGCTTAATCTACGTTACAGATGGGGAAACTGAGGTATGAGAAGTGGGCTCCTGAGAGGCTGAGTTAGGAGGGTGCCTCTGACAAACACATCCTGCCTGAGCCCAACCCTGAGAGCAAAGTGTTGGCTCAGGGTAGGTTGGTGACCTTCTTCTCAGGGGACAGGCAGGCTCCAGCCCCAGGCCTCAAAGTCTAGAAGGGAAGTGCCCTATCTTCTGCTCTGGCCCCGGGTAAGTCTGTGATTTCTTGGCAAGTGGAGTTTTTAAACTAACCTTGCAATCATAGGATACTGAAAGAGGAATAGTAGTTTGTTTTTATTGTTTCAAGTCTGAATCAGTAACATTATATAGAATGAATCATGTAATTGCCAATAGCCCATGGTTTTGGCCTACAAAACAGCAAATTCATATAATTCAGTCAAATAATAATAACTAACATTCATTTACTCTGTGCTAGGCCATATGTGAAACACTTTGGAAGCATGACATGAGTTAATCCACACAATTCTCCCCTTGTGCATATAAGGACCCTGAGGCACAGGGAGTTGTCCAAGATTGTCCAGGTGACCAGAGCCAGTCTGGGTGGAGCAGTCCAGGCCCAGCCTTGCTCAAGCTCCCCTGGGGGCTGGGTCCCCTCTGGGCCAGTCCACCTCTGGCCACCTGCCTGGAGAAAAGAATCCAGCCTCTGTGCCCAGCAGCGCCTGCCAGCCCAAGGCCCAGGAGCTGTTTGTTTTCTTAACACGGTTAATCAAACCTCCTGAGCAGCACGGCAGCCCAGCGGAAGGGGTACCCATGAAAGTGGCTTTGTGTGATGGTGGCAGGAGGGCGAGGGCCCAAGCTGGGGCCTGGACCAGAGGTCCAGCCCCCTCCCACTGGGGGCTTGTCAGGGGAGACACCACCCCCAGCCCTTCCTGCTCTCTGCCCGGGGCTTGGTTGTCATCCCAGGCTCCAGGTCTGCCCAGTGGGGTGAGAGTGGCCCAGCTCCCTGACAGGACTGCTGTGGGAGTCAAGAGGCTGGTGTGTACCGTGTGGTCCCCAACCAGGAGAGTCAGCATCACCAGGCCACTCGGAGGCTCCATGCCAGGCCTACGTGTTCAGAAAACAGGTCAGGGCCCTCTGAGATCTCACAGGCCACATGTTGATAATAATACTTGCCCATGTCGGAGAACCACTGCTCTGGAAACACCAAGCCAAGAGAATGTGACCAACCTGTACTTTTAACCAAATTTCGCCCAGAAATTTGGACTTTAAATCCATATTTTGGAGGGTGATAAAGACAAAGATTTGTCCAGTGGAACAACTCTTTCTAAAACTGGAAGTCACTTTGAAGGGTTCCGCATCCATCACGCAGAGTCTGGAACTCAGCTCAGTGTTCCTATATTGCACTGGCCAATGCTTAACATGCACAGAAAGCAACCTTTTCCTTTGACTAATAACTGCTTTGGGGTTTCCATCATCTTTCAGGAAACTATTTTCCATAACTCGTTCTCTGTCCCCAAAGACATTTTAAGTGGATCTGGTTTTTCTTCATTGATCTTTACTCGAGCACCATGGAATGCTGTGGAATTTTGCAAGTCATTTGTATCAAATCTCCCTGTGTAATTAATGGTGAAAATCCATTGATTTGCAGCTTCTCAGGAACAATGGAAAATTAAGCAAATATCAAGGTGGACAACAATCTGAAGAGAGGAAGTGAGGCAAGAGGGGTCTAACTCTGAAGGTGTGCAGAGCGTTCCTATTGTTAACCCCATGCTTGCCTTCCTCCTAGAACACTGGCAACCCCTGCTCCCTTCCTGCCTCTCTCTCTGCCCTTCCTCCTCTCCCTTGCCTTTCCCCAACACCCCACGGCCCCATTCATTCATATAGTCCTTCAGTCAGATGTTTTTTGAGCATCTACTACATGCCTGGCACCATGGCCTGAAGGCACTGAGTCTGGGGCAGAGTCCCGGAAACCAGGGAGACACCCAATAAACAGTAACTACATTTTGGAATAGACAGGGTGACATGATAAGGTGATTAAGAAGGAAGGCCTCTTTGAGGAGGTGAGTTTTAGGCTAAGAATTGGAAGTTTTAGGCTAAATCCATCACATGAAGAGTCAGGGGAAAGCATTCCAGGGAGAAGAATCAGTAAGTACAAAGCCCTGAGGCAAGAAAGAGCTCATTAGGTCCGAGGAACTGGAAGGAAGTCACTGTGTCTGGAGCCCGGTGCCCAGGATCTAAGCAGATGCCTTGATGACGGCTGGTGCTGCTGGATGGAGAATGGGCTTGATATGGGGGTAGGCACTGAAAAACAGGGCGATCCATTTGGAGACTAGCAGTTTTCTAGGTGGTAAATGTAGAGAGAGGGGTCAAAAAGTCATTAGGATGGATGACCAAGAAGTTTGGAGGTCTGGGGGTCCCAGGAGAGGAGTACTGGACAGTAGGCTAGGCAGAGCAGGGTCCCTGAATGAAGGGGGCCCGAGAGTGTAAGGCAGGAAATGAAACCCCCGCACTTCTCCTAAGGGTGGGTCATTTCCCTTCCAGAGAGTTTCAGCTTCCTGATTCCAGGGCTCTTGTGAGGATGGAATTTGGGGGGGAAAGTGCGAGATGTAGTACTGGTGAGACTTGCTTTTCCCCTTTAGGGTTCACCTCTCAGCCTCTGTAAGAGCAGAACTGGGAATGGAGAACTTCTGCTCCTGCTCAGAGGCACCTCTGCACTAGCGAGTGTGGAGCGAGTCAGTGGGTCCCCACTCTCACCCCTAAGACAGGTGCCTTGCTTCCTCCTTCCCACCATGCACAGGCCTCCTGCTGGGTGTGAGCTCTTGCAAGCTGCGCCTTCTCTCCCTCCATCACTCACCAGGCCTTTGTGGCAAAGTCAGTGGAGTGAACTCTGCTGAATGGCTGAGGGGTTAGGGGGCTGAGGAATATGAGGAGCAGAGACCCTTTCTAGCACAGGGGGTGAGAAAGTTATGGATTAAATCCTGCCACATACTCAGGAAGACCTTGCCCAGAGGGGTGGGCAGGAGCAGCCTACTGCTACCTTGCACAGACCCTCCTACCCTCCAGTGTCCTGTCACTGCTCATCGCTGCTTCCAGGTCAAGCCCACAAGCTGCTGTTCCTCAGCCCCTGCTCTGCTGCAGCGTAACGGGGATCATCTCACTCAATTTTCGTACACTATCCCAGGGGACGCATATTGTCCTAATTTTACAGATGAGCTCAGGTCTACACAGTTTGGGGAAATTCAAGCTGTCTGACCCTCAACGCAGAGCCTAGGTACCCAAACTGCCTCTTCCCGGCAAACTGGGCCCGAATCGGGATGAATGGGCTACACACACACACACACACACAAAAAAAAAAACACACAATGAATGAATGAAGAGGCATATGGATGCTGGGGGTGTGGGACATCAAAACCAGATGGGGTCCAAGCCTGGCCACTCTCAAAGGGTCCAGGTTGAAAGTGGAGGGAAAGGAATTGGGGGCAACCTGGTCTCAGGAATGGGTGTGAGGAACGCAAGGACACTCCGCCAAAATATCCCCTTCCGCACAGCAACGCCACCCCCCCACCCCACCCCCGGGCAGGGTCAGGGGGCGGTTCCCTGCTCATGGTCTAATCTGCCCTGGTCAAGACCCAGCGCTCAGAGGAACGCCCCGGGGCGGGGCCATCTGGGAGCCCGGCAGCCCTCCCGGGGTCTCCGCGCTTCGCCGGAGAATTCGGGCTTCGAGCTTCGCGAGAGGAGGGGTGGATGCTGGAAGTTCACATTCCATCCGTGGGGCCGGAGGCCGAGGCGCCCAGGCAGAGCCCAGAGAAAGGCCACATGGTGAGCGGGGGCAATGGATGTGAAGGGACGCGGGGACCCGCCGGATTTCTCCGCGCGCCGAGCGAAGTGGGGATCCCTCTCCCTGGGCTGGGGCGTCCGAGTGGGTCAGGCTGGGCAGTCAGGGGACAGTCCCGAGGGTCATGGGACGCTTGGATTTGCCAGCCCTGAGGACCGCGGTCCAGGCTCTTGAGGGCTGCACGGATCCGCTCCCTCTCCTCCCGAGAGCGGGGGGAACGCTGGAGGGTCTCCAGGGAGCGGCGGCGCTCCGAGCCGCTTTGTGCCTGTAAGAGCGGGAGGGTGGGTGGTCGCCTCGCGCCGCACCGGGCCTCACGCGCACCCGCCCGGCAGGTGTTCCGAGTGGAGGTGCAGTACCGCGGGCGCAGACACACCGTGCCGAGGCGCTACAGCGAGTTCCACGCGCTGCACAAGCGGGTGAGGAGGGGCCGCCGACCGACAGACCGACCGACCACAGCCCGGCTCCTGCCCAGCCCTGGGAGGCGGCAGAGCAGCTGCGGTCCCCGCTCCTGTCTCCCCCGTTACCGTGCCAGTCCCTGGAGGGCTCAGGTCCTGGGCGCTGATGTCCCGATGGGCTGCGGGGTGGACACGGAGGGGCGGGTCTCAGCCAGTAATGTCCACGCCCTGTGCTGTCGGCTCACCCTCGGGCGTCTGAGGCTGTTGGGGCCTCTCTCCCCCCTGTCCCAACCACACTCACCCGGGTCCCTGCTAGGGCAGAGCCTTAGACTGGGGCAGGCGCTTGCTAGGGTTAAGTGAGCTTAAGGGCTCAGCTGGGACACTGTGAACGCACAGCGGTAACCTCCTGGCAGATCAAGAAACTGTACAAAGTGCCTGAATTCCCCTCGAAACGCCTGCCCAACTGGAGGGCCAGAGGATTGGAGCAGCGGCGGCAGGGCTTGGAGGCCTATATCCAGGTGCGTATGGGTCTCCCCCTGTTACCCCCTAGCCTGCTGGACTAAAGGTGTGACCCAGAGGTGTGGGAGCATGGGGTGAGGCGCAACGCAAATCGTGGGCATGCCTTTTCCTCCCCTAAGCTTTAGTCTTTCTTAATAGTAATTTCAGAATAAATTGAATTCAATTGTACTTGCACTTTCATTGAACTGGGACTGTCAGCTTCCTGGTTGCCGAGCAGGTGGTCCCAGTTCGATGAAAGCTGGTTCTTTTCCTCCTGGGTGCGGTCCTGCACTGCTCTCCTGATGAGGCTGTCGGGCAGGGACCGTTTCCGTCCTCCCACACAGCGATGCCAGACCACAGGCCAGGTAGCATGGCCTGTACCCAGTGCTCTTGAAATTCGTAACCACTTTGGCAGGACCCGTGTTTATACCTTGCCCTGGGCTGGGTATGACAGAGGCTTCCTCTGTCCTCTCCAGGGCGTCTTGTACCTGAACCGGGATGTTCCCAAGGAGCTACTGGAATTCCTGAGTCTTCGGCACTTCTCCACAGACCCCAAAGCCAGCAGCTGGGGGTGAGCACCTCTGGGGGCCATGGCTTGGCATGAGAGGATCCCCAGTGTTGGGGGAAAGGGACTCTTGCAGCAAGCAGGTGAAGGTTTTAGAGGCCAAATCCTGTTCGTTTTCACATCTGCCAGACCTGAGCCTGGTTCTTTCACCTTGAGACAGGACTGAGCTCCCGCAGCTTTCCTGACCCCAGTGGAGGGGCTGTTTGTATAGCCTTCGTTACCCCAGCCCACTCCGGAACTGAGCTTGTTAGAAATAGCAGTGGCCCCCTGGGAGGTGAAGTTCTGGTCTTCCGTTCCTCCACCCTCCCTCGTGCTCCCCTGGGCATCCCCAGGCAGCTCACGTTCTTTCTTCTTTTCAGAGTCCTGGGGGAGTTCCTGCCTAGCGACAGCAGGCAAGTTTAAGCCCCTTCCTGCATGCGCTGCCCCCTGGTGGCCATAGGCCAGGAAGCTGGTCTGCTGCCTCTAGCTTGTCTTACCGGTCCTACGGCTCCAGATTTTCCTGTTCGTACCTCCAGAGACCGAGACCACTGCCCACTCACCTTTTCCCTTGTGGGTTGTTGTTGATCTCAGTTCCGAGCCTCTACCTAATAGACTTTGCCCCACCTCACCCTCCACTGCTCATGGGCCTTTTCCTTCTAGCTTACAGCTGCACCACAGGCCTGTCATCAGCTTCTGCAGGGATCCCTACACCTGCATCTCATCCCCAGGTGAGGAGGGCCTCTGACCTAGAACCCACATTTAGGGCCCAGGAAGCAGGGAGGACTTGGGGGTGAACCTGCCATTTCTCAGCTCCCAGCATCTCCTACTGCTCTCCTTTGGGACCACACCAGCTCTGCTGCTCCTGTGCCCCTGGAGCTGGCTTTATCTTCAGGGAGCAGACACGGTGAAATTAGCGTGGCTCCCGGGTCTGCATTCCTCACCAGCCTGGCTTTACCAAGCTAATGTGAACTGTGAGTGTCCAGGCCTCCTTTCAGGTGACGAGCTGTTATGTGCCGCCTTGGCAGAGGCATAGGGAGCTGCAGGCCCGAGGCCAGGACCATCCCACACCTCCTCTTCCTCCTGCTTTCCTCCCATCCCAGAGCCTCTGCCCAACATGGTGGTGAATGGCGTGCTCCAGGGCTTCTATGGCTTCAGCACCGGCACAGCTGATGCCCAGCCAGAGGCTCCCTGTCTCCCTGCACCTTGGCTGCTGATGCCCTGACCAGCCCAGAGGCCTTTGGGCCTCCTGCCAGGACAGTCACGTGCCTCAGTACTGTGGACATGGGCTTGGGTCCCCCTTGGCCTGGACACAGGAATGACCCACCCCAGGGTCAGAACTCAACTGCACTAGTGGCTGGAGTGACAGAAGTGCACACTTACAGCCCTGAGGCCAGGGCCAGGGCAGGGAGAGCAGGATAAGGATAAGGGAGAAGTTAATCTAGGAGTAGGCCATGAAAAGGTACAGGTGTATTTCTTCACCTACACTGGAGAGGGGGCACGCAAAGGTTGAGGCATAGTAGCTGGCAGTTTGGAAGCAAGGAGCAAAAGCTGGACAGTCTGTGGGTAACACCTGCAGAAAGACTTCAGACCTGAGCCCAAGAAGGGGATAAGCATCCGTTGTCACAGGAGTCCCAGACAGGCTTCTTGGGCAGAGGTGCTGCAGGCCCAAGAACCCAGCACATTCACAGGTTATATATTTAAAAAAAAAAAAAAAAACCCACTTTTTAATTGGTCAGCATTGGTAGAGTTTGTTACAAAACTGGGCCTGTGGAATGTGAGGGGAGGGTCCGCCCTGTCATGTATCAGCACTGGGGCCAGCACAGCAGAGCCCTGTGGTGGGCTGTCTTCACCCCCACAGTGAGGGCAACAGGTCCAAACACAGTCGCTCAAAAGGAGAGCCCCGGGGCCCTACTCCTTGGCAATGGCAAAGGGCTTTTCCACCTCGATCTTGCCAGAGTCTGCAATGATCACATCCTTCAGGGGCTTGTCCCGACCATCTGTCTTGGTGCTCTCCACCTTCCGTACCACCTCCTGGGAAGGAAAGGCAGAATGAGGAGGCACAGTGGGTCAGGAGGTCCGCCCCTCACGGCAGACAGGCCCCAGTGTATGGTGGCAGAGGGCTAGACTCCCAGGTGTCTAACAGCCTACAGACCTCGAGGCGCCACCATCCTAACAGAACCACGGCCAGGTGCCAGCCCGGAGCAGGGAGAACCCAGCTGTGACAGAGGGCGCAGCAGTTTGAACCTCTGAAGTATGACCCAGGTTGGGCAAAGGGTGAGGAGGAGGAGGAGGAAGAGGGTGGCTGGGAAGGGGGTACCCAGTGCCCTGTACAGCTCAGGGTGGCATGCAAGCACATGACACACTGGTAATAGAACAGAGGTCCCCAGAGTGGTACAACCTCACCAAGGCCTGGCTGGCCTCTGCCTGCGACCTGGAAGAATGCAGGACTTGGGGGCAGAGAGAGGCAGGCTATGTATTGTTAAATCCCCCCAGGTTTGCAGACATGAACACTGGTCTCAGTTTGAGTTCCTCCTTTTGGGAAAGGGATAAAATATAGGGTTCCTGGTCCCCAAGGTCTGTCATGTCCCTGGTAAGGGTTGCCCAGGTTTACCCCTCATCTCCAAAACTCACCATGCCCTCTAGGACTTTGCCAAACACTACGTGCTTGCCATCCAGCCAGGCTGTCTTGACTGTCGTGATGAAGAACTGGGAGCCGTTGGTGTCTTTGCCGGCGTTGGCCATGCTCACCCAGCCGGGCCCGTAGTGTTTTAGCTTGAAGTTCTCGTCGGGGAAGCGTTCACCGTAGATGCTCTTACCTGGGAAGGAACATAAGAGTAGGTCAGGGGAGCTGGGCTGGCACAAACCAAGCAGATCTTTGGGGTAAGGATGGCAGGGTCTCAACCTGTCCTGTGCCAGGCCAGGCTCAAGTGGGGTACAGGGGCTTAAGAGCTGCTCCTTTCCTATCCTCTGGCCTTTGGAGCCAAACCATGCTGACAGGCCAGGTAGGTTTAGGGAGGAGCTCACATGATGGATTACTTTAAGAATGCATTTATGGCTTTTAAATAAGGCACACATTAACTAGCAGCGTTGGCGAGGGCCAGAGAGGCCTTGCCACAGAGGGACTGGTGGAGAGAGGCTGCTGTGTAAGATGCAGAGGTAGCAGAGGGGGAAAGAACCCTCTAGAGAGGAGTGTTGTGGCTGACCAGCTCTGCTTCCTAAGAGCACAAGATGCTGAGGTAGCTGCCTCTTATCTACCAATGAACAGAAAATAAAAGGTGACAATGAATGTGTGTAAGTGTCCCTCCATAAGGGGCCCGGGGCCAGGGTACAGGACAAAGGGAGCCGAGAGAAGACAGAGTTTCAGAGATCCGAAGATACAGGACAAATAGTGCCTCCTTTTTTTGTCTCCTAGAGATTAACACTGAGCTAGTAAACTAGAGGCTGGGAAACCCAGCAATGAAGAAGTAGTTTTCATTTTGTTTTACCAAACACCTTTCAAAGCCTTGTTTTCCTATTCAATACACCTATTTTCGCCCTGTGGTTCCACAGAATGGAACCAGGCTGGGAAATTTCCTAGACTGATGATAATCAGGGAGATACTTCTGACTGTGTAGCAAGTAGAAAAAGACTGAAAACCAAGAATTTCTAGACTCTGGCTGGTGGGGGTGGGGTGTCCCGGCCTGAGCCCTACCTCTCGCTCCCACCTGGGAAGACCGCAGTCTCTCCCACTGCCGGGTAATGCCTCCTGGCTGAGGATGCCCGCTAAAAGCCTCTCCATGGAAGAATCCTCTTCGCAAATGTCAACCAGCTGCAGGATTTCAGTCACGACTGATATCCAATCCCCAAATCCACACCCTTTTTTCCAATCACTTTCCTAAGATACAGGGAGTCCCAAACTTAACGCAATAGCTTTCAGGTTAAACTCAACATGTTTCGTGGTCTCTCCCAGTGGACATCATTGCTTTGCCAGCTCTGCACACTGTGGTCCCCACCCCCATCAGGTATTCATTCTTTCTTACCATTCCTGCTGCCCCCATGGCAGTAATGACTACTGCTTAGACTGGTAACCTCTTACACATAAAAACCCCCACCTTAAAAGATGAAGAAACGGAGGTATAGCGAAGTTAAAGGTACCCCAGCTAGGAAGTAGCTGAGCTGCAACTCAAGCCAAGGGGGTCTGGCTCTCAAATCTCCGCGCTTACCCCCTGGGCCATCCTACCATGGGGTTCTAGTCCACACTCGCTACCCAGGCACAACCACACCGACCCCCTCACCAGTCTGCTTGCTCCTGCTTCCACATCCTGAATCTTGTCACATTATTCCCTCTCAAACTCTTTGTGCCTGGGTCTTCCCCCTAATTCAAGTTTCCAGCGGATCCTCACTCCATGTAGGACAAAGCAGTGTGCTCTACTTCCATTCCCGACCCCGCTTTGGCCAAGTTCCTGCTGCAGAACACAGCTGGGCTCACGGCATCATCGTGCCTCTCCTTTGCCCATTCCTGTCCTCTGCCGCCAGGACCCTGCTCAAATCTCTCTTCATACTGGCAAGGCTGCTCCTCTGCTGAGCATTCGGCAATGGCTGACCTTTCTTAGCGTGTACCGGGAACTTCCAGTCATGGTCTCACCCACCCTCACAGCACCCACGACTCTTCCCACTCTTTACACGAGAGGCCACTGAAGCCCAGAGGACTCACCTGCCTGGTCACAAAGCAAGAGGGTGGCAGATGCCAGGTCACGCCCAGCTGTGTCTGCCTCCATAAACACAGCACTTGGGATTACGTCTGCTTTGCCTTCCTCCACGGCTGCCGCTACTGCTTACATCCTGTATTGTTAAGTAGCCTGCCTAGTGTCTTCTCCTAGTTTTCCCACCTAGGCGATCACCAGAGGACAGAGCCTGGGTCCCAGAGGCTGTATTACAGCCCCTCTGTGGGCGTTCGGGTATCACAGCGGCCACCAAGGCCTGGCCCAGTACACACTCACTGAGGGGGTGAGCTGCAGATGCAGGTTGAGGGAACAGCAGGCTATGCGCCCAAGTGTGGGGAGATCTATGGGTTAATCCAGGGTGTCTGTCTGTCTGGCTGTCTGTCCTATGTTTACAAGTAATGTATGGGGAAATTTGGTCAGCTCTGGCCAAGTGACCTCTCGTGGAGACTACCAAGAAGAGCAACTTCTCCCACCCTCATGGTGGCTTCCAAGGGCGCCCACACAGGCTTTGCATGCCTGACCTAGAAACACCCGCCCATGCGTTTCACTTCGCTCCCCTCCTGCCACGAGGCACTGCAAGGCTGCAGGCCTGGACCAGCGAGACTGCCAGCTGGGTGAGATCCTTGTATGTCCACCTGACCCCCATGACTCCCTCCTCAGTACTAAGAAGGGTGCAGCTGGTCTCAGTGCAGATGCCAGGCCTGCCCTGGGAGCTGGGGAAGAGGCCTTGTCTACCCAACACAGCCCAGAGCCCCTGCCTGCACTGACAGACCCCCAGCCCCAGGACCTGAGTTACCTCCAGTGCCATCTCCCCGAGTGAAGTCTCCACCCTGGATCATGAAGTCCTTGATCACACGATGGAACTTGCTGTTTTTGTAGCCAAATCCTTTCTAGAAAAAGGGATGAGAAGGTGAGGAGGTGGCACGAGGTGCCAGGCAAACATTAAACAGGCCCTGCAGAAACCTAGTCCATGACTCCTGCTCACAGATGAGACTTCACAGCTGGCCAGAGTCATCGTTCCATGTGCCGAGTGAGCAGTGACTGCAGGCCAGGCTTGGAACACGCAGGTCCAGGAAAGGCTAGACTGCACATTCTTGTGCCTTTACACAATTCCAAGACTTTATATAATTCTATTTTACATGATGCCTCTGCCTTTTCCCTCTCATTTTTATTGTAATCATAAGAAGATGCAAGGAAAATAAAGTTGCCTGCTGATCCAATGAAAAGTTGAAATATAAACTTTCTTAAATAGGGCACTATTGTTTTCTTAAAACCTTTACTCTTAAGAGAAGCTGTGGTGCAGAGACCACAAACTGTAGTTTCCACAGACATGCTTTCCTTGGTTATTGCAATGTCTTAAAAGATAAATTTTCTCAAAAAGAAAAATCCAGATTTCTGGACTCGGTTTAAAAAACTCAAGACGTGATTAATACTGTCCAGATGGGAGCTCTGGTCACAGAGCGATGGTGACAGCAGCCAAGATGGGCTGGGCAGGGAGCACGGCAGGGGCAGCAGAGGTGGCAGGGTGGGGTGGCTTGCATAGAGGAGACTGTGGTCTTCAGGGCGCTGTAGGTGGAGGCCCAGTGGGGGCCAGCAGTGAGAACAGCGGCGAGGTGGCCTGGGGACACTTCAGGTGCCTCAAAAGCAGCTTCGAGGGCTTTGCCAGGAGTGAACAAGCAGGACCTCTGTGAGAGGGGTCACCTCTGCAGAGGGACTGGCTGCTGCACCTACTCTGAGCTCTGGTGGCTCTGGCTGCCCTGGACTGTCCTCGCCCTCTTTAGCTGCTCTTGCGCCTTCCATCATCGATGAGCAAAACTCCGGCTGCAGCAACAGCAGTGGTGGCGTGAGATCAACTTGTTGGCCTGGCCCTGTTCCTACCAGTTCACTGCTTGACCGTAGCCTCCTCAGTGCCTTAAACCCCCAGCCTATGAGGATGTGGATCACTGTGCGGGAACTCCACTGCCTTTCCTTACACGGTGGTCCCACGCTGCCCCTTGACTGCTTCCAGGGAATGTACCTGCTGCTCTTCCACTTCTAGCTGCCCTGCCCACTGCAAAGGGACAAATGTGGAAGGTGCTTCCTCCCACCAGAGTGCCCCACCCCCCATCAGGAGGGCAAGTCTGGGGCAGGGGTGAGTCCTACCCCCACAACCCCTCCTGTCACTATCACTGCCTGACTTGGTGACCCGGTCACCGAGCTCTGACCTTGTCCTGACTCCAGTGAGGCCAAGCCAGTCAAGGAGGCTAGTGCTAGTGCCACCTGGCCAGGTCTGAGGGACTGCTCCCCTTGTATACTGCCACTAGATCCCATACCCCAAGTTTGTTTGGTGCGACTGGCTTCCAGTGAAAGGGACATCCCATAGCAGTTTTGGGAGGCCGGGTGAGTTGCTTGCCCACTGAAAACAGCTCTGGTCCCAAACTTTTTGAGATCTCCTTGGTCTCTCCCTGCCCTCCTAGAGTCTGCCTGAGAGGACTGGAGTCCTGAGAGGGGCCACGTTTGGGGGACCATGCTAGCGCTACCCCCAATGACATACAGGAGCCTTTGGTCTCATTAGAGATGTGAATGCCAACAAAAATAATATGTAATACTGGGTTCCCCTTGCCACCAGGACAACAGTTAGTTGGTACTGAGGGCTACTGCTGTAGATGGGCCACATTCTGTGTTGCCTGCTGCCAGCCCTACCTGCCAACTTCACTTGGTTTAAATTTGACTACCTCCGCTCTAGCCACTTACCTCTCCTGTAGCTAAGGCCACAAAATTATCCACTGTTTTTGGAACCGTCTTCCCAAAAAGACCTATGACCACCCGGCCTATATCTTCATCTCCAATTCGCAGGTCGAAGTACACCTGAGGATAAAGAGCATTTTAAACTTAGCCTCTTTAAAGGGGCCTTGAAGGGTCCAAGAAGCTGTTCTGGGGATGGCAGAGAAAACAGAGCCTTCTTTTAAGAGTAGTGTTTCTGGATCTGATAATAGGCCCAGGCTCCAGAAGTTAACATAAAAAAGACACCACGCAAGTTTAAACTATATTGCTGTGCTTTGTAATGGGAAGTGGCTAACATCTGACCTAGAGAAAGGGTTCACTACTTGGCAGACGTGATTTTCTACCGTTTCGCCAGCACTGCAGGATATCTGCAAACAGACTTGTCTGAGGCTGACGGTGCCGGCCCCAGCTGGGCATCCCAGGGGCCGCCACCTGGTTCAGGGAAGGGGTTTCGGGGACAGTCGGGATCATTCTGTGGTCTGAAGGGGGGAAGACTGTCCGGGCCCCACGAGGACACAGCCGGGAGACTAGGGAGGGGCTTAGCCAAGTCCGAGGACGCCCAGGCCAACCCCGGCAGCGGACGGAGGGCCTTGCTCGGCAGGTCTGGAAAAGGAAGGCCGGACCTTGACGGTGACTTTGGGCCCCTTCTTCTTCTCATCGGCCGTAGAGTGTCCTGGCAACAGCAGGAAGAAAACGGAGCCCACGATCAGGGCGGCGGCGAAGAGAACCTTCATGTTCCGCTCGGAGAAGCGCAGCATCCACCGAAACAACCAAGCCGGGCCGGAGCAGCCGAGGGCCGGAAGAAAGTGGGGGCACGATGGCGTGGGCACCGGTGCCGCCACCGAGAGCTGCTGTGGGGGGGACCGGGGCTCCTGCGGGCCTCCTGCGGGCCTCCTACAAGGAGGTTGGCCTCATTTTCCCCCTCTGGAGCGGCGCCTGATAGTAGGTCCCTCTGGGGGGCGGAGCCCGACTCCCTGACGGGGCGGGGGAAGACGCGGGCTCGTGGGTGGCTGCCACGTTACTGCGGCCTCATTGGCTCTCCAGCTCCCCAAGTGCCCACCTACAGGAAGATCACAGAAGGCAGTCCCTCCTCCAAGAGCGAAGGGATTGGGTTTCTGAGACTACAAAACCCAGCAGGTAGCGCGGCACACCCAGTGGCCCGCCCTGCGTTTGCGGAAGTGGAAGTCTTTGGGAAGTGGGTGGCCGGATATTTTATGTTAAGAAGTGCGGGGGTAGGGGTAGGAGTTGCTCACAATTATCCTTATAAGGCCAACCACCAAATTGGGTTTAAGTGTAGTTTCCAAAACTCAGGGCGCGTTTATGCTTATCCAGAATATGATCTTATACAGCTCCTTGTACTTGTCTTGAAAATCTTGCTTCAAAACCCACTTTTTTACTTAGTCCCTGTTATTTTACCAGTTTTCCCTCCCTTTTCTCATCTTACTGTGTTTAGTGCAGTATGAGTGAATGCATGCTCTATTGTATATTCTGGTTTTCAACTTTTCTTTACCTAATCTCCCAAGTAACTACCTTTTGTGTGTGGTGTTGTGAGAAACGCTCACAATAAAAACTGGGACACAGGACTTGAGCAGTAAAACGAGGCCTTTATTCACGAGTCTGCAGAGCCGGGCGCACCCTCACAGCCAGGAGAATGTGCGCCCCAAGTAGACAAAGGAACCTGGTTTTATAGTCTTAGCTTCCCCACCCTAACGCAACTAGTTTTCCCCTCCCCTCTCCTCCTTCCCCGTTTCTCCATGACTTGATACTCCGGAGGTACAATCTAACGCGTTCATCTAAATGCCCCTATTGTGATTTGTGAATATGCTAATGTTATCCACTCCCTTCTCAGAGATCCTTTAATTACATTTGCCCTTAAGACCCTTCAATTACATTTGCCTTTTGTTACCAATGACTTTGCTACTGGTTTGGGAGTCACTATGACCTTGTTTCTAACAGTGTGTGTGTGAGCGAGCAATGACAGTGTTGCACTTATTTTGTATATAGCTGCAGGGCTAAGTGCTCAACAAATAATGGTTGTGATAGCTGATAGCTTCACATTAGCACCGAGGTGGGAAATAATATATACAATGGCCTGAGGTTTTGTCTCCCCTTTCTAGAAACCTTCAGAAAGGTCAGGGGTAGTTAAATGCCCTGACAGCATTATTTCAGGTCTTCACACACACTTGGTGATCCAGTCTACCGCACACATATTTCATTTCTTGAAGTCTTACACACACCCCAAAATAAATCTTTCCAAAACGTGGACCTATGACATTATTAAACATCTTTAAAATTAATTTTCAAAGATTAACATTATAGAAATTCCTGGTCTTCACAGCCCATACTGTAGGTAAGCATGACTCTGTTTCTATAGTTAAACTACAGTTTGGGCTCTATGAGGTGCTGACCTAAGTTTGGGGTTAGGCATGGCCGCTGGCATTAACTTCCTTCCTTACGGTGAAGTCACTGCACGGTGGCCGCAGAGCCTCAACAGATAGTTCCCACATAACACAAATGACATCTGCTATTTCTGCTCTTCACACCTTAATCCAGACTATCTCAATCAGGTGGAGGTTCTTCTAGATAAAGTCGTTGGACTGACAAATACATGTACCTTCCGAACAATTCCGCCCCTCCCCTTAATTCTTTCAGTCAAGCCTTTTCCCCACTCACAAGTGTTCCGCTACCTGAGCCACTGAGAAAAATGTTTACCAAACTGTTTTCAAAGTAGTCATCGCAACATGAGGAGTAAATTCTAAAATGGCATAACAACAGCCTTTTCCTCACTCATGCTACCACTTGTGAAATAAAAGTGTGGTGATTCCTTGGGGTAGGGGGGTAAAAGGGGACTGAATGGTAATGGGAAAAGATTAAATTTTAAAAAGGATAAATATCAAGCTTGATGAATAAAATACTTTCAATGTGAAGTTTTTCTCTAATACGGATCTTACACGTTTTTTTCTGGTCTTATTTGCCTACCAGTGGGGGTGAAAAATCATTAAGTAGCAATTGAACAGTGATAGAAAACACCACAACCAAGCAATCATGTCCAGATTGGCAGTTGTTTTTGAGGCCAATACATGCTCTTTTGAGTTTTATATTGCACATCAGTTACACCTTCTGTCTGTATAGATGTCCCTCATTAGAACAGAATTATAAAGCTAATTCAAAGCTGTTCTGTAGAGCAAATCCTAACTTCCTGGTGTTCTACTGCCTAAGAACCGCAGGGATACTGGAACCAGTATGCCAGTGATGAATGTCCAAATTCTGCAAGTAATAATTATTTTTAATGTGTCCCAGGAGAGAAAATGTTTAGCCCAAAGGAATGAAGAATGACAAAGTTATCAGACATTATTTTAGTTCACTGGAGGCTTGAATCATATCAAAGTTAGTCCTAGCTGGATTCTAGTTACAAATGAGCCAGGGGAGATAAAAACCAAACAAAACCCAAACAAAGCAAAATTAGCCAAGAAAGGTAAGACATTTTATTTTACATACAAAAAGGGTGCAAACTGAGTCCATTCCTCCCCAAATTGGGAAGGAGGTATACTTAAAAGATCACATTTGTGTTTTCCATGGTGCCCTAGGAAATGGGCTACTCTGAGATAGCAATATCAAGATCCATTTTCCATTTTCCCCAATGAAGGCTACTTCCTCTGCAGAGGAGTGTTTCCTAGCGATGTTACCAATCTCTCCTGGAGGAATCATTTCAAATACACTTAAAATTGACATTCATGTTTCAAAATACTACAAGTTTCATTTTCACAGCTGAGCTTTGTGACCAGTGCCAGAGTTTATGAAACAACATCACACATCTAAAACAAAAGGTTTAAAAAAAAAAAATTTAACAATGATCAGACACATCCACACATCAATTAAAACTGATTTCCACAGCTGATTTATACATTATCTAGTCTTTTAAAAAATCGCAATCAACATCCCAACATCTTTTTCAAAGTACAATGGGCAAAGATTAAAGAAACAATAATAATATAATAAATTAGAGCATGTAATATATCTAATGGGAATCGATGAATCAACATTATTTTCCATTGGGGGCATTATATTTTTGGTTTTCTCTCTCTCTTTTCTGCTGTTTACTCTTGACAAATGGGGCTCATTCCCAGAGCCAGCTTGCTGTGACACTAATCTGAGGAGCTCACTTGTTATTTGTTTACATCCTAGAATCTTCAGGAACACATGGTCCCAACAGCCTGGGCTGAGTTTTTATGGAAGTGCACACAAATGAGCACACACACTCAAGTATACAAATGCAATCTCACACACAACCATCTGTGAATATATTTCCCCCCAAAGAAATGGCTCATCTTTCCTGAGACATTTCTAACAGATTGACAAGCCTCTTAAAAAAAAAGATTTCGGTGCAAGGGCTGGCCTGGATTTGGTCTGGAGCTCATGAAGAGGAACACTGAAAATGTCTCACCTGCCCTGAAAGAGGGGACTTGTGGGAGAGGGGGCAGTCAGGACAGCTGTCCTCCTGTTACTGGGAGGACTGCACTGCACCCTCCTTTATTATCCTGGATAACCCCCTGTGCTGAGGCTTTGAAGGTGGTGATGGCACCGGAAAGATGACTGTGAGGAGTAAAGAAACTAATAAATTGTCCTCCCAACTGAGGTTTCTCAATAACATCGTTTGGTAATCAAACTAGAAATATATGGAGTACACGTTCACTTTCCTTTGTAAGTTGATCTACAAATACTGGGGTGGGCTTCTTGGTTGCTTTTCGAGGAAATATGTTAACTACTACTGTCTATATCCAGGGGACCTACTTACTATTTTGAATATAATGAGGAAACCTATTCTTTTGCACTCGGTCATCTGCAAAAGTAGTTAGGGTTGACTGCTTGACTGATCAGACTTCCAAGGTTTATTTGTGGCTAAACAAACTGCTCAAAACTCTGCAAGCCCTCAGGCCAAGGTTTCCTCTTTTCTTATTCAACATAAAATCAACGCCTCCCCTCCCCCAACACACACCCGAAAACAAAACCTCAGGAATCCAATTTTTCAGATTCCTACCAACCCATTATGGGGAAGACTAAGAGTCACCGTCTATCAACCTCTAGAAGGAACTTGCCTGGAGCCCAGAAATCGACAAAAGCAAGAACCCCCTGAGACTAGTGCATGTTACTTACACAGCCAATCCAGATGGTGTGCCTAGTTATCCTGATTCCCTAAAGGTTTCTGGAATTCATCTGCTCACCTTAGGGCAATATGGAGATGGTGGCAGTGAACTGGCAAAGGCAATGTTGGCTATATGGTGCTGCAAGCCCCCAGTCTGAGAACCTCTAGCCGTAACGTGGTGGCTTCAACACTGGAGAAAACATCAGGGCAACTCACTGGGAACAGAAAATGGGTTTAAATATGAATATGGAAGAGGTAACTTGGACACAGGAGGCATATGGACTGGGGAGAGATGCATCAGAAGAATGATCAAGTTCTTTTGAGAAGATGCTGTCTAGGCTGCCATAGAAGTACTTATTTTTTAAAAATGTAGGCCATGCTTGCTCAATGGAAGGGGGTTGAGTTTTATCTTTTGCATAAAAAGTTAAGGCTATGATCGTTATTAACCACTCTGATATAACATACCATTACTGCATATTTTTAACATTAAAATTGATTACTAACACATAATCAGCACTGAATGTGTACTACCAGTGTACATGTCCAGTGAACTAAGTTGGAAGTTACTTTAGAGGCAACGGACACCTCTACTGGCTAATGGCAGGGGCTGTTTCTATGTACTTGGGGAGTTCACTGAGAGTTTACAAGCTTTCAACACTTTTACAGTAAACCCTAGGATGCTTCCTTCTTCTGTTGCCCCTGCATTCCAAAGTCAAGTGGAATTTTAACGGGAGGCCAACCTAATCATCTAACTTGTATCTTTCTAGATCTTGTTTACTCCTAGAAGACCCAAAAGAGTAGGAGTGTTAATTAAGGCAGTCATGAAAGCACATCGCCTGCTGGCACATGCGGCCCACCCTGGCAGAGCAGCCTGGAGTGAAATAGATCACTGGGAACCGTCAAGGTGCACCTAGCAAGTGATCAACCCTTACGTGCTTAGACTTCACAGACCCAAGTCATGCTCTGGTCACAAGGGAAGGACCCTTTATGCCTTGGTAGATTCCTAGCCTGCCTGCCTCTACCTGCTCAGGATGCAATGCCTGAAGGACTGTAGGACTTGGGAGAACTCCCAATGGAATAATATTAATAAAAATGAAGATGCTGTTAGCACTTAATGCTAACCCAGAAATAACTGCATCAATCCCAAAGAAAAAGCTCCCTAGGCATCATGGCTGTGAAAATGAAGAAAGCTCAAACACTACCAGGCAAGTGCATTTCGGTGGGGTGCTGGGTGGAGGGGGTGCACAACCCCAAGGACTGGCTGAGGCATACAGCTAAGCAACTAGAGCAACAGAGCAGAGGAGGGAGCCCTGATGTGCTGGTGGGAATGGAAATGATGGCCAAATTACTCCTTAGGTACTCATTCTTTTTAAGTTTAAAGAAAATCACATAGAATTTCTCAGGGATCTGGGACCACCTTGCAGTGCCAATGGCCCTGGAAGGATCACCATTACCCTGCATACCAGAGGGGCCTAGGGCTCTTCACCTTTGTTAGGAAAATCAAATATCTAGTAAGAGGTTTGTGGGGCCAGAGTGAAAACAATGCATTAGGAAGGGACCCCAAAACTGCTCAGGTTCAACCCCTTAAGAGCTAGCCTGTAAAAAAATGTAAGACCAAAAAGTCACAAACTCAGCTGCAAAGGGGCTTGCCCTGCAGCCAAGCTGGTCACTCACTGCCTTTGCTTTTCTGTGGAAGCAGGGGATGGGGAGGCACTTAGTGGGATATGGAGTGTCAAGAGGCTCCAGGCTCTGCCATCATTTCTCCTTGCCCTTCCTTGAGAGGCAAGGCTTTTTCTATACAGGTATGAAAAAGTTTCTATACAGGAAGTTCGAGTTGCCCAAATATCAATTAAGAAACTATGTAAGTTTCAGTGATTACATCTTAACCACTAGATAATGTCCAGGAAACAAATCCCAATATTCAAAATCCTTGTGGGGAAGGAGTGTGACAGACATCGTCCGCTCAGTTTTGTGTACAGATTTCTTTTAAAGAAATGGAAGATTACAATCTTTATATAAGCTAAGCAGGTTTGAAGTCAGGAAAATAACATTTCCTGGCCAAGGCCTGCCAGAACAGGGGAAGCCCAGTAACTGTTTTCTGCTACTGCTGTTTCTGCTCGCTACACCAGAAAGTATCCCCATACCCTCCAGTCCAAATGACAGCCCTGCACCTCAAGTCAGGGACAATGATTTCTGTGTTCCCAAAACCACCAGACTAAGTCACTAGTCATTGTCCTCCATGCTTAGCTGTTTCTACTCCAGACACAAGACCTCATCCCCTGATGTAAAATCCTTTCTCCTTTATCACATCTGGAATGAGAGGTCATTGTCTGAATAAACCACTGAACTCAAATGAAAATCTAGCACATGAAGATTAACTCCATACACTAATAATTTTTAAAGCAGTGAATGAGGAACCAAGACCCCTCGTAGTAATACGCCATGTGACTACCCCATGAGGGGAGGCCGAGAGTACACTGGGGAGAACATGCTCGAGCTGCATGGCTGTCTGATTCGGAAAGAATCTTATGTCGAACTGAGAAGATAATTTCAGAGCTTTCATTTCAGTCTCCTTTCCCCTGGAACTAATCTAACCCTCCTGCCTGTTCCCTAGAGCCCCCATGCACTGAGGGCTAAGCTGGCTACTGTGGACCTGCTCGGAGAAAACCCGCAGGTGCCTGGTTACAGCCCAAATGCTGTAACTCAGCTACACACAGATTTTAGTTCCTGGCTCTATGATGCCAGCTCCTGAGTTTCCTTTGGCAGGTGGAAGGCAGGTTCACTTTCCTTCTCTTTTTGTCCACTAGTGGCAATATGGTGGTGGCTGTTTCATCCCTAATTTTGTCCCCCAAGTCGCTAAGGAGGTCACATGGCTATCTAGTTGGAAGTTCCTGGCAGTGGAGGAAACAGATGTTTCAGATTTTTTTTTTTTTTAAAGTTATCTCCTTCTCTGGGATGAACTGTCTCCTTGTCACAGTCTGGCTTGGATGGCTCATCCCATGTGCTGGAGAGTGAGGTTGTCCAAGCTGCAGGCTGATGAGGTCAAGAGGCTCTGGTAGGGACAGTCTTCAGTAGCTGAGAAGATGAATGAAAATTCAAGTATGTTTCCTTGCCAACCTGAGTGTTTACTCAGAATGACATAGAGTTTGACATAGAGTTTGGCTGCTTCTCTTCTGGGTGCTACCGACCCAACTCTTTCCACTGAGAATGTCCTCTGGACCCATGTTCTCTCTGAATGGCTTGGCTGGCCCCAACACCCTCAAAACAGAAAAAAAGTAAAACTCCCAATATAACCAGACACAATATGCATCTGCCATGTTTTCTGTAAAAAAAAAAGGCAAAAATAAAAACAAAAACAAAAAGTGCAATAAAGTCAGTTTTTTTTCCTTTGCTCAGAACAATTTGCATTGTTCTACTACCGACTGGAGAACAGAGTTCGCTTGTCAGGAAAGCTAAGAACGCCAGCACACGGGACAGTAGACTGCAGATTTCTCACAGCTTGCGTCCTACAGTGTAACTTCACAGGAGGGAGGGAAGGAGTAACCTGCACCCCTTGGCCGGCTGGGGATGGAGGCTGCGATGCACAGAGGAAGAGGGAGACATACTGGCAAATACACCTCTTAGGTGGAGAAGGTTCTTCTCCAGCTCAGGCCCGCCATCTTCCTCTTCCCTTCTTGGCTGCACCCCCAGCCTCTTGAGCTCCTTCAGCAGACAAAGCCTTCAAACTCACTGGCTTTAGTGCTGGAGAGGGCTGAGGGTGGGACAAGAACCAGGAGTAAACTAAAGGGAGAAAGAGAATAGTAGTCCTTGAGTTTTTGTGAATGACACCTTCACTGTAAACAATAGGAAGGAGAGTCAACCAGGTGGCCCCAAGGGCGAGCAGTGGAGGAACAGCAGCTCTGGGACCTGCTCAGAGCCTCAGGCAGGTGGGGACAGCCACCAACCCATCAGGTCCTGGCTGCCCACACTGCTCCTTCGAGGGGGCGTGTTTTCTTTGTTTTGGTTTGGATCTCCACCCTCCCCGACAGGGGAGTCCTTTCCAATGAGAAATGGCAGGAGCTGCAGGTGCAATCGAGTCAGAGTCCCCAGGGCCTAAGGACTCCTGGGAGGCACTGGTCACTTGTGGCGCTGGGCAGTCTTCTTCCTTTTCCTCTTAAAGAAACAGCAGCACCTGAAGCACAAGGAACATTGCAAGTCAGTGTACGACGCCTGCAGCTTCCAACAGACTTCTGCCTGCTTCCGCTTACTGCAGGGGGTGGCATTTTCTTCCTGACACCCACCCACAGGGCCGCCCACCATCTACAGCGTGGACCCTGGAGGCAGTGGGCAGTGTCTGCCAGGAAAGCCAAGGGAAATAGCTGCTTCATTTCAATCTGCAGCTACCAAACCTAATTATGACAACACTGCAGGCAGCGTTGAAACAAGCATTTTTGGAAGGAGAATGAAGAAGGCTTATTTCCTAGTCGAACACCCTGCCCAGATGCCTCATCTTTGTGTAGAACCAATACTGGGAATCCTCAGGGCTACATACGAATAGGTTGCATTGTCTGCCCCTTGAAATTGAGGGGAAAATTATTTAATGCAACTACAGTGGCCAGCAGGTATGAAGGCTACACTAAGGCAAACAAACCCCACGAAGAGTATGTTTGGAACTCTAGGAGGACCTCACGATGCTACCAGTGAAGGAATAAGGATTCTCTCTATCCACACCCCTGACCCCACAGAGCTACTGGGAGTAGGCAGAAGAAGCCCTGATAAAAACTGTGAGCCCAGACATCCTGACTGAAACCAGCACAGCCCGCTCTTCATTTGGAGAGGATCAATGCCACAGCCCAGGAGCTGATCACGAGAAGCCATCTGGTGGCAGGTTCCCCCTCAACTTAGCTTCCGACACTGCTGCTGCTGTGCCAGGCTGGATTACAGGACTGACCCTGGTCACGATGGCGGATGGGGCCTGCTCCTTTCACGAGCCCTCCACGTGCTGCCTGCTGGGGAACAGCCATAGCTCTGGCACATCCCGAAGCCCAAGTATCCCCTTCTTACTCCTGCCTTTGGAAAAGGAAGCACCTCAGGCAGTGACTAGTCCAGAAGGGGGTGATGAGGGTGGGAGCATGGTTGGTGCAAAAGATATGTCCTTTCTAGGACACTGACACATGGGAAATGAGAACGCGAGGGGCAGAAGGCGGTGAATGAGTCAAAGATGTGTGACAACGGATAAAGGTGGAAGTATAACTCAGACTTGTTGGATCCTTGAAAGAAAAGCTTTTTTGGGAAAACTACCTTTGAGTCACTTGCCCAGTCCTTCCAGGTTTAATGCCAGGAATATTCATATGGAAATAAAGAATGGTTGCTTACTTCCTATGCCCCTAAGTTCTCCACTGTAGCTAAGATTCCCTCCTTTTTCAGTCAGACCCCTTGGTATTTCCTACAGTCATTTGAGTAGTTATTAAAAATTTGAAGAACGTTTCTTAGAATGCAAAAATAGACATCTGCACAGACAAGAATGGGCTTTAACAATATCTGAATGAATCAAACACAGATTTTGGAAATAGGAGCTTCTTAAAGGGGTCTTAAGCTTTTCTAAGAGTGTTAATAACATTTGTGAAATACTACTAATGGGTATGAATACAGTTACTAAACAAAGTGTCATGTGTATCTGGAGATGGAATACATTCTTTTAAATAAAATAATCTTTTTCTGTACACATATGCTTTAGAAAGCAGAGACTTTCCAAGTTGAACTCCTGAAATTAATACTAAATAAGGTAATTAAATTTCATGGGAGCACCAATATTTCAGTACAGTTACCTGTTTCCTATTAACCATGACTTTCAGAGGGATCACTTAACATTTAAGTCAATTTCCATTCTTAATCTTTTTAGAGGATGCTAAGATGATGATTTTGTGTTTTTAAGCAAGGGCAATCATAAAAAAGTTTAGAATACTGTTAGCATTTAGTCCATTTCAAATGACATGCTTCTCTTACCTTCTCTGAGGCCAGTCATAAGAATTAATGTCTGCTCATAAACACATAATAACCTGATGTACAATGCTGAGTTCACCTGATTGGAGGAGAGTGTGAGCTATGGTTTAGAGCCCCAGATTAATTTTTGCTTGTTACCAGAGTTAAAGCTTCAGCAGTAGCAGAAGCTTTTCAGAATTCTATCCACAAGAAACAGAACCCACGATCTGCTCTTCAACTCTGGTTTCTGTGGTGACTACCAGCAACAGGACCCGTTAAACTTGGTCAAACCCAGACCAAACCCAGACTGGCTCCATACAGACATCTTACTATCAGAAGAGAATGAAGACACATGATGAACTCTTTCTGGGTTGTAGGTTTCCTTCCAGTTGATTCTTTGACTGGACGACGGACATTCTTAACATGCTGCAGTGAAACCTGACCTATTGTCCCTATTCACAAGCCACTAAGTGTTCTTTCCCCAAGCCTCAGAGCCATTTATTTGCCTCTTCTATGAGCCTGCTCTAGGCAACAGCCATTGCTCTGGCAAATGGAATAGGGAGCACCTCTTGCTCAGGCAGGGACTAGTCCAGAAGGGGGTGACACGGGCTGTGACATGGCTGGTGCAAACGATATGTCCTCTTACTATGTCCTGGCTTTCTCCCTTCAGCTATTCTTTTGTGATGCTTCTCTTCTTTGCTGTCCTTGAACATTGTTCCCTTGTTCTAATATCTGGTTTGAGTCCCATAGTATTCATGAGGTCTTCCTTGACCATTCAGTCCACAGTGACCTCTCAAGGGATAATGACATAAGCACCCTGGAGAACTACCTGTCCTTTCAAGTGTGTATGTCTTCTGTCTCCAGTGAGATAGTATCAAAGCTCTTTGGGGAAGGCCTTGGGACCTCCTAGAGTTCCAAGCACTGAGCTGGAAGAGCACACCGCAGGCCCTGTATTTGCAGTGAGAATCACATGACTGACATCTTACAGGAAAAAAATGACAACACTGTCAGATTACACAGACTCATGTTCGCTAAATAAATAGATCCAATATACTTCTCGATACTGTAAGACTACAAAATCTATCTCCATAAAAACCAATTGTTATATTCAATACATCCCTGTCCCTGGGAAACCAGTGCCCAACCCAGTCATTGAAGACCAATAGAAAGAAGGTAGTCACAGAGTCCCACAGGCTATTATCACCGCACAGAATATGACCCATGCATGCAGACAACGTGGGAGAGTTACAATTTCAGACTGCAGTACACCAATCTAGTTAAGGAGCACCTGGAAGGTCAGAGGCAGTGCCCAGGAAGAGAGCTGGGGAGGGGACACTGCCTTATAGCAAGAATGTGCTTCACCAAACATGGATTCCTTAGGGTTTCCCCTTCTATATACCTCATATTGTTCCTAAGAATGCATTCAAGGAGCTTGGAAAAGAGAGGCTCACTGGCCAAATCAGCTCTTGACCCACTATACTCTCTTACAGGAAAGAAAAGAAAAAAGACAATAAACAAAAAGTAAACAAACAAAAAACCTTGAACAACAAAATGTCTATCTCTTCCCCTAAGGAGCTCTTTTTTTTGAGAGACTCATATTCTGCAGATGGAAGACCCAGATGAATCAAAAGCAGCTGATTCTGTCAAAGCAGCTGATTTCCAGGTAGAGACCAAGCTGCAGAATGTGAGATTATCTGGCAACAACTGTCCATGGGGTTGTGAGGAATAATCTAAACAACTGATCTAGTAAAAACTTTGTCCTCCTACCCTTGTCCCTCTGTATGATAACACCTGGTTGTATTCAACTGAGAAAAATTTCACTCAGCTAGAAATAAACAGATCATTTTGCCTACTGTGGGACAGATATTGTTTTGACAGGAGGAGGCAGCAATGAGGTGGGTATGAAAGGAAAGAAGGAACAGATTAAGTCCTAGGTACAGGCCTGCCCCATCCCCACCTTGTGGATCTAGTTCCCCAGTCTGGGTAGTTATGGCAAAGGTGGCACATGGAAGCCATTCAGTGTTCCTAAGGCATTTTGTTTGGCTTTGCCAATCCCAGCCTAGTCTGGTCCGCTCCCCGAGCATGTGGACTGGAGAGAGGGACTCACCACAGGTTGAGCATTTTCAGGCAGCTACAGAGTGTGTAAAGAGAAAAACACAGAAAGGAAGAGAGAGAGAAAGAGATATTAGTCCACAGACGAGAGATGGAAGCGACTCCCTGTGAGCCATGCAAACATGCAGTCGGTTGTGTCTGTGTCTAGTTTCTTCCTCTGTCAAGGTGGGGTGAGTAGGACCAGGCCACTTAGTCCCCACAATGAAGTGGAGGGGGCGGGTGCCTGATAGAAGCATCACGATGGGAGCTGGATCTCAGTGAGGGGTAAGGCAAAACAGAAGGAGAGCTCATGGGTGCCTCTTTCCTGTGCACGTCCCGGGAAGGTAACAGAAAGATCTTGCCTATGAGAGTTCAATCAAGCACCAAAGCCAAGCCATTTGGTTCCCATGTGAGATCTTAGTGCACAACTGGTAGAGCTAACTTTCTAACTATTCTGAGGGAAAGAGAAGCCCCTAAGATTTCTGTAAGTCTAACATGCCTGACCAAAGCAGCGAGCAGTTCACACTTCTTCTAAAGGGGGAAATGAGGCTTAAGGACACTTGATCTTATTAGGGGAGGACTCGGAGTGTCTGGCTTAAGGCATAACTGCCAGAGAAGGGCCTAAATCCCATTCTAGTTCATTTTCTGGGGAAATGAGGCCCATGTTTGCTACAGTCAGTGGATAACCAAAAATCCCTGAGGTCAACCAGAAAGCTGCCTGGCCTCACTACCCTTCTACTCATACCTAAACAAGGACATGTGTCCTGCAGCTAGAGAAAAAGGAAACTCGATGTTCATTCTGTATATGGAACAAAAACTAAGACCCTGAATTTCTCTCCTCCTTTACAAAACAAGCTGGGTGAGGAAACCCAAATTAAAAGCTTGGAAGGGAAGGTTTCACATAGTCTGCCCAGTACCCTAGTTCAACGTAATACAGGCAGCAATCCCCTTTTTTCACAAGCAGACTGCAGGGACAAATGGCATCACAGCTCCATGTAATGAGGGGTTGTTTGGGACGCCTTGTGCTCCTCTACTGTAGCTGTGACTTCTTCCCACGAGAATGATCAAGCAGGGGACCCATGACTCCGCCTAATTTCCCCCATACACAGAGGAGGCCAAGAAGAAAAACCTATGCTGTGCCCTGAAAGTTCCCTAGAGAGGATGGGATTGGTAGCTCATGAAATCACTATGGGAAGCAGCACACAACATTACCTAAGCTATAAGCTTTTGGATAGCATTTGGTCAAATACAATTGCTCCCCTCTGGTTTCTACATCTTTAAGGCCCAAACCTAAAACTGGTGGCAAAGAGGCACAGTGGTCCCTTTTTGCTAAATGGGGAGATGTTAAACTCACTTTCCATCCTAGAGTTTAGACTGTACTAAAACAGAATACACCAGATTGGAACCTCTTTGTATGAATGACACACAGGACACAAACACCATACTCACATACACAATTAGCGTACATATTTACTGAAATGAAATGGGATGAATGGGTTCAAAAGATAAACCTGTATAGGGCATATTATAATAAGATTAAAGCCCATTCGATCTTGGTATTGAAAGCATATTATTAAAACCAGAGCTAAACTTCTAGCCTTCAAAGTAACAGCCATGACGGTGAACTGAAAGTGAGGTGGGGTGGATATGGGTACAGCCACCTTTCAGGCCCAGACAATGTTTGGATCAGACCACGCCTAGCGCAGTGGTTTCCAGCACTGGCTATACTTTCGAATCACCTGAACTTGACAAATTCCTGATGCTCAGGTCATATTCCAGATAAATTAGATCAAGGTCTCCAGGGCCAGGATTAAGGCATTTGTATTTTCTAATAAGCTCCAGGTGACTCCAAAGTGCAACCAAAGTTGAGAACCCATAGGGAAGGAGCACCAAATTGTTTACTTCGGAGAATCAAGTTTTGTCACGAAAACTGAAAAATTGTGAAAACCATTAAAATCTCCAAAGTACCTGAGAATAGAAAGCACGTTTCCTTACTAAAAAGAGTCTCTTCCTGGCATTAAAAACTCCCCATGTCCTCCTTATGTATCGAGGCCTCATATGAACTGGGAGAGGAGCATTTGAAGCTGCCTAGTCAGCAGGGACGTGACAAGATAGAGTCCAAGTCATCCTCGTTTGCTTTTTATCTACAAGAACCCTCAAGTCCTCACTTTCTAAGAAAAGGACCTCCCGAAAGTAAAGTGAGCCCAGCATTGAGATGGGCAGCAGAAGGAATGGGCAGGAGGGACTCCCACACAAAGTGTATCTGTTAGGAAGGAGAAAGCAGGTCTTGATTGGCCTCCCACTACCTCATATCCAGAGGTGTAAGCATGTTCTGACTTGTATTTAGGTTATTTGGAGGCTCAAGAGACCACTTAGGATACAACATCACTATAAACATGTTGTGTGTTTCTGAGAACAGGATATTGGGATAGCCTGAATATTCTCAAAGAATTTACAAGAAAAATCATCTATATCAGGCTCGGCAGTAGTTACTGATTTGTACAGGACTTCTCTCTTCCTACCTCGTTTCTTCTTGGAGGTTAAACCTGGATCTGAATTTGGGATGGGGCAAAAGGAAAAAAGTGATAGAAATGCTGCTTTTGTAGTAGAATCAGCAGTTATTTCACCTTCCGCCGCATATTCTTAAGAGTTTAAACACAGACCATGCAGACAGCACCAAGGGGCTGGTGGTATGGACAGGGCAGGACATTCACATGCAAGAGCAGCAAAAAGGGAGCCAGGTAACCTCCAGACCTCTGGGGATATGTGTGATTTCCTTTCCTTTCCAAGACCCTTTCACTAAAAGGTACAAAGACTTGTTTTCTTTCCTGACTTACCTGAGTCTCTCTGAATCCAGAATCATTTAAGTGAGAACAAAATGGCCCTGAACTCTTGCTCCAGGGCTACATACACAGAGTAGTTAGCCAAGAACCAGAAATTTCATGCTGTTCAGCACAGCCTAGCTCATTGTTGAGATACAGAGGTTTTTCTGTGTCCCATAGGAAACAAGAAGCTCCAGGGCACCACGAGGCTCATGACTACTATTTACTGTAGGTCTTCTATCATGATTCTTTTAGTTCGCTAGGTCTTTCCCCCCACTGGGCTACAGAAAAATGTGATCGCCTTCCAGAAAGCACAACTAAAGAAGTGTGGGAGCAGCCTATGGTACCATGCAAAAAATAAAAAGGTCATAACAAGAAAGCTGTGGACACAAGCATGAGGAATTCAGTCCGAGACGAGCAGCACACAGAGAGGAAGAGACAGATAAAAGACTTTTCAATCAATGACTCAGAGACCCCTTGAAAGCTGAACGTACTTAGCTTCCTCCACTACCTCCACCTCGGCGTGAGCTGTGATTGGCGCATTGGAGTGGGCTCCCGTGGGGTCATCAACATTCAGCTCTCCATTGGTTGAGCTAACCACCTGAAACAGAAACACAGAGTGTGACAGACACCATGACAACAGGAGCTGCCTGCCAGTGCCAGAGACAGTCACTAAGGGAGATCTGGTCTCTAGCTTAGGTACTAGTCAGGCAGTGTCAGGAATGTTTGTCTTCCTGGGTTGACTGGCCAATGTCCTGATTTAGGAAAGGTTCCCAGATCCTATCATGTGAGAACACAAAATTCAATCATGTAATCATATAATGATAGTAACTTCCATACTGAATGCCTATTCTGTGTGTCAGGGACTCTACTACATTGTGTGTATATTATGTAGGTGTAAATTTAATCCTCACAAAAATCCTATGCAATATGTCATACTACTCTCTTTAACTGTGTTCCTCTTGATTTATTATGCTGTAGTTATACACAGACTCAGTGATGATGTTTGAAAAGTTCTACAAAGGAAATCAATAGTAGGCATCAGAAAGTATAAGCAATCAAACTTTCCTTTAGAAATTTCTTCATGGTTCTGACCACTGGTTTAAAAGTACTCAAATAACAAGACTGCCGTGTCCTCTCTGGTGAGAGGGCAGACTGTAAGGAAACGTTTTCCTTTGGAAGACCAGTCATCTTTCAACAACCTTTATTTCAGATTCAGTGTCATCCCATTCTCACTGATGTCCCCGAACTGTAACCGAAGGTTCTCACTCCTGTCATCTGGTTAATGTGGACCCGATCAGGCTTCTCTTGCTTGTGCAGCTGCTTCTGCCACCTGGTTTCATTTTCAGCACATGATTCCTGCTTATGTGGGTGCTGGGGAGCGGGAAAGGGGACCCCACTGCACAAATCACTCTGCTGTTAAAGATCTTGGCTGAAACATGGGAGAGAACCACAAAATAGAATAAACGGTTCAGATATCATATGCACTTGGGTAAGTAACTTCACCTAGTTGAGATTGTTCCTTAGGGCTAATGTGAGAAATAGACAAGGAAATGTATCAGACAGTGTCTGGTACACTGACTGGCGCACAACAATGGAGGCAGCACAGCACAGTAAATAAGAAACAGGATCTAGACTCAGTCAGCCCTGGGCTTGAACCTTAGATTCACTATTACTTGCTGTGGGTCCTTGGGCAAGATCCTCAATTTTTCTGTGCCTGAGCTTCGTAATCTGTAAAATGGGGACACAATGCTGCTTACCTAATTGGGTTACTATGCAGACAATCCACAGAAAGTGCTTAGCCCTGCGCCATGGTATACAGCAATGGCTCGATAAGTGTTAATATTACTGTTATTCTCGCTTTATAAATGTTTATTCTTATTTCCCTCTAGACTTGGGGTCCTTACCAGCACTTAATTTGTAAAAATTTCCTGCATAGTCATAAAGAGGAATGTGGGAGGAAATGCTTAGTATAAATAGTCTTTAGGGTTTTCAAAGAAGAAAGGGTGGACAAGATAAATACTACTTTTTAGTAGTCTATGCCCACCATCATTACTAAATCAGAAATATTTATTGTCCTTATTAATCACACATGCTTTAAAAAATGAAAATAGTGCTGTACGGTTAAAGAAACCTACAAGAGTAAGTTTGGACTTACCCAAGGGAGACCCAAATTTCTGCTAGTGATCCAATTTAGCACCTCTGATTAATGGAACCATCCAATCTTATTTATCTCCTGACATGATATAATAAATACTGTATAACATTATCTATGTAGTAATCTTGCCAAAAAAAAGAAGTTTTATCTGACTCTAAGTATGACGAAATAAATGGACACATCCAAAATGTGGGACATTCTATAGGACAACAAGACTAGACTCTTCAAATAATATGTCTTAAAAAATCTCTTCTATTTCCCTTTTAAGACAAGGGTGACTTTTACAAATTAAAAGAGACCAAGAAATTGAAGGAGACTGAAGAGGCATAACAATTAAATGCAATGCATGAAACTTGATTAAATCTGGAATGTTGTAAAATTAACTTTGGGGACAATTGGGGGAAATATGATATGAACTGTACATTAGATATCATGGAATTATTATTAATTTTCTTGGCTATGAAAACGGTGTTACTGGTTACATGAGAGAATGTTTTTGTTCTTACAAGATGCAGGCTGAAGTATTTTGAGGTAAAATGTAATGATGATTGCAACTTACATTCAAGTAGTTTAGCGAAGACTTCCCTGGCCCCCCAACCCTCACACACAGAGTTAAAGCAAATATGGTAAAATCTTAATAATTTGTTAATCTAGGTTAAAGATATACACAGGTGCATTGCATCCTGCCCCACCCCCCTAACTCTTCTGTAGATTTGAAAATTTCAAAATAAAAAGTTGGGGAAAACCCAGCAAAAACAAAAGGCTGAGGAGAGAGGATTTACAGACTGGAGAACCACAGCTCCTCGCACTAACGTTGTCCTGCTAGTTCCTCAGCCTACATTCGCTTCTTGTGGGCACATTCTGGCTGCACAGTAGTGATAGTGCTGTCAGTTCGTTCTGTGAGCACAAGGATTAAAGGAGAAATCATCGTAAGTTTCCTAATGAACAATTCAGCAATGAGACAAGATGTTAAATAAAACGTCTGGGCCTCTACTGACATGAACAAAGCAGGAGTAGGCGCAACCCCTGCGAACTCCCGGGTGACTTTGGGTCACGGCGCCTGCTCACGGCGTTGCACATGTTTCCTACTCTCTAATCCTCCCAAGCAATGAAGGCCCACAGCAAGGCCCTTGGGCAACTGAAGGAAGAGGTTATCCTCACTTTTACAGACTCGACACATTTTGTCTGTATCCATGAGAATTTGGTCTCAATGAGTCAGGCACAAATGGGAACCTTAACACCAGTTGTCTAACCTTAAACTTAACGGCACTTTGGGAGTCAGTCTGGGCCTTTGGAGCATCCACTTTATTTCAGGATGGAAGTCCAGTTTGTCAAGCCGCTGAACTGCTCCCTACATGTGCAGTGGAAAAAACACTAGTGTAAGTGACCAAAGAGCTGGATTCCAGGCTTAGCCCTGGTTTGTAATTCTGTTAGGCTATGCCAATAACCTTGCTCCTATCAACCTCATAATTACTAAGTACAATAATATCTAGGAAAGCAAATGGAAAAATTAGAAAAACCTTATCAATATAATAAATTTTTAGTATTTTAAACGCTATCATTTTCATACATCTTCTATTGACCTTTTTTAGTATAACTTCATTTTTACAAAGCTTATTTGTTTATTGGAATACTGACATTTGTTTTGTTGTAATCACTATTAAAATTAATCCCACATTCCTCTGCCTATATCATACAAGAACAAAGTAATTAATATTTTATGGGATTATCCATTAAAGAGGCTAAGGTGAAATGCTATTTTAAACTTTAGTCCTTAAATTGGTAACATCCCTTTTGGGAGTCTCAAAAAGTTGAATTGTTCATGCCATTTTCAAAATATTAACAGGAAGAAAAATCAGACCTGTGTACCAAAGGATGAAGTATTTTAGCTGATAAGCAACATTTCAATCCTATTTCTCATAACTAACATATTTGGTAATTCTCTACTTTAGCTTCCCTATCCATATACTGACCTCAATGAGAATTGTAAATAATTAAAAATTCTAAAAACTTGAATACAATAAATATTGGCTAAATGTTGTATGTCATTCTTAAGTCTTAGGCCCTTGCTTGGTCCTAGATCTGTCTAGATATTTCCTTTATGTTTTAATTTAAACAACTTTAGAGTCATCTTTCTGAAAAACAAAAATATACTGTGTTCCTGAATATGGGCTTCTACATGTGGTACATCTGTGGAAATACCAGAAGGATGGAAACCATAGGGACCTGCCTGCTAAATAACTTGGAATGGGAGTGTCCATGTGCTTCATCAGCGCAAACTTCCCTCATTTCAGAGTTCTGCAGTCCCTAACAGGCCACAGTATCTGTGGGTCATCAAGGATAGGCCAAGCATGATTTGACTACATTACCCTTGGGAAGTGAGACAACTCAGAAATGCAGGCATCTGCTGTGTTAGCAAAGGCACTACTGACTTGGTTTGCAAAAAGCATAACCTTTAAGAGTTTATAAAATCTGAGGCTAAAATCAAAGAGGCAGACATAGAAGGAATAGCAGAACTTAACATAATATTAGGGAAATGACACAACTACCCCCTATCCAAATGTCAAAGAAGCTGGTAGAACTCAATTTATAGGGAGTCAAGGGAGGTTGCATTTGTTAAAAGTGCTGACAAAAACTTTAACTGACTGCAACTCTAATCTAAAGAAAACCCCTCAGAGTAGACAGGACACAAATCTAGTAAACTAAAATGTCAGATATGCCTATGTGTTTCCCTTTTAAAATTATCATTTATCTTTGTTTCATTCTAATTACAAAGTAAACCTGTTTATCATAAAAAAATTATAACTTAAATGACAACATAAAAAGTGCAAGTTCTCAGTGAAATCATATGGAAGTGACTAGTGGGAAATTTGATACACGTTCCCTGAGAACAAGCATGCAAAGTATTTACATAAAAGGACAAATATTAAATACACTATGCTTTGTGGGCTATAGTCTGTGTCAACACTACTCAATGCTACCATGGTAGCATGAAAGCAGCCACAGACAATATGTAAATCAATTAATGTGTCTGTGTTTTAATAAAACTTTATGTACAAAAACAGGCAGAGAGTGGGACTTGGCCCATTGGTTGTGTTTGCCCATCCCTACTCTACATTATTTCTTCTTCTTTTTTCTTTTGCATACACAAATATATTTGTGTTTGTGTATATTCTTTTATATAGTTTTTTCATAATATGTGAAAATAATTAAAAATGGGGCCAAATTTTATATCTTTTAGTGTTGTTTCAGGAGGGGATGAGAGCAGATCTGTGTGGTCAACCCATTATTTTTACCTAGATGTTCGATGTGGTTAAGAAAAAATATACAAATTTATTTATTTATTTACTTAACTTTTACAGAGAGGGGAAGGGAAGGAGAAAGAGAGGGAGAGTAACATTGATGTGCGAGAGGTACATCAATTGGCTGCCTCTTGCACACCCCCAATTGGGGACCTGGCCCCGCAGCCCAGGCCTGTGCCCTGACCTGGAATCAAACCAGTGACCTTCCACTTTGCAGGCCAACACTCAATCCACTGAGTCACACCAGCCAGGGCCCTAGGAGGTTTTTATAGGGCCAAAGTTGTCTCCTAACTTCAGTGAATCACTCCATGTATGAGCATATCCTAGACAATCAAGCCTATCAAGACGCATTTCTGTGTGCGAAAGGTTTGTTTACCCCTTTATAAAAATTCCTATTCGGTAGCTCTGGGTTCACTTCTGTGTTCCAATTGGTGGTGCCATTTAATATGAAAAAAATCATTTTGGTTAAGATTAAGATAGTGACATAAGAAAAATTAAGAGATACAAGTACTTCTTATGTACCAGAAAGAACAGAGATTCAAAACAGTCCAAATGAAGTCAGAAATGATTCTTGAAACCCACATTTATTCCAGGAGAAAATAGGAATCACCCAACTACTTGGGCACCTACTCAGAAACAGCTGATTTGGACTCTTTAACACTCTCACCTTATGCATTAAGGCACATATCATCATGGAATGGGCTATATATGCAGTCCTTTATCCAAAATATACTTTATTATATACATTTCAGGTCTTTAAAATTCAGTCTTGACACAAACACACTTCTACCTTGACGTTATTTTTATGGTCTATCATGAGTGCGTCAAGGTTGTAGAACTAGTTTAAGTAGAAATCAGTATCAGAAATATAGATGTCTCTTGGTCAATGACAATAACCAGCAATCATCTCAACAGGTGACTCTTACAGGTGCACATAGGTAGAGAATCAGCACACAGATATTCAGTTGCCTATAGAAGCACCTCAACCTTGTTATAAGTTTCCATTCTAAAGGAACCTGAGTCTCAGAAGCAAGCCAACATACTACCAGCCAATCTGGGAAGGCCAGGAAAAGGCAATAAAGGCAGTAAGTACCTGCACTGATCCCCCATGGCGGTCTGCAGCCAAGTGAGACGTCAGGTACGAGGTATTGGTCTGCCGGCTGGGCTGGATTTCCCACTCTCCTCGGCGCTCTGACGATGCAGTCTGCTCAGGCATTAGGAAGCGTGAGAGCGAGATATGGAAGGAAAGGTGAAGCAACCGCAAGCAATAACAAAAATCAAGTACATTTGTGTCCCTGAGGGTTTTGTTTTTGCTATGGATTTTAAATTAACAACTGCTGCAAAGCATGGGGAAAAAGTTAGCGTGGCTACATTCACTTCAGCCTAATGAACCAATATATGACAGTCTATAACACATTATCCTCGCCCAAGACACAGAAAAAAAATTCACCAAAAGAGATTAAAAAAAAAAATCAAAAGTTGGAATCACCTTTTAGCTTCCATATTAATAAAATTTCAGTAGCCACTAAGTAGGCCAAATTCAGAATGTTAAAACTGTTGAACAAAGGGACAATCATACTTACAAATCATTTCACTGACTAAAGCCCAATCTATCAATCTAAACAGGTGACAGTCAATACAGAAAATTCCTAGCATTAGGAATCAAGATAATATACCTTTTTCCTTAAAAAGAGAGTCCGCTACTCCCAACATAAACCTCCTTGAGGCTTTGATCCAGACAAAATGAGCTGTGGCAATATGCTTTCTTAGCTAAATGAATGAACAAACCATCTCTTCAAAAGCAGGTTCATAGATCAAGAATATGAAAAGATGGGGAAAAAATAACACTATAGTGTTTTCCTGATTCCTTTAGTTAACAGTCTCTAGTCTGGAATTAGAAAGTTTAGATATGACCACTATGAATTATTTTCTTCTAGAAAGCAAAAGGCAGATCTTTTCCCAGCAAGAGAGCTTTCCATTCACGCCTTTTTTGGATTCTGCTTTCACCATTGCTATCACTCAGGCTCTCTCCATTGTTTTTTAGATCTCACACTATTCTGATCTTGCTCATATGTGATTTTTGTTCTGAAGAATCTGTTTAGGTGCTTCTTCCCCTGTGCCAGATGGCTGAGGAGGTGTTAACACCATGACGCTCAGCTGTAACAGTCCTGAGGCTCTACAAAAATGAAAAATGAGGAGTTGGCGAGGCAGCAATGAGGGATTAGTAAATCAAATTTTAATTGTTGCTGATATAAACAGCAGCAGGGGTTGAGATATGGTATTGCTGCTCTGCATGAAACCAGTAAGAATTCTATAAATCTTAGAAATGTTCAAAGCTATAATGTTATATTCTGTAAAAAAGCAAAGGAAGAGTAATGAAGTAGTGGTTTAAGTCTCCATGTTCACTCTCCCCTGTTGAAAACAGTTGTTTTAAGCTTACCTATAAGTCACCAAAAGGGCTTTCATTATTTTTCTTTTTAAAAGCCTCATATACCAGCTACAGCTTACTCATCTTCTTTATTAATGGAATATGAAGTCATATGGGTATGTTTTCTGATGTTCCTCAGGGAATGAGCATATTCTATAAAAAGGCAGCTATATTAATTTGCTTGCTGTATATTCTTACAATAGGGGGGGTTGGTTTTATACTGCTGGTTACATTTGAGAGAATCAAAGTGACCCAAAATATAGCCCCCTCCAATTATTTCTGCCAACAGAGGTTCAGATATTTCATCTTCCAAAATTAAATATAACTTATTGATTCCAGAATCATATAACTTACTGGCAGTGTCCATATCCTCAGAGCACTTAATCTCACTTACTCTCACTACTAGAACTGGGGATAAATCTGTACTCCTAATGTTGTAAGTAATATCTATAACTAAAATCTACTAGTGATAGCCTCTTCAGTTCTCTCTAGGACTTTTTAATTTTTTTTTGTAATTTTGAGGTAGAATATTTAAGCTCTTAAACTACTATACAGAGCTATCAGTTCTCAAAAAATTTAAATGCTTAAAAAATATCCAGACATTTATAAGCCAATGAACGTTGTTTCAAGTTCTATGATACGTGTTTAATGCAATTACTTCTCTCATGAATACTCTCTATTTTGCAAGAAATGTACATAAAACACCCATGTTTTTAAGCTTAATAAAACCTTGGACAGCTGATCAACTATTATTTCTTCTTTTTCTTTTTTTTGCATTGATTTTGTTTTATTTGTCTGTTTAATAGCTAAGAGTTATTTCAGGAAATGTCTGATAAATAAGGTGGGAGATCATTTTATCAAAACAAAAGGTATGTGCTCTAAAGCAATAAGGATGATATGATGATATTCTTCTGTTTCATGTGAACTAGGTGTAATGAAAGAAATTCCCAGTCAACTATTATTACAATTTTTACTGAAATATGTATCAGAAATCTGGTTAGATATTACTGTCCTATTCACAGGGCTGTGTACTTGTTTATGTTTGTTGTAACTAAATAAATAAGATGTTGAAAGAACCAAGATTTTTGTCTACATGCAAATAGAAAGATATTTTTCAAAGGGTTAAAAGTCACATTCCATTTCCATCCTGAAAGCAATGTGCTACTTATCTTTTAAAGAGAGAAAAATATTAACATTCCCAGTTGCTTCATAAGCGCTTCCAACTGTGACAAAGGAAGAACGCGTTGCACCACACCACTGCCTCCCAAGGCCTTCTACATCCTCTGACAGCAACAAAGCCAAGTGACAGATGTGCACCTAGGGTTGATGGGTTTATTATTTTGGAAATTACCTTCCATCATAATGCTAAACGCTATGGCTATTCTTTTCTGGAATTTAAGGGCTTGGATTGGTATCTAAAAGTTGATGGAGTAGAAAGGGTCATTTGCCAGTGCCTAGGATCTAGATGAAACCAAGGAATGTCAACAATTACAGCACTCGGCTAGTGTACAGTATTCAGCTAGGCAATGCTGTGTATGTAGGGGTTATGACTAGGCATAATCAGCACAGGAGTTAGTTATGCTAAGCAAACCAAAAGAGCAAACTGTCATGAAAAACCTTCCCTCTTAAAGATCACTCATGCATGTGTGTCTATGTAAAGGATATCAGGAATATCTGTGGATAGAAAAGCATTCAGCAAAATCAATCTCCGCATTAATGGAAAGGCCAAGGTCCACATGGAGTGTGTGAATCCCTCAAGGCAGGAGCATGAATCTCAAGCAGTCGGAATTCTTCGAGGGAACACTTCAAAATTTTCAGTTGTGATTGTATTACTGGTGTGGAAATGCTTGGTACTATCCTGTAGGTGAGTGTGGAAACAAGATAGGAGCAATCCAGCACAGCATAAATCAAAGGCAAAGCCAACAAAAAATACTTCAGGGGAAACACAGAAGCCTGGTGTAAGAAGTCAAAACCACCATCTGTGCCTAGGGCAGAGGAAACAAACCTCTCCCAGAAGTCATTCGGCAGGAATTAAGGGATAAACAATGGGGGGAAGACACTGTAACAAGAGGGCAGGAAAACACAGTCCGAAAACACCTGGGATAGCACCCCCATATGGCTTAAAAATTATTTCAAATTCTTACTGGAGACAAAGATACTGTTCTGAAACAAAAGGCAGGCAAAACATCTTTCTCCTGTGTAGCAAGCAAAAACAATCCTATTCTATATATAAAATTATTCTGAAAAATTAATTTTGATTACATTCACAAAGAATTTTATCCATTTTTCTATTTACTGCTCCCAAAATACTTCAAAAGTTGCCATCTATACAGAACATTTTGGCCTCCCTTGTCAGTCTTTTGGACCTCACTTCTTTTGGACCTTAACTTTATAGTCTTCAACTATAATTAAGAATAGAGACTGAATAGTACCAGAGGTTAGCAATAAATATGCTAGATTATATTCTCTCTTACCACACTTCCAAGATAAAAATTTAATATAGTGGGGGTAAGATGAGGAAGAAAGAATTGGGCAGGAAGAATGGTAAAGGAAGTGTCTGAAGAAATTTTGGGGGGCATAATAAACATTAGATATGAAATTTTAAAAACTTATCAAGGTTATTGAAATATATACTTTATTTATTTTTCAAATAAAAAAAAAGATTTTATTTATTTATTTTTAGAGGTGGGGGAAGGGAGGGAGAAAGAAAGGCAGAGAAACATCAATGTGTGGTTGCCTCTTGCACTCCCGCAAATGGGGGATCTGGTCTGCAATCTAGGTATGCGCCCTGACTGGGAATCAAACTGATGACCCTTTGGTTAACAGGCTGGCACTCAGTCCACTGAACCACACCAGCCAGGGCTGAAATATATACTTTAATAAAAATAAACCTTCCTTCTTCTTAAGCTCATAAAACAAAACCAATTGTCCTGGGCCGAACAGAGGTTATTCCATGCAACATGCCATATGTACTAAAAGTGACTTCCTGTATTCTATAATACATACTTGATCATGTATCAGGGATATATGAAAATCATTGATAACTTTTTCAGTTTTTCACTTGCTTGTTTCAATGTCCAGCTTGGAGTTAAACCCCAGAAATGAGGAAGGACAGTCCCATTGAGCACTGAGCTCTATGCTGAAGGGTGGCAGGGCAAGTGTGAAATTTCTACACCTGAGCTCCTGCTAGACAGGAGGCAGCAAGTTAGGAAATTATCCATAGGTGAAGACACAAATTATCCTTGAGCAAACTCATACACCCCTTCAAATAGCAAACCTAAACCTGGCTGAAAATGAAGCAGTACTCTGTAAAAAGGAAGGGAATATAGAATTAATCTGTTTTTTTAAAAAGACTACTAGACTTTTAAAAACAATAATAAAAGATATTTATTTTATAAAGATTTCTGACCATCTTGGCTACTTATAAATATGGTCTAATCTCCCCTTTGGAAAAGGGGAGACATTGTAACATTCAGTAAGCACCACAGCACTAAACCACATACTTTTCTAAGTCTATATATTCCTTAAATCTAATCCTTTGGAGTGTAGACATAAATAAATCTGAACCATTCTTTTACCGGAGGCACATCTTCTTTAGAACTCAATATGACTGGATTCTTGTAGGTTTTGTTATTTCTTGCGTGTTTATAAGGTACTGAGTTAGTTTAAATACGGTTCTAGAAGGAGGAGGTATCAGCTTTACTGATTTTAGATTCCTATTTTCCTGCCTAGTCAAATGGAGAATTTGCAAGTGAATGTTCATCTAGTAGTAAATTATAAAGAATAAACTCTTTTCCTCAAACATGTGCTGCACATATAAAAATTAGTAAGTAATATTTTGAGATTCAATATTGTAAGGGATCGAATACCAAGTCTCATAAAGTTTAATAGTTTTCGATGGCCAACAGAACTGTTTCCAACCTCAAAACAGATCTGTTCTGCCTAACCTTCTAGGTCAAGTACCCTTTCTTCATGTGCCTACAGAAAACCGACCAAATAAAAGGAGTCAAGGGGAGAAAAAGGAAAAGATCAAAACTGCTGAAGCATGGTAGTACATGTCTGTGTAGCATTTACCTGAGTAAGATTGTCATAAGCTTAAAGTTCTGAAAGAGCAGGAAGCGTGTACATCCTAGTTAATGCAATATTCTATATTTAGCATGTTGAACGAGCATACTGAATAAAACATTCAACAGTACAACATTACTATACTCTAATATTCCATCTCTGGATACTGGCAGGTCTTACTTCCTGATCAAAATTGATCAGGAAATGCAAGGGAAGTTCTCCCAGGTAGAAATAAGCAGAAGTATAGACATTTTCGTCCCCCTCCTGAGGGACGCAGAATTATTCAAAGAACCAAAACCATGAAAAGATTTACCGTCTTTGGAACTGGGAAAGGACAAATAGCCAGGGTAAAAATGACAGAAGAGACTAAGCCATTGGAATCTTTCTGAATGGATCTAAGTTTTAGGAATATTTACTCTATCCAACCTCATGATTTAATTAGTTTTCTATCTGGGTAAAATTAAAATTAAAAAATTGTTCTTAAGCATCTGATATTAAAATAGTTTTAAAAGACAGATCCAACACAGCTGAGTTTAAGTGAGTTCTTTGAGATCTCTTACTGCATCTAGGAACCAAACAGTACCCAATTCAATATACCTATAACCTATACCAGCAAACCAATTTTTCCCTGAAAATTCTCATTGAGATGGAGAACTAACACAATTGACTAAATTTACTTTGCATCAAGAGCCTCTGTTTTTTTACACTTTTTCTTTGAGCAGACAATCCAGTCTTATTCTGGCTGTCAAGTGAGGTAGAATGGCTTTTTGTAGAAATAGAAACAAGTAGGAAAAAAGTTTCAAATTTATTTTTCATGGGAGGTTAAATAAAAATCTATATCTTAAACATCTGACTTCACCTATTGCTCATTTGACAGATTCATTCATTCACTGAAACCATTGTTTGTCAAATGCCTACTATTCCAGACATTGTTTTAGGTGTTAAGAGATACAGCAGTGAACAAAACAACAAAATCTCTACTCTTACGAGACTTGTATTTGAGAAAGACCCCCAAAGGTTAAATGTTCTATAGCCCAAGTCTTGGGATAAACTAAAATCAAGTTCTCAGCTCCTCCTCTTTTTCCTCCTACTCTAAATTTGGGACTAAACAGAGCCTCTTAACCCCCATGTTCACTCCTCTACCACACAATTGATGGGCAGATTTACCCAGAATAAAGAGGGCTCTTTAAGCATTATCATCAATGTCATGTCCATGCATTGATTTCCAGATAGCTCTCTGGTTTTCTTTTGAGGGCCATCCTCTGCCTACTATAGCCATCTTCAGCTGAAATACACTGCTAGTATTTCAAACTCAAGATACCTAAATTCAAACTCCAAAGAAGTTTCTCCTCCAATTTTCCCATTTCTAGGAATAGTTCCACCAGCCTCCTAATTATCTGGGCTTAAAACCTCAGCAATAGCTTTGACTCATTCTTTTCCCTCAACCCTGACATCCATGTGGGCTGTTAATTCTTGCAGATTATATCCCTGTTTCAGTTTCTGGTCTATTTCATTTTCACTACTATAGCCCATCAAGGGCCCCTTTACCTCTCAAGGGAACGTTCTGTCTTCTTATTGGTCTGCATGCTGGCTGCCAGGCTATTACTACCCTCTGGCCCAAAAGATTTCTAAATCAAAGTTTTGATCATATCACCTCTCTGTTCCAAAACCTTTAGGACTTAATCCCTTCTGAAATTAAGTATCAATTCTCCAGCCCAGCATTCCAGGAACATCATTAAACAGCTCCAACCTATCTTCCTGGTCTGTCTCCTTTATTCACACCATGTACTTTAGCAAAAGGTAACTAGATAATTTGCTGCTACCCATATGCATGAAATGATTTTCATTTCTACTTAATTCTTCTAAGAGCATTTCGAATGCAGCTTCTTTCATGAAACTTGGTCATACTCAGACTGGATGAGATGTCTCCTTCCAATCCCTGATGATGATAATGTGCAACTTCGGAAGCTTATCTGTTCTGCCTTGTGCTATAGTTATCTGGCTACTTGGCTTATATGCTTGTCATCTCTTTGAGGACAAGGACTCAGACTTATCCTGGTATCCCCAGGACATACCTCACATAGTAGGTCCTCAGCTAGATTCACTGAGTCAAAAGTTGCTAAAAAAAATTTGCTAATTTCAAAACTTCAAGAGAATTAGTCTAAAAAAATCATACTGCTTTCAATACCGGAGTCACAAAAGGGACATATTTAGTTGCAATTTTTCTTAAATAAATAAACAAACACAAGAAAACAACCCTAGAGATGGAATATAAGCAATGAGACCACAAACTAAACACAGTGTAAGGGCCTAACAGACACTAGAAATCCATTTACCCACAGTGCACAGGGAAGAAAGAATTCTACCCAGCAAGGATTCAGAATCCTGCTGGAAAGGAGATGTAAAATTTGCATTATTATGGGGAATGTCATTCCCTCAACAGCCATGGGATACTAAAAGTCCTGGGGGAAAAAGAAATCAGGGAGATCTTCAGATTCAATTCTTCAAAATGAAGCTTATCACCTTTAAGATGAGATTTCATTTAAAAGTACACTGAAATTCACTGTACTTTCTCAAATACTATATGACCTTATTTTCTACCCTGACAATTTAAGTTTTCAACCATCTGTTGTTCCCATATTTTTAAAATCCATTCAAAACAGCAGCATTGATTATAAACTCACTGAAGCAGAAAACACCAGGGAAACCAAAGGAAACACATGTTTTAGTTTTCAAATATTACAAAAAACAATGTCAGGCAGATATGTTGATTAGACTTCATTGACTAAATTATTTATTTATTTTTCTCTATCTTTTCCAAAAGCATTTTCTTTCTTTTTCTTTTTTAAGATTTTATTTATTTTTAGAAAGAAAGGAAGGGAGGGAGAAAGAGAAGGAGAGAAACACTAATGTATGGTTGCTTCTCATGCTCCCCTAACTGGGGACTTGACCCACAACCTGGGCATGTACCCTGACCGGGAATCAAACCAGCGACCTTTTGGTTTGCAGGTTGGCACTCAATCCACTGAACCACACCAGCCAGGGCTTCTTTTTTTAAAAGGCAAATTTCAATAAATGAATTTTCATTATAAGGTTATATAACTTAACTATATAATAGTTTAGAAAAATGTTACCCACAATGCTACCTCTTTCAACACTTATTATGTTAATACTTTGGCATTATCTCCTCCCATTGGTTCTCTCATTTTCCCTTTTCCTGAGGGGAACTCTTTAGGCATTTCTAATATTGTATTCTGATTTCTTCACTATACAAATCATAAACATTTTCAGGTTGCTACAAGTTTTCCTAAATATTCTTTTAAGTGGCAATATAATATTTACAAGCCACTTTTATTAGGTTAGGATTTGAGCTGGATCTATAACCTTCCCTTATAACTGGATAGGTGAGTTGTTTCTAAGACTTTGCTACAAATGACAGTGTGACAGTTTTATACATGTAACAATCTATATCGGGTTGTTTTATGTTCAGGTTGCAGGCTGGGTCCCCAGCTGGGAGTGTGGGAGAGGCAACAGATCGGTGTTTCTCTTGCACATCAATGTTTCTCTCCCTCTTTTTCTCCCTCCCTTCCCCTCTCTATAAAAATAAACAAATAAAATCTAAAAAGAAATTAAATTAAGTTAGAAAAAGATTATTCTCTCAGACAGGACAGTAACTCTATCAAATTACTTTCTAGAGTATTTGTAACAATTTGCAAGTCAAGACCAATGTATGAGAGTGTCAGTTTAACTGTGTATTCAACTATGCTTTTTAAAAAGGGGCAGGAGAGAGAACAACTGCAGAAGCTGACAGTATTCTGTTGTCAAATTACAATTCTTAGCCAACTACTTTGGTCAAAGCAAGTAACTAGAAATCCAATTAGGGTACACAGTTTGCTAAACCCCATCTTTTGCCTATCTACTCTCTAATACATAGATTTCCTTCCTTTATTTCTTAACCACCAAGCCACACATTTTGTCAAGCATATGAACTTATTGGTGAGTCTCTCTATATTTTGTATATACTTCACTGTACATACATGTGTGTATGTATTTCTATATACCATTTTTAACCTATGTACTTTCACATGTGCATCTGTGAGATAAGTGTTGATGCATTTTATTGTAAAAACATCTGTGAATACAAAAAAGTGAGGTAAGGAGTGAAGAGAAACATGCTAATTTGATAGGTAATAATGATTATGTATGTGTACATGTGCAAGCACACATGTATATGTTTATTATTCTTTGCTTATTTATCTTCTGAGGTCCTCATTTCTTCTTTTAGCAATATGACATAATTATCATATTCATTTCCCAATTAGCTTCACCTTCTTTTCAATGTCGTCAATTTGTAGATTTTTTTTATTTGCCTCCTCTGTCTTTATGCTAAGAGAAGCCTCTCGCCCAGACCACTAGTTTCCCAAAGCATGAGCACTGAAAGAGAGATGTCATAGCTTTCTTTGGGGTGGCCTAAAGCAAAGCTGAGTCTTCATTCATAACTCTAAAATGAACCTGAGTACAGGGACAGAAAGGGAGTGGAGGTGCAGTTCACTTCCAGGTCAGCCAAAAGTCCAAATTACCCATTCTTCTAAACAGTAAGGAAAAGCCAGCATTGGCAAGAGCTGCACACTGGAATGCTGATGAGACCCAAAGTGGGTTAGCTGGTACATCTTGCATGTCCAGCAGGTCCTTTCAGCCAATGGTTTCCGACAGACCCAGATTCTCTAGAGTGGATGATTCGTGTAAGGCAACTGGCTATGTTTCAGTGCCATTACACAAACCCTGAGAGACGCTAGAATGCCACCCCACACCAGTGAAAACTGGCATGGCCTTTGTCTTTAATTTCAACATATACACTTAAGCAGAGAAGCCAAAGAATTTGGATGTTAACATTAGCCACAAATAAAGGGAATGTCTGAAACAATGAAGGTCCAACACATACCTGATTTCGTAAAGGCTGTTGTGATGGCCGATCCCTGTGTGTGTGGCTTTCTCGAGTTATTGCAGATGCACCAGAATCTACATGAACTGACCCTACTGGAGTAGGCTGGAAAATATATAATATGAAGTCAAATGGGGAAATCAGGTCCAATTTAATGTCTCTGCAAAGGACAGCACCATTCAAATTCTATTAGAATAGTAGTAATTATTATTTTTGGCCACTAAAGGCAGTTTCAAGCCTTCTTGTCTTCCCAGTTTGTTTATCTGCAAAAAGGATGCAGTTTGGTCCTCAATAGTTCATTGGAGAGTAGCTTGCCTTTGAAAACAAACAAAGAAACACATCCCACGTGATATCTGTTAGCACGCTCTCAGGCCTTGTGACCCCTGGCCAGAAGAGCAAGCTCAAGTGTTCTATGGTCCTGAGTTACACTTCTACAGAAGTCAAGCACCTTAAGAGCTTATGTAGCACAAGCTTCTGGATCAGTGAAAAAAAAAAAATTCTTAAAAACTGGCTTAAATTCTGGTATCTTAGGACATTCTGGTCATAATCTTAAAAACATATAGTTACTCCTACTTTCTAACTCTAGTAAAAGCAATCTATGGCATCACCCTGAAAAGGTTGGTAAATGTCACGTCTACAGTCAATGAACTGTTTTTCCCTCATGGATTTAAGCAGAAAGCCTGGCAAGTAAAGGGGTGAGGTTGTGCTGGTCTAAGGAGAGGAGGTAAAAAAGAGGATACTCACAATAGGTCTCCCGACCCAATCGTAGGCGTAATCAAAGGTGTAGCCTTTCCTTTCAAAGAGGTCTGTGAAGAGGGTCCTTAAGTACTCATAGTCAGGTTTTTCAAAGAAGTCTAATCGCCTGACATATCGCAGGTAGGTTGCCATCTCCTCTGTTAGGAAAGAGGCGACAGGCCATGCTCATTACCTGAATGTTTCCCATAGGTGGAAGCTCTGGGCCAAGCAAGGGATTCTGTACAGGCTATGACACAGGTGTTTCCTTTATGGACCAAATGAAAGCAACAAAACTTTTCTTGGTCTAAATAACAATAAAAGAAAATTTAAGCTTTCTGGAGAGTGCCTTTGTCTAGAGATCCCAAGTCATGGTCTTTACCTACTTCAAAGCTTTAGTCACATTTGCTGGTGCTCTTTTAGCATCTTACCTGGAAAGTTTTCACAGAGAGCTTCAATGGGAGTATTCCTTTTGGTGTCACCAATTTTTTGATATCTCTCTTTTAAAGTATCAGCCTGTAGAGGGTAAAGAGAAAAAATTATTTGGAAAGAGGTGCTAAGTATAGGAGGTCCAGTATGTCTGGGAACACAACAGTTGTTTAACTCAAACTGGCAGGATTTGTTAGATAGTGTTAGAGAGAGAAACAATTGAGACTAACAACTAAGAAATGTAGTAGAGATGATGTATTTAGATATGTATAAAACATCTACTCTGTTCTGGAACGTTTCCTTAAAAATATATTTAGTTGTCTCAGATAAACACCATCAAATATAATGAGACAAGTGGCTAGGATAAGAAAATAAAAATATCATATAGCAATATTATCAAAACCACAGCAGCTCAGTCATCTCCCATGGCCACTGGGGTTCAAAAGTGATTCAGCCTTCTCCTTATTAGATCAGCTCTATGATAAAATTTAAAATATTGCTAATCTAAGCAGAGGCAGAGAGATAAATGGCTCTACATCGTATTTATTGTGAAGTTGAATAGAAAAAAAGAACAAGAAGTAGAAAACAATGCCTTTGTGGTTCCAGAGGGAAAAATGTTACCTATGATGCAGGCATGGCTAACAAATAGGTCTGATATACATCAGTGGTTCAAAGCAGCCACGTATGTTTTGCTCAGAACTATAGACAGAGTACTCCTGGAGCCAACAATGTGGTATCAAGGGAGCCTCTTGAAGCTCTACCTAGCCTGGTGCACCCAGCTTTAAGCAATAATGTCCTAAAGTAAGTTGGAGAAACTATAGACCTACAACTATCACTAAAATGATTCATGGACCATGAGAGAGTTTCAAGTAATTAATAATATATACATGAGTGCATTGTTTGGCTATATAATGAATAAACAGATGTGAAACTTTATTTGACAACTGTCAATATCAATGAGAAGAGATATAGGACTAGGAGAAGACTATGGAGATGATATTAAGGGAGGAAGTTAAGGGGAAAGAAATAAAATCTTCCCAAAAGGAAGGGCTAGAAGCCTTACTTTTCAAGACAGTGTTCTACAGAGCACAGCAAAATCAATCATTCTGTCCTTCTGGAGGGGGAAGGGGGTGTAGTAGTACTCAAACTAATGATTAAGTTTCTTTCCATACTTACATGTTAATATAAATTCAACTCAAAAATATGCCTCACATTTAATTATCTAATAGGACTTAGCATGGGTTAGAAGTTTATCATTTTCCAGTCTACAGCCAGAGACACAGAGTAATTAAATGGTTAAATTTATAATTAATAATTAACTTTGACACATATGTACTGTACTGACACCTACCAAAGGAAGGCTATTTAAGCTACATGTTTCACAAGGAATGGCGACTGTCTGTATAGGCCTTTATTCAATTAGTCAATAAAACGCTTGGACAGCAATGTTAAGCCTGTATTTTTGTTTTAGTTTAGGTGAGCACTCAGCCTATGTACAATGAACAAGTATTTTCCAGTTCCCTTTAGGGACACATCCAGCCCTGCTGGCCTTGCTGGTAAAATGTATAACAGCTGCTGTCATCAATTTGTTCCAGAAATTCCCCTACACACTGGGAACACTCATCTCGCTACATAATAGTAGTGGAGGAGGCATAATGACAGAGAGAAAAGCAGGACTGCCAAGGATGGGCGGGAAGGAGGGAAGAGATTATGGAAAATCCAAAAACAAGGAATAAGGACTCAGAAGGGGAAATAGACAAATGTGAGCAAAACAGAGCTTCAAACCTCAGGTGAGCATTTACAATACAGACTAATGTAACTAGTCCCTCCTTCTCATCTCTGTAGCCAGTCTTCCCCTTTGTACTTCAAGTCAGCAACCCCTTCATTAACAACTGAGTATTGAAACAAAGACCTCCACTGAGCACTTTCAAGAATACCTTGAGTCCTTGCCAGGGCAGGCTGCCTCGAAGGAAATACATGAACATATGACCCAGGGCTTCCAAATCATCCCTCCGGCTTTGCTCTAAAAGGGAAGATAGATCACAGATTATATTTGCAGTTATTAAAGTAGAAAGGGGCTCAAACAAGCAGTTCATTCAGAAACCCTTCTGCTCTAGAAAGGCTCTGCTTACTGTTTGTATATGTAAACCAGGAATAGTATTTTAAGTCAAGAAAAAAAAGTGAGAGAAAACAATGTATACCTCCTTTGTCTAGATCTGCCACCGGCAAGTAAACATCAAGTGAAAAGAGCAAATACTACGCTGAAACCAAGTCCAAACCCCTGAACAGTGGGTAACCACCCCTCATTGGATGCTGTCACCCTCCTGAAAGTAAGACAATTTAAATGAAACATTATTTTCAGTATATGGGCTACAATTACCCTTGGTTACCATCAGAGAAAGTGAGCAGCGGACTAGCAGCTAACACTGTTAAAACCATCCATTCTGGTGAGGCCTGTGAACACAGGCTGCAGAGTGCCCGGCATACATGGCTACTGCTTCCTCTGTGTCATAGTTAGTAAAAAACCAATATCATAATTTAATTTGATATAATCAAACATCAGTGTATAATCTCTCAGCTCCATTTCATTTGCACCACATTCCATAGACACCTTAAGAAGAATTTAAAATTAATTACTAAGGTGGCCTTTATGGGCATATAAAACAGGATCCCTGCACTCTGGGAGCTTATCATAAGACAAGTTGCTGGGTTTTTCTTTCTTTTAATTGGAATGATTAAAATGGTAATGAACTGCAGAATAGTTCATAAAAAATTAACTTCATCTCAAAACATCCTATTCCACCCTTGGTTGTAAGACTGAAGTTAAGTAGCACATGCCTCCATTTCTAATTTGCCAATTGCCGTTAATCTCAGTCATTTTACATGTCTATTTTTCAGAATCAAGTTTAGGGGTTTCTCTCTCTCTCTCCCTCTCTCACACACACACACACACACACACACAAAACAAAACAGAAGCAAGGCTACGGGGCTACCTTAAATTTGAGTGTGCTTTCATTGTGCAGAAAGAGTTCAGGGAGGCAGGGAAAGCCACTCAGCTAACTCAAAATACCAAAGCACATGTTTAACTGTTGCTCATATAAAAGCATGGGCAATTTATATGAAAAAGAGTGAACAGTACTCTACAAGACAGAAAAATAAAGAAAAGGCAACTTTCAAAGTTGCTATTTGAAGGTTTTTGGAAAGGTGTCACTAGGGGCACTCTGATAAGATATATAAGTAACATAAAACGGAGTTGATGTACATCAATTGAAATGATCTTTAAAAGAATAAAACAAAACAGCAAGACCAAGAGATTTTGTTTCCTCAGCTTGCCTAAAGTTTGCAATAAACTTTATATGTAATTGAAAACAAAAAGCCATTAGACAAAAGCAGAGTTTGGTAACAGAACTTAAAAGATAAACAAATTAAAAAAGAAGAGTGAATTGAGGCCTCCCACAAATCTGGGCCCAAAGAGAAACCACACCCTGCAGTTTCTCTCCCTGCATCACACCTACCCATCAGCTCTCCATATTTATATCCTATAACAAGAAGCCCTTTGGTAATAAACTCTCGGGAGAAAGGGTTGCACTTTAGTTAGTTGAGCACTAGAGGGCGAAACTCTCCACATTTTCAATATTGATCAGCGCCACAAGAAAAAAGGGCAACTTCTTCCTCTTCACAGCAAAGCCAAGCCTAGTAATTATAAAATGAGATTTTTAAGAAACTACTAAAACTGATTAATGAATTCAGTAAAGCAGCAGGATACAAAATTATAACCAGAAATCAGTTGCATTTTTATGTGCCAATAATGAACTATCAGAAAGGGGAATTAAATATCTAGGAATAAATTTAACCGAAAATGTTAAAGTCCTGTAGGTAAAAGATTATAAGACTCTCAAGAAAGAAACTGAAGAAGATACAAATAAGTGGAAGCACAGTGTTCAAAAATAGGAAGAGTCAACATAATTATAATGTCTATTCTACCCAAAAGCAATCTATAGATCCAACACATTTCCTATCAAGATACCAATGACATAGTTCACAGAAACTAGAATATTTCAAAAATTTATATGAAACCAAAGAAGGCCCCAAATAGTACCAGTGATCTTGAGAACAAAGTTGGAGGAATCACACTTCCTAATATCAAACTACATAAGGCCATAGTAATCAAAACAGCTTGGTACTGGCATAAAAACAGACACATAGATCAATGGAACAGAAGAGAGAGCCCAGAAATAAACCACATCTTTATAATCAATTAATATTTGACAGTAGAAGCAAGCACATATATGGGCTTAAGAAAGTTTATTCAATAAATGGTGTTGAGAAAATTGGATAGATATGTACAGAAAAATGAAACTAGAGCACCTTCTTATGCCACACCCAAGAATAAATTCAAAATGAATTAAAGACTTAAGTGTTAAGACTCAAAACAATAAAAATCCTAGAAGAAAACATAGGCAGTAAAATCTTGGACATTGCTCGTAGCAGTATTTTTCCTGATATAACTTCTTGGGCAAGGGAAACAAAAGAAAAAAATAAGTAAGTGGGACTACATCAAACTAAACAAGTTTTTGCACAGCAAAGAAAACTATCAACAAAATAAAGACAACCCACTGAATGGGAGAACATATTCACCGATACATCTCACAAGGGGTTAATATTTATAATTTATAAAGAACTTATAAAACTCAACACCAAAGACCCAAACAATCCAATTTAAGAGGACAAAGGACCTGAATTGACGCTTCTCCAAAGAGAACTTACAGATGGCCAATAGACATATGAGAATATGCTCAGAGAAATGCAATTAAAACCACAATGAGACATCATCTCACACAGGTCAGAATGGCTATTGTCAATAAATCAACAGACAAGTGCTGGTGAGGATGTGGAGAAATGGGAACCCCTGTGCACTGTTGGTGGGAATGCAGACTGGTGCAGCCAGTGTGGAAAGCAGTATGGAGATACCTCAAAAAATTAAAAATGGAACTGCCTTTTGACGCAGAGATTCCACTTCTGGGAATTTATCTGAAGAAACCCAAAACACTAATTCGAAGGAAGGTAAGCACCCCTATGCTCACTGCAGCATTATTTACAATACGAAGATTTGGAAGCAGCCCAAGCATCCATCAGTAGACGGGTGGTTAAAACAACTATGGTACATTTACACAATGGATACTACTTGCCATAAAAAAGAAAATTTTACCCTTTGAGACAGCATGGATAGACCTGGAGAACATTATGCTAAGTGAAATAAGCCAGTCAGAGAGACAAATACAAGATTTCACTCATGTGGAATCTAATGAACAAACTGAACTAACAAGCAAAATAGAGACAGACTCAGAGAGCAGGCTGACAGCTCTGGAAGGTGAGGGGGTGGAAAGATCGAGCAAAAAAGAAAGGACTCATGGACATGGACAACAGTGTGGTGACTCTGGGGGTGAGCGGTGGGGCGAAAGGTGGAAGAAGGTATAAGGGGGATAAATGGTAACGGTAAAAAATACAATAAAAAATAAACTATTAAAAATAATGAAAGTCTGCCAAAAGTCTCTGTGGTTTCCTGCTTCAACAGTGCTTGAAGGGAACCCGGCGCCTGACCCCCATCCCTGCCAGCAGCCTAGATCCATCCTCCTACCACCTCCTCAAACCACCCTCGGACCACCCCAAGGCCCTCGCCACCACTCCAGTGCTGCAAAGCCATTTGTCCTCAGCTACCCATCATGATGCCCACATCCACCTGGCAGGTGCACCAGTACTATGAGGACTAGGATGCCTCCATCAACTGCCAGATCAACCTGGAGCTCTACACTTCTACATCTACCTGACCATGTCTTACTGCTTTGACCGTGATGATGTGGCTTTGAAGAACTTAGCCAAATATTTTCTTCACTAATCTTATGAGGAGAGGGAACATGCTGAGAAACTGATGAAGCTGCAGAACCAATGAGGTGGTTGAATCTTCCTTCCTTCAGGATATCAAGAAGCCAGACCATGATGACTGAGAGAATGGGCTGAATGCAATAGAGTGTAGATTACAATTGGAAAAAAGTGTGAATCAGTTACTACTGGACTTGCACAAACTGGCCACCAAAAAAAATGACCCTCATTTGTGTGACTTCATTGAGACTCACTACCTGGATGAGCAAGCGAAATCTATCAAAGAATTGGGTGACCACGTAATCAACTTGAACAGGTTGGGGACCCCTGAACCTGGCATGGCAGAGTATCTCCTTGACAAGCCCACTCTGGAGGACAGTAAAGAGAGCTAAGCCTTAGGGTGCCTTCCCACAGCCAAGGGAGTGACTTCCCTGGTCACCAAAGCAGTATGTGCATGTTGAAATGACCTTTACCTTTTGTATAACTTATCTACTCATGTCTTTGATTTGCACCATTCCTTCATATAAAGTAATTTGGTACCCCCTCATGAGATTTTTACAAATCAAAAAACAAAAGAGTAATAAACCTTTGAGCACACTGGAATAAGTAACAAAGTAACTTTCAAAAACAGAACCATGGAAAATAGCTGTGGAATGTGGGATACTAGGAAAAAACAATGGTTCTGGAGTCATGTCATCTAGATCCTGACCTATCCTTTCCATCACCTACTTTGTGCCTAAATTTCCTCATCTGAAAATAAAGCGGTTGAATTAGATAACCTGAAAAGTCATATTTCAGCACTAAAATAATCTATGATAATTTAAGCCATTAGGACCCTCAAAGGAAAAAAAAAAAAAAAAACAGTAAAAACCAGAACCATGCTTTATTTTCATATTTCCTTGAACATTCTGCATATGTTCAAGTCAGTATTTCCATATGCCCTTGTTTATTCATGCAAGGTATTTTCAGTTTTAAAGAAAAAAGGTTTCAGTACCAATGAGACCAGTAGGACACAGAATTCTTCCACACAAAAAAAACTTTTTCAACCAATCATAAAGATGTGCCTGGTTTAACATGCATCATATCCCTGATTTTAGGTCAAATATAACACATTTTGTTGTAGGAAAGGAGCTGGGTGACCTACTGTTCTTACCCTAACTTTAACCATTAAAGAATACTTAATGGGCTGGCTGCCTTAATCAGGGCTTAATCAGTGGCTAGTTTCATGCGGTAATGTTAGGTTTAGGAAGCATCTTCCCTTATTCTCTTATCTTACGAAATTAATAGACAATTTTCTCCAAGTCAATTAAAGATGCCCTTCTCTTTTTCTTCATTACAACATAGAGGATGCTACACATTTAAAAACCAACAGGGTTGGAGTTCCTATGGAAATCTCATTGGTTTGAGAAGCTGGCCAGAGTTTAAAGGGCATTTGACAATCACCTATATGTATTCTCTGTAATACTGAGAGGACAAAATATGGTGACAGGTTGGCTCTGACCTAAAAAACTCTGGAATTAGTAAGTCCTAGCTTGGAGATAAACGCCAAGAGATGAAGGAAACCAGTCTCACAAAAGAAGATGTCTAAAAATTTTGTTGAATTAATAAGTGATAATTACCATTAAAGAATCTTTATTACTATCAGGCACCATGCTAAACACTTTTTACATGCATTACTTCACAGAATCCTAAAATGTAAAGTACTATTTTCATACCCATTTCATAGATGAAATAACTGAGGCTCAGAGAGGAAGGTTATTTACTAAAATAACATAGCTTTAAGTGAAAAAGCCAAGATTTATATCCTTTTTTTTTTTAAACCATTACACTATGCCTTATACAAACAGAATACATACCCATCCCTCCCCTTGTCTGTTCTTGCCTTTCTTCACAAAATAATAAAATCAGAACAGAAATTGCTGAGCCCAGGGAGCAGGCATTAGAACAACAATTTCTGGAGTCTGTCAGTTAACCAAGCAATTATGATTTTACTATTTTCAACATAGTCTGTCTCATAAAAAGGAAGAAAGGAATATTGAGCACTATGCAAGAGACCTGTGTTATATATATTGTCCATTTAATCCTCAAAATATATTTATGAAATATTACTCTTATTTAACAAATAAGTTTCAGATTAAGTAATTTATCCAAAGTGATACAGACAATAAGTAGTCTAATTTTAAAGTATTAATATTACATTAGTTAAGTGGGGATTTCCATGGGGTTACTGAAAAAATTCTGACAGCATTTATGATTTCAACTCAAATTGAATTATACAACTTTGCAATGTCATTTTTACTCTTTGCTTATACTAGTTCATCATCTGAATATCTGTGCAGTTTACTCAGTGAGGCAACTTTGTAGCTATTATCTTAGTCTTTAAAATATGTATTAGTGTACAACAGTTCATTAATATATGTTTTTTAATTCTCATCCATGGATATGTTATTGATTTCAGAGAGAGCCCTGGCCAGGTGGCTCGGTTAGTTGGAACACTGTACCATACACCAAAAGGTTGCAGGTTCAATCCCTGGTCGGGGTGTTTAAAGGAGGCAACCGATTGATGTTTCTCTCTCCCTCTTTCTCTTTCTGCCCTTCCTCTCTCTGTAAAATCAATAGATATCTTTGGGTGAGGATTAGAAAAAAAAAAGATTGATGAGAGAGGAAAAAAGAAACATCGATGTGAGGCCTCCCATATGTGCCCTGACTGAGATCAAACCCACAACTCAGGTATGTGCCCTGACCAGGAATTGAACCTGTAACCTTTTGGTGTACTGGATGACACTCCAATCAACTGAGCCAACCAGGCAGAGCAACAGGTCATTAATACTAAACACCTGATATAATTAGCTATGTCTAAGATTATTGAAAGTGATAATATTCCATTTATTATGTCTAGGGTGGTGATTTTTACATATTTTTCAATCAACTTAGAACCTTGTCTCCAAACAGAATCTTCCATGAGAGACCAATATATAAAACAGATCAAAAGGGAAGCTTTTCTGGAGAAGCTGACGAGAGGTCCAGGGACCTGCCTACTTGGCCCTCCACTGTTCTTTAGGCTTTTTCTCACAAATACTCTCCCCTGGACTAGTTCCTCTCAGAAGTAAGGATTTTTGCCCTGATTAGAGCTTTGCAATATTAGTGCAAACTGTCTATTCTGAACATAATACAAGACTCACGAAGAAGCAAATATATTTTCAACAAATAAGACACAGGCTCTTCCTTAAATTGTTATTCATGGAATTATGTACAGTGAACACAAGCCTAGTCCATTATTTAGTGAAATACTCTTCCCCAAAGAAGATACCAGCCTGATGTTATCTATAAGGTCATCAGTACCAAACTCATCACTAAATTTACTCAAATCCTATCACCTTAATACAGTAATCCATTTACCCACACTGCTAAGAAACGAAGCATTTGGGAACACAGTACAGGTGTCCCTTGAACAACATGGGGGTTAGGGGTACCAACTGCCTGCAGTCAAAAATATACAAGTAACTTTGACTCCTCTAAAACTTAACTAGCCTCCTGTTGACTAGAAGCTTTACTGATAACATAAATAGTCAATTAACACATATTTATATGTTATATGTATTATATACAATATTCTTACAATAAACTACAGAAAACAAAATGTTAAGAAAATCATAAAGAAAGTACAAAGTATTTATTTAGAAGAACCCATATGAGTGGATCTGTGAAGTTAAAACCCATGTTGTTCAAGGGTCAACATATAAAGAATTAAAATTCTGAAGCTGTCAACAGGATACTCAGGGAAGTCACTAACTTACCATTTTAAGTTCTCAAATATAAAAATCACTTACCTTGTGGAGCAGTAAGAGTCAAAAGCTGTAATGCACAATAGGGACAAAAAGTGGTATTGGAATAAAAATTTGTTTTAAAAACCTGCCCTTTTCCTGGAGTAGAAAATAAACACACCTTTGCCAAGATGCGTGTTGATAGACATATATCTTGCAGTTCCAGTTAAACTTTTGTGTTCCCTATAAGGTATATGTTTTTTGGTTTCAGGGTCAATGTATTCCTTGGCCAGTCCAAAGTCTATAATGTGTATAACATGCTCTTTCTTATTGCCTTGCCGGCCAATCAGAAAGTTCTCTGGCTTAACATCTCGGTAAATGAGATTTTTTGAGTGCACATATTCCATTCGAGAAAGCTAAAAGAGAAAAAACAATAAAAGAAATAATCTAAAGAAGTTTATTGAAAAATACAGCAAAACATTTCCTTTATCAGCTCAAGGTTTTAACTACTGAAATGAAAATAAAACTCATTTCTTTTTTCCACCCAGAGTCATTTTACTCTTGTAGACCAGAAAATATCTTCTGGTAGTAATATTCATAACATACTTAATACACATAACAAACATCAAGATAAAAGAATGGGATAGTACAGTTCAGCTAAACCTCATAATGTTAAAATTTGCAAATGATAAATAGAATTAGGTGTTTTTATGCTATTTCAGAAAGTAAGCATTTAAGAGGCAAGAAGTATTTATTCCCAGACAGGATATCAAAATATGCTGGCAGCCTTTGAAGACAGGGCCACTGCCACATTCACCTCCTGCCCACATCTTACTCTCTGTTGAACAGGAGTACCCAACCCTGCTCTCTTAGTAGCAGAAATAAAGGCAATAAGACCCAGAGAAGTTAATACTGGACTGACATCACAGAACAAATTAGTAGCAAAGTTTAAGGGGCAGTTTGTATGTGAAAGTAAAAAGAGCCCAAAATAATAATCATAAAATTATTTCAAATTTCATTAAGTTTATGTCTATCTACACAGCTTTTCTACTTAGTAGAGAAAGGAAAACACAGATATTTGAATTTGGACTCAAAAAATAAAGCCAATTTTCCAACATTTGCAAGTTTTTGTTGTAAAGTGAAGGAAACCATCACTATCTCAGACCAATAAATATGCATTTGCATCCTTCCCTGAGGGGCTGACAAACGTCTCAAAGAAACTGTCTTAGCCCTGGTTGGTGTCACTCAGTGAATTGAGTGCTGGCCTACAAACCAAAAGGTCGCCAGTTTGATTCCCAGTTGGGGCACATGCTTCAGTTGCAGGCCAGGTCTCCAGTTGGGGGTGTGTGAGAGGCAGCCGATCTATGTCTCTCACACATCAACGTTTTTCTCCCTCTCTTCCTCCCTCCCTTCCCCTCTGTCTAAAAATAAAGAAATAAAATCATTAAAAAAAATAAAAGGAACTGTCTTAACTCCTCCTTAAACTGGTAATGGTGTATAATTTTGTAGGAGCTGAAAGAGCTACCTTTTCAGCTGTGTCAATCTCTGTGTGAACTGAAGGTCAGAGAACTAAGGCGGGTTCTTGGTCACACAATTTTGGAATCTGATTGTTAGGGCAGTGGGTTACATCTCCAGTCTCTTCTTAGATGTGACAGTAAGGGGAGAGGGAGGACATGACAAAACCTTACAGTCATGTGTTTAAAACCTATAAATAAAACACCTAAGAAATTATTTGCATTTGTACAACTTCATCTAATCATCCTTTTTCTCCTTAACCTAAATTATATGCTTCCATTTTAGATAAGGGCAGGGTATTGTTCTGAGGTACAAATTCTCAAAATAGAGCAAAGAGCAGATGCAATGTGACTTCTCTGGGTTAGCCCTTTTGGTCGCAGCCAGCTTCCTAGAATGCCATCAAGCCTGTGAGTTTGCATTAAATCACCTGATCACCTAAGTCACCAAAGGGGACAAAAGGCTGTGGGGGGCGGGTAAGGACCTGAATAGCCTTTCGCGGAACAGCAATGCCAACTTACCAACTGGATGGCTATCATTAACACGGTCTTCAAAGTAAACGTTCGGTCACAGAGGTCAAACAAGTCCTCCAAGCTAGGGCCGAGGAGCTCCAGCACCATGGCATTGTATTTCCCACATGGTCCAAAGTAATACACCTGTGGGAGACCTTCACCTGAAAGCAGAGGGGAAATGGGGTGCAGAATGAGGAACACAAAAACCAAAATATGAGATAGCTGCATCAGCACTCAGTAGATATAAAGAAAGCACATTTTTCTTCCTCTCTTTCTCCCTCCCTTCCCCTCTAAGAAAGATAGAAATAAAATCTAAAAAAAGAAAAAAAAAAAGGAAGGAAGGAAGGAAGAAAGAAAGAAAGAAAAATTACAATTTGTGAGTTTCCCATTTTCTTTCACAGTCCCTGTTGGAGAACTAAACTGAGCACAATAGCTTCAAAGGAAACTATAAAGGGTGGGAAAGGCTATGTCACTGCAAAATACATTCAAATAAGCAGTTATTTAATACCACAGTGGCAAAGGCATTTCCACTGCTACGTAAGACCAAGCATGGTCCCTGATACTAGATCATAGTGTAAACTATTCTTCCCCAAGGATGCCCAGAAGTGCACTATCATAATAGGTTCAAAAGATGGCTTGCTGAGCTCAAAGGCCAGGCTGACAGATCCTGTTCCATTAGCTGGTTTCATTTGCATTTCCTATGCTCACTGCCAAAGCCACATACGGAGCTGTCTGCGACTACTGCCCCAAGTACAAATCAAACTGAAGGGGTGAGGTCACAGAGGGTACAGCCTGGCCCTCTTCTCACAGGGAGACTCCATAGTTTCCTGTTTTCTACTGGCAGGAGCAAAGTCAACAGACAGGGTTTGATTACAGATAACTAATTATGAAAGAAAATGGGGGGAAAAAAAAGAAAGGCTGCTTTTTCCCCAGATTTGAAATTCATAGCTATAAGAAGCCAAAATCTAGACTTTTTAACTAAGTGGCAACTTGTGAATAAATTTCCTCCTTAAAGTGTATTGTAAATATGAGGTATTCAGTAAATATATGTTAGATAGCACCATGTGAAAAGTGATTATGAATAAGGCCTCAGAACATTTAAAAAATCTGTTAGAGCAGAAACTCTTCCATCTTACACATTTATGTATACCATGTTCTACAGTTGTATATGGTCACTACTGCTTGTTTTTGCCTACAAGATTTTAGACTATAAACTTCTCTCCATCTTCCTATCTCCTATTTTTACCGACAGAGGTGACTAGATCTGCTATGATCTGAATGTTTGTGTCCCCTCCCACAAATCCATGTTGAGACCTAATGCCCAATGTGATAGTTTTAAGAGGTGGGGCCTTTGGGAGGTGATTAGGTCATGAGGGCAGAACCATCAAGAATGAGGTTAGTGTGTTTATGAAAGAGACACCTCCACCCCAGCTTTCACCAAGTGAGAATACGGCAGGAGGTCAGCAGTCTGCAACACAGAAGAGGGCCTTCACCAGAACCTAACCAACCATGTTGGCACCCTCATCTTGAACTTCCAGCTTCCGAAACTGTGAGAAATAAATTTCTGTGTTTATAAGCCATCTAATATGTGTGATATTTTGATACAATAGCCCAAATGAATTAAGACAATATCTACTACTTAAAACTTTAACCCACATACAGATGGTCCATACAGATATGAAAAAATGGTCAACACCATAAGCCATCAGAGATGTAAATTAAAACCACGAGATGCCACCTCACACCTGCCAAAATAGCCATCATTAATAAATCAACAAACAACTAGTGCTGGTGAGGATGTGGAGAAAAGGGAATCCTAGTGCACTGCTGGTGGGAATGTAGACTAGTGCAGCCACTACGGAAAACAGTATGGAATTTCCTCAAAAAATTAAAAACGGAACTGCCTTTTGACCCAGCAATTCCACTGCTGGGAAAATATCCTAAGAATCCCAAAACACCAATTCAATAGAATATATGCACCCTCATGTTCATAGCAGCACTAATTACAACAGCCAAGTGCTGCAAATAGCCTAAGTGTCCATCAGTAGGTGGGTGGATAAAAAACAAACTGTGGTACATTTATGCAATGGAGTACCATGCAGCAGAAAGAAAGAAGTTCTACCTTTTGTGACAGCATGGATGGAAGTGGAGACTATTATGCTAAGTGAAATAAGCCAGTTGGTGAAAGACAGATACGATATGACCTCACCTATAAGTGGAATCTAATGAACAAAATAAACTAACGAGCAAAACAGAACCAGAGGCATGAAAACATGGAACAGATTGACAGCTGTAAGAGAGGAGTGGGGTGGGGTGGGTGGGGACTGGTTGAAAGAAGGTGAAGGGCTTAGTGGCTTAGTCAAAGAATATATATGTATGACCCAAGGACATGGACAATGGAGTGGTGATTGACCGTGGGAGTTGGGGATGGGCTAGGTGTAGAGGAGCAAAGGGGGAAAATTGGGACAACTATAATAGCATTAACAATAAAACATTTAAATTAAAAAAACAAAACAAAAATAACTTTAACCTACTGTGCCCATCATTCTCTCCAGGATACGTCTTATATATTTAAAGTTAGGACAATTCATTGCTTGATATGTGTGTTTAAATATTTCATGCACTAGTCTATCTTGTTCCATCTAAATACTAAACAATTTGAGTGTTTTAACAAGTTTACTCCTGGCTTAGATCATATAGTATACCCCACTCCTGCTAGCTCCATAAACTTCCATTCAATTGTCCTTGTGGTCATTTTGATTCTCCCTATCTCCAAAAGGAAACAGGATTTAATTTGAAACGTCTTTCTCCCTGTTGTTTTGAAGAACTCATTCTTCAGTTTATTTAAAATTTCTAAAACCTAACAGCTATTCCCAATGAATCCTGCTGAGAAATCTAAAGGGAACACTATCATGAAGATTTATTGCTTTTATTTTATTTTCTGGCACACCACCAACTGGGGACCTGGCCCACAATCCAGGCATGTGTCTTGACTGGGAATTGAACCTGTGACCCTCTGGTTCGCAGTCTGGCACTCAATCCACTGAGTTACACCAGCCAGGAAGATTTATTGCTTTTATTAACATGATAGTTTGGGGATCTTTTAAGTTTAAGTTTATACTCTAAATAGTTTTTTATGTCACTGAAATTTGATTTTCCTACCCTGGCTGGTGTGGCTCAGCGGATTCAGTGATGGCCTGAGAATTGAAAAGTCACCGGTTTGATTCCCAGTCAGAGCACATGGCTGGGTTGTGGGCCAGGTCCCCAGTTGGGGCATGTGAGAAGCAACCAATCGATGTATCTCTCACTCATGTTTCTCTCCCTCTTCTTCTCCCTTCCTTCCCCTCTCTCTAAAAGTAAATAAATAACATCTTTAAGAAAATTGGTTTTCCTAATATAAGTATTTCTTCAAAACAGGTTGTAACAGATCTTCTTTCTTAACAACAGAACTAATTAAAGTGAATGGCAACCTTCCCAGTTATATCTTTCCAGCCTCTCTTAATAATAGGAATGACCAGAGATGGAAACAGAGATTATTGAATGCTGAAAAACAATTTAAAAAAATATTGTTGAGTGAAGTGGTTCTAGAAAAGCTCTTTTAAGGGAGATGACTTGAGTTGGAGCTATGTCCCTTTGATGACGGCTGAAGTTCCAGAAGCCATCTAGAACTATCAGACACTTTGAGGATGTAAGTTAGTGCCAAGAATGGATGGGAAAAGAAGAGAGAAAAACCCGAATCCCTGATGGCTGTAAAGTAACCATACCAGTGTTGAAATTCCCTTCCCTCTGGACTTTTTAAATGCAAACGAAAAATCAATCTCTGCACCTTGAATGAATTACTGTTCGTTAGATTTTTTATAGGCAAATTTAATCGTAACTAACAAGCGTATTATTCCTTTAGTTGGTTAAACTGCATATCTGGGCACAATATCCTCCTTCTTAAGTACAAGGTAAAAGTCAGGCCTGCTTAGAAATAAAATACTGGCATTATTTCCTAGACTTGTTGCCAATACTTAAGGATTAGTTTAAATGAGATAAATGTTCTTCTTATTCCTCACAATCTTTAATACCAAATCTAGGCATCTCTTGTCAGAAATGTCCATGTTTACAAAGAAATCACAAAAGCATTCTGAGTGATGGTTAAAATTTCTGTGACTCCTGCCCAGTAATTTCAAAGATGTGTGAAGTTCCTGTTGGCTACATTACTGTTTCTTTTATTAAATACCCCGAGGCATCACAATACCCTGGCAGGCTTTTGTATGCTCAAGACAATTTCTAGATTACTGAGGGGCTTTGAAGCTTTTCTCAAAGATGCACTATGTCCCAGTACTAGCATAGGAAGAGTTCAAGTCCAAGTATTGATTGGATCTAGTCTTTGTAAAGCCATAGAACCAGTATGAATGAAAGTTGCTTCCATGTTATATAGAATATGTGTGGTACAAGTTCAAATATAAGCTGGTAGTGGTACTCAACTGGAAGTGTGTCTCTTAGAAACACCTCTAAAACTTTAAAAAACAGATACAGTGACTTCATTTCAAACCTACTAAAACAGAAGCACACCTCCACAGGGGATTTTGAAGTGCAACGTTGGCTGGAAAACTCTTTATCTAGAGGGTAAAAATAAAGGGCATTGCTTTGTTTTATGACTAATACACTATGAATACTCAGAAACCACTGACAGACCAGTTTCTTTCACAGGTTCTTTCACATCAGAACAATTAGACTCAATACCTTATGAAGAAAATCATTTTAAGGCTATTTAAAAGACTTGTTTAGTTTCTTAAATATAGAAAATGTACTGCTGAGTATAAAAGTCTCTTTGGGAGACATAGCCATAATTTATTAGAACTACTTGTACAGAAAGACGCCCACGCAAGTTCCATTTATGTGCCTAGTTTCTTGCATGACTTCCCATAAAGTGGCCAATGCTGATGGTGAAACACAGATGTAGGCTACTATGAAAGTCTGTTTCTTTGGTCAGAGATTATCGCACAGCAATTATTTATCACCTGGGGCTGCATTTAAATGAGAACTCTTGTATTTTATATTTTATTCTTCTTTTGCAGAGCCACCTCTAATTCACTGCTTAATAAAATGTTAATTCATCAACATTATGCTGTGAAATCCTTTAATAAGATTGGGTATGAGGACAAAGACTTAAATACACCACAAACTATACATGTGGTAAACAAGGTACTTCCTATAAATAATTATGAGGCAATAAAAATGAAGTGAAAGAGGTAGGCAAGGTAGATATATACTGAATTCTTCAATCCATGGTATTTTGGAAACCAAGTTAGTTTTATAATCTCTCATCTATTCTGGAAATAAAGCACTAATAAGTTCTTCCTTCAAAATTAAAGAAACGAATTCTGAATTTTCCTATTCTGAAAGACTTACAATAGATTTCACTGTACTTTCTTTAGCCATAGGTTAAATTGCTTATAAACCAAAACAGCATGTTATATCTTGTATATTTTTGCAGGGTACTATGAAACAGTTTTCCATCCATCAGTAACATATTATAATCCTGCTGACATATGGCTCACACATATATCAGGCTGCATAAAACAGGAAGTGAGGTGTACAACACTACAGCCAATATTCACTCTGTCATAAATTTAACTTCGGTTAAGCACACCAAATCAAGGATAATGGCTTCTTTATCATCTAAGCTGTTACCTAAAAAGATTCCATAATGCATTTTGAACAGTAACTACTCTAAGTAGAGATATTTTTAAATGCACATCAGGCTGAGAACTGAAATAGAACCACATTGAAGCTTTTGGTAATTTGATCACATTATTACCTAATAATTAGCCTTTCATCTTTTTGAAAAACTAAATTACCTACCTGTGAAGCAATTTCAAAGTCCCACACCTACATTAATAGCTGGATGTTAAAAAAAACAACAACTTCTATATTAATATTCTATGAAAAAATAAGCTTATGTTGGTAATAACTGTCTTCTAAAGTCAGGAATGGAGAAAACCTCCTTGGCAATTTCTTTCTAGTTTGTTTTTTAATTTTTAAAGAAAGGATAGTTTTTCTCCAAAATTAAACTATCCTTGGTCCCATCGATGGTAGTGGCTTCCAGCACAACTACTCAATGTTCTTTATTGTTTAAGAGAATCCAGGAATTGTCATCAATAACATTAAACAAATCCACTTAACAAGAAAGCAGATAAAACAGGATGATATTCCACAGGAAGAAGTGAAAGTGGAAAATGAAAGCATAGCCTTTACAACTCAGGAAATAACTCTATTAAAACAAGGCATTATTACAAAGATATGAAACAATACATGTGTTTCTCTTTTAAGAAAAGAATCCCTCTCATTTTTCTGACTCTGAAAAATGCCTCTTTACAATATGAACCAGTTCAACATCTGAATCTACTCAAAATGTTGATTTAATAAAAAGAACAGCTACACCCAGAATTAAGAAATCAGGATTACTTTGTGTGTCCTACAATGAAAAATGTTTTATATTCATCTTGTTCATAGGCCTCTTGGGAACTGTAATATCGCTAGACATATGCTGCTAACAGGAGCTCAAACTTGAATGCGGGCAAGCAGGCGGGGGCGAGGGGGGGGACAGACAAGGTGAGGACAGGCAGTGAGCCACAGAAACTGCGCTTTTACCATTTCTCTATTACACACACACAACTTCCAAGGCCTTGAATCTTAAAGTTCGAAGTTTTATTTATCCAAAGGAGTCAGGAAAGAAAGCCCAAGACAGGAAGATGGATTCCTTCTGTAGCAGATAGCACCTAAGATAAAAACCATTTAAAAAGTATTATATTTTGGGTGTTGGGGGTAGGGGATTCTTTCTGTGTCCAAAAAGACTAACTCGGTTCAGAACTGGTAAATTTAAGGGATAATAACCCAGTGTCTGAAAATTTCCCACTTTACTTAGAATTGTAGTTCCTGTGATTTAAGTTATGAAGACGGAATTTTTTTTACCCTCATACTAGGACACTTTTTTTTTCATTGCTTTTAAAGAGAGAGGAAAGAGAGAGGGAGAGGGAGAGAAGGTGAGAGAGAGAGAAAGAAACATTTATGTGAATTAGAAACCTCGATCAGTTGCCTCCCATCTGTGCCCCAACAGGGGATCAAACCTGCAGCCTTTCAGTCCACAGAACAATGCTCCAACCAACTGAGCCACACTGGCCAGAGCAAAAAGACAAAATTTTAAAAGCCAAAAAGGGATGCCGAATTCCTCTTAACACATATCTGAACAATAACTAAAAGTTCAAAATTCTAGTAAGCATTTAGAAGGAATGAGAAGAAAAATAAAAGAAGTTACTCAAAGTACAGTGAACCCCTTCCTGACTATCCTACTCCACTCCCATTACACTTCCTGCGTCCATGTGGCTAACTTCCTTACTGCTGGAAGACTGTTTTAAGGTAGTGACTACTAAGTGTTAATGACGTTTGTATGTCAGTGCTTAGCGCTAGTCCAAGCACATGGTAGATAAGGGTGGAATAAGTACTAAGCAAGTAAATGCAGCTCACTGAAACACCACTTGAATTTTCTATTTGGGCTGCACAAATCTCGCCTCAAAATGCTAAATACACATATATACAGAGCAAAACAAATTAATCAGGTTTTGTTTATTTTTAGAGAGAAGAGGAGGGAGGCAGAAAGGGAGAAAGACATCGATGAGTGAGAGAAACATCTATCAGCTTCCTCTTGCATGCCCCCAATTGAGGACATGGCCCACAACCCAGGCAAGTGTCCTGACTGGGAATTACACTGGTGACCTTTTGGTTTGCGGAATGATGCCCAACCCATGGAGCCCCATTAGTCAGGGCAAATTAATAATCAGATTTTAAATGTGCAGGGAATGCTAACACAACTAATATTTCTGAGTAGTTCTTGTTTGAATTCTATGGGAATGATTAATGCATAGTTGTAGTTCTACACTGACTTTCTTCTGTGTATTTTGTAGGTGAACTATGTAAAATTACTTATATTAATAGCAACGAAAGCTACCCACAAACAAATATAAATGTGTAAATGTGTTCCCCTCTCTGAAAAAACTACATGCCCTTCTGAATAGATGAAATGACCAATAAAATTAGTCACCTAAGTTGTCTAATGTGCACAGGAAGTCTGATGACATCTTCCTGCCTCTTTCTTCTCCCACTCCATTTATAGGCAAATTCTTTATTTTGGTTTTGGATAACTTGGAATTATGTTTTTCTTAACATAAGTAGCCCTTTTCCATCCTGTGAAGAAAAAAGGGGAACTACTAATAGTAACTCCATTTCACGTAGGAGATAGAGGCCATGAGAGATGCTGTGTGACCTTTCCTAGGTAACAGGGTTGCCCAAGTAAACATAACCAGATCTCCCGACTGCAGATTCACTGCTCTCTTCTTTAGTAGCTGCCTACATTCTCTGCTCTTTTGTCCCCTTTCATTCATGTGATTGCCAACGTTATTCTCTGTGCTCCATATCCTACCTCTTCCAAGCCATGTGCTTTTTTAGTTAACATTTACTTTTTCTAGCAATTATCTTGTCACTCTTCCAGGATATAAATCCCCTGCCCCTGCTACCCAGGCAGCTTAATCTGTTTTATCTACCCCTTGGTTCCCATTATTTTTATATCAGCTCCATACATACTATCTTATCAACTTTCCTATCATATGTCCATCTCTCTGTAGTTCTTGAGTTCTGCCAATTCCAGTCCCTGGTCCAGAATAGGGGCCACCCGGGGCAATACATTTTTATATTACGAAAGTGATATATACCCATTTCAAACCAGTGTAACAGCAAACTAAAAGCAGTACAGAAATATATGAAGAAAAAGCACACACATCCATGATGGATAATACACAATATGCATAATTAAGAATACTTTTCTGCAATTTCATTTTTTTAAAAATTCTCACCTGAGGATACATTTATTGATTCCAGAGAGGGAGAGAGAAAGAGACATTGATCGGCTGCCTCCCATATGCACTCTGACAGGGAACTGAACTTGCAACTTACACAGGTGCCTTGACTGGGAATCAAACTTGTGACCTTTCTATTTACAAGACAATGCTCCCACCAAATGAGCCACATTGGCCAGGGTGCAATTTCATTCTAAGGTTAATATTATATAGTGGACATTTTTTCTTGTCAACACATAGATATACCTCATTCGTTTTAATAGCTATTTAATGTCCCACTCTATGATGAATCATATTTGTATATATTTTTTCCCTGTACTGGTGGACATTTAGGTTGTATCCATATACTTGTTATCACAAATAGACATTATAGTGAATAACTACTGCTTTTGCCTGGCCTGCATTCTTTTCTTCCATCTTCTGATAACAACAGCTTACTCTTCCAGTGCAAAAGCACCATTTCCTCAATGCTACTTTCATGTGGTTAAAGCAGGGTCAACCCATTTCCCACTGTCGCCCCAAGGATATGACTCAAGCTGGGCTACTCAAGAGTATTCCATCCTCCTGCCTTGGGAAACTGGATCAAGGATGGATGCTTGAGCCATGTCAGTACAATGACAGTAAACTCTAGGATTTCTGTGGAACTTCAGAGGAGCAGCATCTGCCCCCAGCCCCGTAACTGCTAAACTGCAAGGACCTGCCAGGACTACTACATGAGAACAGCTAGGCTACCTGTCTGAGAATGAAACTAACACAGGGAAAGCAGAGCTGTGAGCAACAGAGAGGTGACCAATATACCACATAACCTGAGGACCAAGGAGAGTGTTGATCCTGGATCTAGCTGGCCTGAGGTGAGACTATCCCTGGACTTCTCAGTTCTGTTAGCCATGAAATTCTTTCCCTACCCATCCTCTCTCTTAAGTGAGCTTGAACTCTATCATTTGAAAATGAAAGTGTTGAGACAAATGTGCATACAATACTGCAAAAAATCCTTGTGCCCATATTTTGCGCAAGAATGCAAATGTATTTACATATATCCCTTGAAGAGAAAATGCTGAGTCAAAAGGCATGCAGGAGCATTTAAAAGTTCTTTCCAGCCCTGGCTGGTGTGGCTCAGTGGACTGGGCACTGGCCTGCAAATCAAAGGGTCATCGGTTCGAATACCAGTCAGGGCACATGCCTGGGTTGCGGGCTGGGTCCCCAGTTGGGAGGGCGTGAGAGGCAACTACATATTGATGTTTCTCTCCTTCTCTTTCTCCCTCGCTTCCCCTCTCTCTAAAAATAAATAAATTAAAAAAAAAAAATCTTTCTGAACCTGCCTTAATCCATTATGTCCAAAGCCCCAGCACGAAGTTATCTCCTAAGCTTTTGGAGGATATCTTCTAGTTTTTTATCCAAATTATCATTGATATTTCAAAGTCAGGAGAATCCTTCCTATCCCATTATTTGTTCAATCCTACAATTAGAAAATTTCACTCAAAGAATACTCCTATCACAAAAGTCTATTGACTATCAACTGTTTTACAGTTCATGAAATATTTTTATATAGATTCCACCATTTAAAACAAGTACATATAGGTATTGATCTGAAGTGATTGGCTTATGTCATAGAATGAGTAGTATAGTCAAGACCTAAAACCCTGACTTTTGCCTCCAAGTCTCAGAGTTTTTTGTTTTTTGTTTTTGTATCACATATACCTTTCTATGCCCTAAATTCAAGGACGTTCAGAGTGACAGCAAGTACTACAGGGTCACATTACCCTGATAGGAGATTAAATGATTTTATAAAGATTCCGTAAAACACAATCTGTATATGAACCTAACAGACCATCACAACATATTGATAATGTCAAAAGATTATCAACTCAAATAAATAAAGAGTAATATTTCCCTTAGAAGAGCACTGGTAACATTAAATCAGGAGTGCATTAGTGGTATTTCTCTAATACAACTATCAAGGAATCAACTGTCAAATGAAGCCTAATAAATTAATCATTTAGGAATTCAGAAGGGAACTTGGCATATGCTTAAATTAATACACAAAGTATAAAAAGTAGATAAGCATATGTTTTCATTAATTTTGGGCCCATTTAACAAATTGTTCCCAGAAGTGTCCTGAGAAAAAACAAAACCAACTAAGGCACACAGTCTAATCACGGCACAGAAGTAGAATGTCCTTTATTACTGAACTCTCTCAATATTGTACTGCTCCTCCTTAAGCATCAAAATAGCCCTGGGAGAGTAAAGTACCAAGTATCACCCTCATTTTCTGAATAGGGAAAGTAGAGGTTAAGTGGCTTGCCACAGAATAACACCCAGTCAACGGAACAGATGCTACAGCCTGCCATTTATTTCTCACTTGAGCCTTCACCCAAATCTCTCCCCAGTCAGAACAGATGTGACCTGATGGAACATTCAAGATGACCTTATAATTCTGATCACTGAGCAGGCATGCAGACTTGCAAGGAAGCAAAGTAAACTCATTTACCATACCAATTTTCAGTTAGTCTGAGGGGTAAGAACTATAATGTCCCTGCATCCCACTTCCAAATTCAATTAAGTTCAAAGCGTCTGGTGGCCAGTTTCTCCATTCATCAAACATCACAGGAGAGAATGGAGTGCTATGGTAACAATAAAAGAGGGCATCTAACCTTGACTGAAGGAGCTGGAGAAAGCTTCACAGAACAGGGGTCAGAGGCTAACTCCTGAAGGATGATTAAGAGCTGATTAGGCAGGAGGGGAGAGAGCATATTTTCAGGCTGAGGGAGCAGCAAGTATACAGGGAGCTAAAAACACAGAGGCAAAAGCAGGGTAACAGTTCTCTAAAATTGAAAAAATGAAGACTATTTTGCTCTCAACTGGAGTTTCTTTTCATTCTGAACCACTAGTTGGTTAAGTAAATGTCTAAAAAATATGGCAGAGGTCATTACTAGAGTTGCAAAGGCAAAGATATCTGAGTAAATAAAAAGATCAGAAGAACAAAAAAAGAGAAGGTACTGAGTATTATATACCCATATTGCCTTAATGCATCTTTAATAATAGTTTCACAGGAAGTGTTTTCTTCTAAGCACACACTAGGGACTCACTATTGCATTATAGCAGGCAGCACTGTCTAACATAAACATAATGCAAGCCACGAATGAGAACCATGAATTTAATTTTAAGTTTTCTATGAGTTAATTTTTAAACTAATAGGGAGAGAGAGAGAGAGAGAGAGAAATACTGATGTGAGAGAGAAACATCAATCAGTTGCCCCCCATAAACATCCTGACCAAAGATTGAATCCACAACTTAGGTATGTGCCAGGACCAGGAATTGAACCTGCAACCTTTCAGTGCATTAGACAATGCTCTAATCAACAGGGCCACCTGGCCAGGGCTAGAAGCCAAATTTTAAAAGTAAAAAGAAATAGGTGAAATTAAGTTTAATAATATATTTTATTTAACTCATATCATCACCTCAACATGTAATTAATTTAAAATTATTGAGATATTTTACATCCTTTTTGGAAGGTACCAAATCTTTGACATTCAGTATTTTATACTTATAACACATTCAGATCTGCCACATTTCAGGTGCTCAATAGGCACATGTGGCTGGTGGCTCAGCTCTGTGAAGTTATGAAAGATATAAGTAAGGCTGTCTTATGTACAAAAATGTGGCAGGAAAGAGCTTCTATACTTGGCAATCTGCATGACCCTGACCAGAAAGCCTTCTCCAAAACACAACTCTCTCCCTCCTCTAAACTCCCCAGAACTGCTAATTCTGTTCATCCAGAGTCAATCTCAGGTTGTCTCCTTTTTAGAATATAAGTTTAGGGCAGCGTGTCTATTCTTGTTCACCACTGTATCCCGAGCTTAGCTTAAAACAGTATTTAACCCACCTGGGATACTCACTGAATATCTTTAATAAAGGCATGAACAGACACATACCTGTCTCTGGATATTAGCTTATTTTGTACTTGGAAGGCTTTCTTACTCTTCTATTTGAATACATCCAAGTAAATCATACCCCTTTTTGAAAGTTTAGCCTCATAGCTCTCATTAAAGCCTTACCTATTCCAAATAATTATAAACCTCTTTTCCCTTCAAAACTTCCACATAACTTTATTTGTACCTTAAAAAATAACATCATACTGCTTTAGTTTGCATTATAGGTACTTAAGACACATTAGTAAGCTCCTTGAGAGTAGTACAACAATACCTTGCAATCAGTAAACATTAAATTTTCCTTCCAGTGAGGCTCTAGTCTTCTGAAGGGCAGAGACTATCTTATAATTTTGTGACCCTAAAATTAATCAGCGCTATGAACTCAGCTTACGCTCACTATGTTTCTGTTAGTGAAAACTTCATCTCCTTACATAATGACTATAGTAATTGCTATTAGTAAGAGACTGCTACAGGATAGTAAAGAATGATTAATTAAAGCAATATGAAGTATAAAGGAAGATGAAAATATAGGGAAAAGTTAAAGTGTTGAAAGCATAAAACATGCAGAGGTGTACAGAGCTGACAACCTCTTCGTTTAAGTGGGTGGAATATAAATTATTTGCTTAGGAGTTGTGGAAAGAATATGATAATATCACTGGTCACAAACATTAAAAATTCATCTTTTTATTGGTCTTTGTCTTAAACATGGTTATAGATAAATTATATGTTACAAATACAGAAGGGCTTAGCTAGCAACTAGATTACTATTTTAATAGTAGGTGCCTGGAGTTTTCTATCTTTATGTAGTTTGTTCCTGGAACTTGAGGAAAATAATTCTCTTGCTAATGACACCGATGAGAAATTTGCCCTGGCTGGTGTGGCTCAGTGGATTGAGTGCCAGCCTGTGAACCAAAAGGCTGCCGATTTGATTCCCAGTCAGGGCACATGCCTGGGTTGCAGGCCAAGTCCCCAGTTGGGGGTGTGTGAGAGGCAACTGCACACAGAGGTTTCCCTCCCTTTCTTTCCCTCTCTCTAAAGATAAATAAATAAAAGAAAGAAATTTGTTAAGTTTTAATACAAGACAGTGGATATATGCTTCCACCTTCTCATAACCCATGGGAATAATTCACTTCAACAACTCATCTTTTTCATTCCATAATACTTTATAGCTTTGTGGGGGTTAAATAGATGTTACCTTTCTTCTTAATGATTAACCATGACAAACTATGAGTTAGGAGGGCTAGTGATTGAGTGATGGCTATGGTCAGTCTTATAATGGTCACTGAGCTTACTCTAGCGCTTAGTTTGGACTGAAACTTCAGTCTTTGACCTCCTTAAATAAGCTTTCTTAATGTCCAAGGAATGGCTGCGAGAAGATTGAAAGAAGAGGACCATGCTGGCATACAGAAAGAGTGAGTAAAGACACAAAAGAATGACCTAGAATTAAAGGGAGAAAGGGCATCAGAATCCAGAGGGCCTGTGTCCGTTTATAAGCAAGCTCCAGCTGGCAGGCTCCAGTGACTGGCCTTCCCCAGACCCTTGCTTGCATAAGCACCACACAGTACCAGTTTTCTGGGACTAACGACAACGCTGCAGCCCACTCCACATGTAAGTTACTTGGGCCTATTTTTGGAACCTTACCTTCTATTTTTCATAAAGTTGCTTAAAATAAGACAAAATCCAAGTAACGTATTCGGTTTTCACACTGAGCAAGTATCTCTAGCAGTTCTGCACTTTGCAAAACAACACACTTGAAAAGGTGTCAGTACTCTGTGTTACTGTGAGGTGTATGCAGTCCAAACAATTTCTATAATAAAACTCATAACACTCTATTTGCACTTAAAGAAATTATTGGCTCAATAAGTCTTCACCAGCAAACTGTTTAAAATAGAATTCCCCCTGCTCCCCAGGAGGGAGAGGGACAAATTTTATATATGTGATTAAAGAAAATTACTCTACATGCCTCATGTGACTTAAAGCTATTTGAAAGTTTTAAGGGGCAGAGCAGGTACACATGAGGTTTGGCTCTAATAGGTAAGCAAGTCCTTACAGCATTAGATATGAATTTTTTGCTTATATTTCATTGTACCATAGAGAACCTTATTAGTCACAATATAAGAAACGTCTCAATGCTTTCAATTATGGAAAATACACATAGAGGACACACAACCATGGAATTTAGTCTAGAATGGTTGGGCTTCAGAAATATCAGTTCCTTTTTGGCTAACTAGTATAGCTAGTTAATAAAGGTTAAGGTCATGTTTAATTCTTGGAAAAACAAAGAGAAATTCATGGTACCATCACCACTAAATTAGCTCCATTAAATACTAGCAATTATTAGTACTGAGGGTGTGAATCACACCTTTCCAAGCCCACTAAATCAAACAACCCTTTGTATTTCTTCCTCACAAAATTAAGCATTAGTCACAGACTGGACTTATGTTGTAATATCAGGGAAAGCATTTAAACGTCATTTTAAAATGTAGGTGGATTTGGAAACAAACACGCATCTACTCACACTCTTTAAAAAGAAAAGATGGTGACCACACCACACTTTTCTTTGTCTGATGTTTGCTCGATTTTACCAATCTCAGGTTCTTCCTACTGACTCACCAACTCAAGCATACTTTTTTATCTGGGTTCTGCTCCCTAAGAGGAACAACAATGACACTGGTGCTGCTACTTCTGCAATAATACACAAAAAGGCTCAGATGTTTTCAAACGTCCTCCTTATCCTTTTACCCAAGGGACAGAACCTTATCTTTTTTTGTTTGGAATATGAGGCTTCTGCTATTGCTTTAATGTTTATTTCAAATAGGCCCCTCACACTGAAAGGAGGAGATCCTTCACAAGCTGCAAGTTTGGTAGATGCGGCTTTCAACCTTAATTCATCATTCCAGACCCCTTCAAAATATGAGACAGTCTGCCTTTCTTAACACAGGCCCAAAGCAGGTTTTCCTCCTAAAATCATTCTTGATGGTTAAGCACAATAAAAACAAGCACAATTAGTTGTTAAAGAGGCCGTTTTCTCTCTGGGATTACTCACTGCCCTATGCCAGGACACCACACAGTTGTTTGCAGGTTCTATTCCCCAGTTTGAGAATCTCAAGATGTTGTATTTCCTAAACGGAAAACTGTTTTGCTTTCTAGCAAGTGTTATATGAAGAGAAAGAAAAGTAACATCTGCAAGCTCACCATTCTCTTGTTTTCTCCCAGTTCTTAAAGCCACATTCTTAGAGAACCTGCTCTCTGCTGAGTGGTGGAGTTCCCAAGATTCCGTACCCCTTTGAATAAGGTACTTGGACCAGAACTGAAGAGCTGCTACAAGCTGAATCAGCCAGTCTCTCTCCCAAGAACTTGCAGTCTGGACACAGGGCTCCAGTCACTCTCTGCTGGCGCCTGAACAGAGAGGGACTGCTGCATGACAGGCCTTTTCCTACAAAGTGTAAGGATAAGCCGAGAAGGCTAGTGATTTGGAGAAAATGAAGAAGGCTAACAGAAGCCGAAGCAAACACAGAAGGAGAGTCAAATAAGGTATCAGACCAGAAGAGTTGGACAGGAAGTCTGAGATAAAGAGTAGTTGTCTTGGTTCCTAGAGGCTTTCCAAGTGCTTGGTTCTAATCTCAAGTGAGACCTGTATATTTCCTTCCTTGGGTCCATGATATGTCCCTGTGATCTTCCAGTAAATTCTTCTTTTGATCTAAGCTAATTGGAAAAGATTCTGTTACTTGTAATCAAAATAGTGTTGTCTAAGACATATACATAACTGCTCATCTTCCTCCACATTAACCATCATTTCCTAAATACTCGCTATGTGCAAGACACTATACTAGACACTTTAGAGAGGGAAAGAAAAAAACCCAAAAGATAAATAAGATACAGATTTTGTCCTTAGGGAGCTTATAGGCAGAAAACAAAGAGATGAACAGCTATCTTGGTGCCAGGTTAAGCCTTTCATAAAAATTTGTAAAATGAAGGAAGAGTGTGATGTGAAATGGTATAAGAACCAAATTTACTTACTCATATTTAACAATATATAGTTGGCTAAAAAAAGCTAAAGAAAATAAAAAACTACCATAAAATATCTTGTAGATATATACACCTTATTACATCAGCTCTGTACCACTGTATGTACTCTATATCCATGCTATGCAGTACTTATTTGCTGAACCTGATCATAATACACAAATCCAGTTAGACAGGCACTTCCAGTCAAGATGGAGGCACAGGTAAACATGGCTGGCCTCCTCACACAATTACATCAAAATTACAACTAAATTATATAACAACCATCACTCAGAGCCGACAGAAATCGAGTTGAATGGAAGTCTGATCACTAAGAAATTAAAGACAGCATATCCATCCAGACTGGTAGAAGGGACAGACATGGAATGGGTTGATGCCACATCCACGCGTGGTGGATAAAAATTTGGGAGGAGTATCTTGGGATTGAGGAGTCCTAGCCCCACATGAGATCTCCAGAGTGGGGCACACAGTGTTAGCCAGGTTGATGGAGTCTCAGATATGGCGTCTGCCTGCTGGTTCTGTGGCTCTGCCCACCTTTCTGAGTTGGTGAAAGCTGTCCCCCAGCTCTCGCCCTGATGTCAGACACTTCAGTTTCTCCCTGTAAGCTACTGGTGCCTTCCAAGCTGCTACCCCAGTGCTGGAGTTCAGAGGGAGTGAGTCTGAGTAAGTTCGTGTGTGGGCTCTTCAAGAGGAACTGCTTGGGACTCCAGAATTTTCTTCCACCGACTCAGTCTCCACTGGTTTCTGCAGCTAGGAGTTACGGGGACTTATCTTCCTAGCACAGGAACCCTGGGCTGGGGGTCCTGGTGTCGGGATGGGACTCCTCACTCCTGAGATAACTCTTCTGAATTTTTATCCATCACATGTATATATGGGACCAGCCTATTTCGTGTTTCTGCCCTCCTACCAGTCTGGATGGATGTGGTTTCTTTAATTCCATAGTTGGTAGACTTCCACTAAACTCAATTTCTGACAGTTCTGACTGATGGCTGTTCTATAACTTAGTTGTAATTTTGCTGTGGTTGTGCAAGGAGGTGAGCTGCGTTTACCTATGCCGCCATCTTGACTGGAAGTCCTAGAGAAAGAAAATCTTTTATATATTTTCCAAACCGTCAGTGATATTAGTTTTCTCCAGAACTTACAAAATTTTTCAATTGAAAAAAATTTTTTCCTTTGGGCAAACTGCACATAGATAGTTATAAATTCCTTCTTTAAAGTTACTGTCTTTTTTTTTAGGGAGCAGAGTATGAGATCTAGAGTGCTATCTTTTCTGAGCTATAACTGTTAAGAGTGGAGCCAAGCAAAAAAGTTGACAAGCTATGACCCATGGTTTGATTTGACTATGTCCAAATAATTTTCTAGCTGCTGATGGGCTCCTTATATCTGAAGGTCTGCAATGCTATAGCCACTATATTAATAAGAACCACACGTAATTCTGACCTTCAAACTTAAATCTCAGAACTTGCACCACAGTGTTTCTAGATGCTCTGAGTTCATAGGTACAATATTCCCTCACTTATCACGCATATTACGTTCCAGACTCCCCCACGAAGTAGGAACCTTACATTTATTCTACACTCTTAAACCTACGTAACTTTAACAACATACAGAGAGTACCGCAAAATCCGCGATATAGCGAAAAATCTGTGATAATTAAATATAATATTTTTAAAAATCCCGCAATACAGTGAGGCCGCGATAAGTGAACCGCGATATAGCAAGGGACTACTGTATCTGTAAATATACATGTCTCTAATTGTACATAAATCCTTATAGAAATAATTTGGGGGCTTTGTTCTAATATCTTAAATTATTCATTCATATCTCTATTCTGCTTCCTTAACATAGTTAACCAATAATTGTTGGCATAAGCAAATAAAAAATAGGCTGACACTTTGGAGAGAAGAGATTACACTTGAAGAAAGAAGCTGCAACTTATGTGGTTATCTCACTGCCAGTGAAATTCTACTCAAAGAGTTTATATGCTGAGATTTCATCATTTGTTGAACTTCTGTCTTTGGATCAAGTGAGATGCAAGTTATACAATAATAAATAAAAGATGCTTCTTGCCCTTAAAAAGCTTATGATTCAGCAGCAAATTACACCATAAGAAGTCCATAGGATGAGAGTGATATGGCTCTCATAGATGTGATGGGTTCACAGTAGCCAGAATTCTGCTCTACTGAATAAGAGAAAGGGTTGGGCAATATCAAGTGACTATTGCTTGAGAATACATCATTATAGTGCCTCCAGGGTGGAATATACTTTTTTGAGGTAATTTATGTATTCTGCAAATTAAATGGAATGATAAAAAGGAATAGGATTAAAAAAAAAAAAAAAAGGAATAGGAGTTTTGGTCACTGCCATTCTAGAGAAGGGTTAGTAAAGAATAGCCCATAGGTCAGATCTAGCCCACCAACTTCTAAATGATTAGAAAACTAAGAATAATTTATACATTTTGAAATGTTTGAAAAAGATTTAATGAAGAAAATTTTGTGATACATGAAAATTACATAAAACTCGAATTTCAGTATCCCTAAGTAAAGCTTTCTTGGAATATAGCTCAACTGTTTATATGTTGTTTACGGCTGTTTTTATGCTATAAAGACAGCTGAATAGCTGCAAGAGAGATGGATGGTCCAAAAAGCCTAAAATATTTACTACCTGTTCCTTTATACTCTGGGAAAAGAACCCCAGAAAAAAAGATTAAATTGCCATACCTATATGTTCTGTAAAACCAAGTTGTAACCATCACGCAAGGACCAGGCCAGCTAGTTCAGTTAATGTTTGGTCTCTACCATAACAGGAGCTGTGGAAGTAAAAGTGTTCCTATCACCAAAGAGGCTCCAATGAGAATAACTGTATTTCAACCTGACAACATTCAGCTCCTCTGAAAGAAACAAACACTTCCCTCAATATCATAGACGTGATGGGTTCACAGTAGCCAGAATTCTGCTCTATTGAATCAGAGAAAGGATTGGGAAGTATCAAGTGACTGCTGCTTGAGAATACAGCAGAAATTTTTCAAAAGTGAAGCTGTTCCATACTTGATTCCTCTGTTCTCTGTGGCGCCCTGTTTAGAAGGAATCTGTCCTTCATTCTGATATTTTCTTAAAGCTATGAGAAATGTAAATAAGATATTTTCATTTCTACAGGAAAGTTAAAGTTTCAGTTTCAATATAAATCAATACTGCTTTGTTTATGTAGACTTTCCCTTAAGAATTCAAGGTCTTTACAGACATTACCTCATTCAACCCCAGCAGGTCTGCAAACTTGATAAGAAACAGAAGGTTTTCCTGTTGTATGAATAAGGAAACTGAGGCATAGCACGGACACATGATTAACACTTGAGTCACAGAAAAAAAACTGGAAAAACTGGGCTAAAATTTTCTCCTCACTCCAATTCTTGGCTGTCTCCACTTATTCACACTGCCTGTCATTAGAGATGGCAAGTGTCTAAATCTCCACAGTCCTCAAAATGTAATTCCAAGGCTTCCCTTTTGTACTATTTAAGATCAGTTTCCCCTGAATTTAGTGGTATAGGCCTCCTCCCTCTACAATACCCCTGGCAGAGAGATTTCTAAAAACTTATACATGGCAAGAAAGGATCCAGGTTTTATTTTCTTTTACCAATACCACCATTTTATCATTTCTTTCCTTGTTCTAAAAATTTTCTGCCCAACTGGAGACCAAAAAGTTTTTTCTAAATTCTTTAAGCACTCCTCACCATTGGGCATCTAAGTTGAGGCATATTACTTGTTCCCAACTACTCTTGTTATATGATTCACTTCTATTTTATTCAGATGTTCTTATTTTTAATTTCCTGTGTACTCCTTCCTATGCTTGCCCAGCTTGTTTACAATGCACGCCTCAGGAAGTTCACAACGTTATCAAAGGGTTTGTCAATCTCACACTTTCTTATGATTTCCTTCAGATTTATGCTTTATTCATCTGTTGAAGCAGAACCGTGTTCTTTTTAATTTTTAAAATACAGGACGCTTCACAAATTTGTGTGCCATCCTTGCGCAAGGTCCATGCTAATCTTCTCCGTATCATTTCAATTTCAATACGTGCTGCTAAAGCGAGCACCATGTTCTTTTTAATTTAACAGTTGCCTAGATTTGAAGCTCTTCTTCTGGTACCAGCCAGGACCATCTATCTTTTTTGATGACATATAAAACCATTTACTCCCAGAAACTTCAAAACTGCAAAGCCGGATCAGCTCTACAAACACTTTCTTTATTCACAGCATAAAGGTTTCAGTGGGTGAAAATGGCTTGCATAGGGTAGCTCTGAACTTCTCAGTTGTATACATGGCACATCTATTCAACATAAATGATTAATTTGTTTTGGAAAGAAATGTTTCAAAACCTAGATCACCACAGGCCATAAAAGGTTTTAAAGGTAACAAAGACAGCCTTCTAAAACATGAAATTTGGGGGCACCATGTGAAATAGAAAATCTTATTCTTTCACTAAGGGGAGATTCTGAGCCTTTGCTTCAATTAAATATTTTTATGGCTATGTTCCAGCACTCTATTATAATTAGGTAAGGGATAATGGGTTAAAGACCCCAGGGTGTGTGTGTGTGTGTGTAGATAGAGCACAAAAAACTGTAATATTTGTTCTACTTGTTTTAATACGTTATTGGTACCTTGATAGAAACTGTATTGAATCTATTGTACAAAAACATAGGACAAATATTACTAGCTCAGTTTTGCCTACTGTGTGACCCTAGGTAAGTTAGTTACTAAACTTCTCTGTGCTCAAAAATGGAAAAAATGAAATAATATAAAGTACCTACTAGGTACTTAAGTTCACTTCCATTCTCTGCCCAATGAGATTTTTGCCTGGGATTACAATTAAGTATCGGGTTGTCTTCTTTAATTTGAGGATTAGCATCTCCTTCATAAGAGCGCCAAAGCAGAATGGTCATTAGCAGATTAGAATAGCTGCTGGAAAACCAGGAAGTGGCAGCTCAGACTTAGATGAGCCTATGATATGATATTTATTCTTAGAGCCCTTGAGAATTTTCCCAGGCAGGTTGCTAGCTAGGAATGGAATTAAATGTTTAACCAAAGCAAGATGAGTTCCTCCACTACTTTTAGGACGTCTCATTATAATTAAGAAGGGTCTAGAAGCAAAGAGATCATTGCAGTGTCTGTTCATACTACAGTTAGGCCTTTCCAAATGCCAAGTGAGGTGGTGGAAATTTTTAGTAAGAGCACTGGAGTAGGTTGTTTACTAAAAATGTCAAAGCTATTGTTCAAAACCACTGTTCCTAAGAAACAGTTAACTCTGAGAACAATAATAAAGGGCAACTTTACAGCTCCTTGTAGCTATGTCAGAGGCCTCCACCATATTTTATCTACTCGCGCTCTCACTTCTGTATCTAGAGTCCTTTTGCCATTTGTCTATCCCCATTCTCTTTCATTTGTTTCTGCCCTTTCTGACTCATTCCCTCTTCTTCCCTCCCTTCTCCTGCCATTTTTGCTGCATGTGTGGTTCTGGTTATTTCATCTTTTATTTAATTATCAAAGATGTATTATCCTAGGCCTTATCATGTGATCAGCCCATAACTAGCTATGAACCTTCATGCTCATACAGTCCCTCTCCTATGATTAGGCTTCATGTGTGTTTAGGCCATTGGTTTTGCCTCTCTGCCTCAAACCTGCCATCTATCAAGTCCTGTTCCTGTGTGTTAAGATACAAGCAGAAGTGAGAGGCGGAAACAATAAGAGTCTGGGCTGGGAAATTTTAAAACTGACAATGCATATACTCTTCTAAGTAAAAGGACTCTGAGAGCATAGGGAAACCTAAAAACATTCCCATAACCAGAAAATAAATTTAGGATTTAACATGGTGACTATCATACAATTAACACAACACTGATGACTGAAGAAGACGATAAGAATATAAGAAAGACGGTTACAATTCAAAGGGTGCTTTCATCTGCTCACAGCTTTTAATTACCACGATTAAATACTGCTGTTCTTTCTTGTGAAGCTGAATCACTGTGTCAAACCAATGCTGAAGCTGTGAGTAAAGCAAGCAAGTTGCAGGGAATTCGGAGTCAATATTTAAGTCCCAGAGTCCTAATCTTGTGTCCTCACAATAATCTATAGAAACTACGTCTGAAAGCATAATTGTACTCAATTCCAAAGCCCTTGTGTCTTGAAAAATCGAAACACAGTGATATAAGAAATGAGGCAGAAGTAAGACAAACTGAAGAATGTATTTGGTTTAGTCACAGAGAAAATCTAAAACTTTAACTTTCCAACACTGAGGAAATAATAATATAATTTTTCATAGTTATTACATATAGTTATAGAATTTCATGTTTAAAAAGTTTTTCTTTGTAATAAATTTAGAAATTCTCCAGCACTCTCAACTTCAAACCATAATTTGCAAATAAAAATCTACTCCATCCCCAGCCATCCAATTATGTGAAACACTAGATAATGTTCTCATTTTGATTCACAGTTCACTTGCCCATTTTTTCAGTGTTATATTTATAATGTAATTAAGTTCTAAAAATATAAGTTTATGTTTTCTGAAACTGAGGAAGATACCAAATATAATAAATATGTATATTAGGAGGTTTCTTATATAGTAATATGTGGTCTTTAAGAGTTTTTATTTTTTAATACAATCTTAAAGAGTTCAAATAAATCTTAAAAAGTCATGTATTCTACCCTGGCTGGTGTTGCTCAGTGGGCTGAGTGCTGGCCTGCGAACCAAAGGGTCGCCGGTTCGATTCCTGGTCAGGGCACAGGCCTGGGTTGCAGGCCAGGTCCCAGATTGGGCGCGAGAGGCAACCACACTTCGATATTTCTCTCCCTCTTTTTCTTCCTCCCTTCCCCTCTCTCTAAAAATAAATAAATAAAATATATTTTTTTAAAATGTCATGTATTCTAACTTTTTACCTGTGTACAAATGGCCCTCACAACATCCAGAATGCATAACTGTTCAACTTCTGCCTGAAAACTGCCCTTCCTCTAAGAGACAGGAAATCCTATTGCATAAGACAGCTTACTATAGTTCACAATTTGCTTTTTCAGTTCCTATAAGGTGTTTGGAAAGAAAGGAAACAGGTATTGCATCACTTTGTTATCATTTGTAAAACTTATGCCTGGAACTGTCAACACACAGCTCAAGAGAAATGGGGACAGAAACAGGCTTGGTGATGGAAGAGGTAAGACAAAGACCATAAATCCACTGCTGCATATTTTTAAAAATTAAGTAGCCCTGACTGGTGTGGCTCAGTTGGTTGGGCACTGTCCCACAAAGCAAGAGGTTGATGGTTTGATTCCATCAGGGCACATGCCTGTGTTGTGGCAGGGGTGTGCGCGAAAGGCAACTGATCAATGTCTCTCTCTCACATCGATGTTTCTCTCCCTTTCTCCCTCCTTTCCCCTCTCTCTAAGATAAATAAAATCTTTCAAAAAAAATTAAGTAGATACTGTACAATAAATTCAAAACAAAACACATAATTTGTATTTTTAAAAAATTAGTTACAATAATAATGGTCAGGGCAAAAAATGCACAATACTAAAGAATTGAAGTTACAACTTACAAGTGACACCGCTTCTCATTTCTAATCATAGTCTTCAAAGGTAATCATTATTAAATGTTATGTATATCCACTCAGATATTTTCTATGCTCATGTGAACATTATCTGTATTACATATGTATTTCTTGTGCTACACAAATATAATCATGCTATATAGTTTTGCACACCTTTTCACTTAAAAATTTGCTGGGCATCTTTCCGTATTAGTACATAGGACTCTACCTTCTTTTTAATAGCTAATTCCATGGTATACACATATTATCATTTTTTATCCAGATCCATATTGATAACATTTAGAGTACCTTCACACTGTTATAATTGTTACGCAAAGCCAAAATGTATCTTCTGCAAGTTCTTTCAATAATTTTTGCTCTAGAATCATTTAGAATGAACTGAATCTTTTAATAGCTCCCTGAATATTTGAGAAATCACCACTATATCATATAAATGGGAATAAATGGGAGAACACATGAAAGAAAAGTTCTTAGGGTCATAATACTCAGGTATCAGAACTAGTGGAAAATGATTTCCTCAAATAAAAACAATCCAAATATTCTACAACACAAAATGGATGACTAAATTATAATCTTTGAAACTAATGGGATATTATACAATGATTACAAACAGGGACACTCAGCATCATCATGACAAATGTTATAATGTTAAGTGAAGGAAAACATGCTGTTGCATGGGAATGTGATTAGCTGTGACATATATCTGCATATGAAAAGGAGAGAAATATTCAAATGAAATGTAGCTGCATTAGGGTGGTAAGAGCATGGATCATTATTTCCTTTCAAAGTATCCTTTAATATTTTGTAATTTGGTTTCTACAATAAATGAAAAAAAGAAAAATATATCTATTAGGAAGATCAAGATCCTCACACTCAATTTCAAGGCCCTCAAGGTCCCCTTTGCTTTCTTTTCAGATTATCTTGAGATACTGACCCTCATAGTAAATAATCAGGTCTTGAAATTCTTCATGGCAAAGCTACCATCAGCAAACAAAGCTTGAAATGTGGAATGGAAGGGAAGGGAAGGAATTAGAGCTCAAACAAGAAAAAGAGGGAACAATCAGGAACAGCTCCAACTTAAACCATGTTCATAATCATCCACTGCTACCAGTTTTGTTCTATCTCCACATGAGTAGAAAACTGATATGAATTTTCAGATCACATGATTCGGGCAATTTCGGGGTCAAAAGCCCAAGGTAATGGTTAAGATCTGGGTACTCAAGGAAGAAATGGTCATATTCCCAAGCTAACACAAAAGTCCCTGTTTTAAGAATTTAAAGCCTCAAGCTCTGGTCACACTAGCAACAGTAGTAGTCTTTAAATTCATAATCACTCATTTCTCCCCACAAATTCCATCCATTTAGTTTATAATTTCCTGAACAAACGTAAGGCACAATGAGCTTTTTTACTTTTAAGTATTCCTTGTTATGATACCCAATATTTTGCAAATCACTGGCCTGTGCTGAATAACGATAAAGCATTACAATCACATTATTTTGGTTACTCTGTGCTTCTGATGAGAGCAGCATAAGTACTCTGGCTGCTCAAACATTAACTACTGATAAGATGAGTCACATCTGCAGCTGGGAACTCACTCTAGAAAAATTAGAGAAATACTTGTGCTTAGAAGTTAACGAAGGAGCTGTAGTGTTTGCGCTCACATTTATAACAAGACAGTGAAATACTGTCTTTCTTGTCAACTGACCTACTTTCAAAATAAATTTCCATTTTTGTCCATCCCCAGAGAATACTTTTATTAATAACTTAGCAAAAATCTAAAGAGGTATGCTTATCAAATCTTCCTAACTTCTTCCTGTCACCAAAATAATTCCTAGCTGCCTACTCTGTGAATGAGCCATGTTAGGCCTTTACAACTGAGATACAAGGGTGAAGGTACAAGCTTTGTTCTTAAGGAGCTTATACTCTTATGGGCAGGAGGGTATGCAATCACTATTAAAATCCAGTCAAGGCTCTCTTCCTTGAGGATGCCTAGATGATCCTGCTGCAGCTGCCTGCGGGCATTACTTTGGATGGTAGAAGGAGCTCTGGGCACAGCCTAGGATCAGGCTGGCCTGACAGGGGATGGCAGGGATATTCTTTGGGAGTTCTAGATAGAACAGGTTCTGAGACAGAAGCCTGCCATTCTTCCAAAATTGTGTAGCTTTTGTATTTTATGCTGTTTTAGTTTAGTTTATTTCTATAGTATTAGTTTTAACCCTATAAAAATAAGATAATTAAAAACTAACAGGGGAATGATAGAAGAACTCAGGAGTTAAAGATTTTAGCCTCAACTGATAGGTTTAAGTGATTAAAGCTATAACTAGAGTTAAATGTTTTAGCTTTAATTGATAGGCTTAAGTGACTAATGCATGTGGAAAGCTGTTGCTCCAAAATTGTGTAGCTTTTGAATAAAAACTCCTTTCCTTTATCTCACACATGTGCACGTGTGCACCCACACACACGCAAAGTCAATACATAATCATCACTAACAGAATCAGAATTGAAAAAAATCCCAATATTAGTAATAATGGGATAAAATAACACGGCATCTAAGAGGTTTAGGTGCTTAAAATCAATTATATAACCACAAAATGCAGAAAGCCTTGGTTGATGTCAGCTTATATAAAAAATACATAAAGGTTTCAGTTGAGTAAAACCCCATAAAATCATAAAAGTCAACTATATGAACTGGTTGTTAAAATAGCTACTCTAAATTAAAAAAATATTGTGTCCAGGTTAAGGAAGATGATAATTCCACTGTCTTCATAACCCAAATTACTGGTGTTTTATGAAGCTCAAAAGAAACATCTCAAAACTAGGAGTGAGTGTGTCGCATATACATTAACGCTTGCTAGTGAAGCAATGATGGTGAAATATCTGTAAATCATATTATGCAAAAAGACAATGAATTGAAGGCATGTGGCTTAAAACAAGACCTAGAGGTGAGTGGTAGAGGGGACACCATATAATAATTGTGACAAATGCCTCTGAGCTGGTAACCAGGGGCTCAACAGCACTCCATGAAAATAAAAAAGGGAAACTTTTGGCCTAAATTTGAAGATCTTCCAACGCCTTGGGATTTCCAACACTGGATTACCTTAGAGAGCAATAAACTCTATGGCTAGGAGTAGTCAAGCAGAGATGGATGACTAATTGTTAAGAAGCAATTCTTACACTGTGTGGAAATTTATAACAGATATCTAAAGCTCTTCCTATCTTAGAAAAGCGTGTAGCTACCTTGTTAGCTGCAGACAGGAATATCAAGAAGACAACACCGTGGATCATCTCAAAAAGCAGAAAAGATGTCAGGAATCACCACTGAACTTCCTTAAGACCTAATAGGCTTTGTGACTTCCAGATGATTGTCGGAAGAGATACTGGGAGGAAGGCCAATGGTGGCCAACCTTCCTGACTACTAGCCAACAGCTGGCCTGACCACTACAAAAGAACCCCTCTATTCCCACTGATTGCAATGGATGTACTTCTCTCAGATGCTGCAGTTTTTCCTTGCTGCCCTAAAGGAAAGGCAATTTTTTAAGTCCCCTTTCCTTCAATGATCTACCTATTTAATAATGTTTTCAGTGAATGTAGAATGCCAAAACATCAAGAATCTGCAATGTTCTCCTGTATTTGGGGACAGTATGAACATAGCAGCACAGATATTATCTCTGTGTTAACAGGTTCATGAGATTCTGTGGCTCCATATTGAAAAGGGAACAGTGACCTGATTTGGTGGGTCAATTTGAAAGGGCTTACAGAGGAAATTCTGTGAACTGGACTGGTCACTTTCCCTAGGCCCAGTCAAACTTCTAAGTTGGGCTGGATCTAGCATATTTTTATCTGTGCCTTAAATCTCTGAAACATGTACAACATGTTTATCACAAGTGAGTTGTCATAATTATCACTGTGAAATTTATGAAACTAGAAACAATGTAACAGCCAATCTTAAAGTTTAGTTCTGGGAAGACAAGCCTCAAGTTATACATATGTCCAAAACATCCTATGCACTCAGTTGCCAATCTTAAATCTTATGCCAGGTACACTCCAGATTTAAGGATACCATCAATGCACAAACAGTATAGCATATACTAAAAGGCTACTGAGAGCAAGAACTCATGTTAGGTTCAGTGAGAGACAAATGCTCATCCTGGCCTCCTCAGGTTATGACTATGGCTGATTATTGCCATGGTCAGAGTATAAGACAACTTTAATAACATCAAGTAGCTCTTATATAAGTCTATATATTCTAAGGAAGTGAAACTCGAATTCCTTCAATAGTACCTTCAATAATGATACCTGAAGAAGAAACCATGTTTCAGTCAGTCACACAGAACTGTCACACTGAAGAAATCATAAAGCAGAGGAATGTTTACTAATGTCAAATAATGAAACCAGCACTGAAGGAATTCATCTTCTGTGAGAGGTATCCTATAGGTACAACTTCCTTAAGGTTGGTAAGCTTAGTCAAAATGTTTCTCTGGAAGCCAGTAAGATATTTCAAAAATTAGAGCTTTTAGGTTGGGGGAAAAAAAAAAGGCATGTTTAAAAATTATAAACTTTATTTTTAAAAATCCTCAAATGTCACAGGTCATTATAATTATATAAACAGATCTTCCAAATTAATGAGAACAATGGATAAAATGACAGTGTTACGGCATTTCAGAACATGTATCTTACAGTGTGTCTTTAAAACAGATATATATTCTCAATATAGTAAAATATAGCTTGCAAATTACCAACCACTCCTTTCTTTTGGAAAGAGAATGAATAAATTATTCAAAAGCAAAACCCCATATCATCTGTATTTCAAGTCAGAGAAAGCATTCAATGGTTGGTTTATAGGCACAGTATAGCATCTCAAATCTCCAACTCAACTCAACTGCTCTTCCAGAAGCCAAAGAGGAAGTAACTTTTTAGTTGACTGTTTATTTTCCTATCTAGCAAGCAGTCTGGTAAAAGAGTAAAGTAGTCAAGAAAATGAGCATATTTTAGGGTTTCCAGCAAGCTACATGTTAGTAAACGGAGAAAACAGACTTGACTTACCTGCACTGCCAAGCTGTTTATAAAACCTGTACTCTAAATGAAGCTGTGGAGCACGTGATTTTATTGGTTCCTGAAACCCAAAAAGAGATACTGTCATCAGATTTAGACAAGTAGAATTTTTCTGTTCCTAGGTTTTCAGCATAAACCAGAGCTAAGACCTCTTAATATTTTTTGTATTTTTCTTATTTTGACTTTAAATCATTTTTATTTTTCAATTAGAATTCATATACAATATTATATTATTTTTAGGTGTACAAGCCAGAGGTTAGACATTATATAACTAAGTGATCATCCCAATAAATCTTGCACCCATCTGACACCATACATTGTTATCACAATATCACTGACTTTACATTCCAGTGACTATTCTGTAACTACCACTTTGTACTTCTTAATCCCTTTAACCTGTCTCACCCATAAGACCACTTGATATTTTAGAGATGATATCCATATACGATAGCACTTTCTTACCATAATTTCTCTCTGAAATCAAAGCAAGGGGGAAGATGAATCTAAATTACATACAATCCTTTCCATAGATATTCAAATGAAAATACTCTGGATGAGCTCCCCAACATAAAGTGTTCTCCTGAAATGTATTTTCCTAGGAAACCAGATGCCAAACCTTTAAATTAACGACCAGCATATATTTCCTGCTTGTTTTATTATGAATTTGGGATAATAAACAATTTTATTATTTTTAGAAAAATGATATGTGCTCAGGAAGAAAATTTCAAATACACAAAAGTTTAAAAGAAACTAAAAATAATCTGAGTTCCTGTCATTTTACAGAGAAGCACTATTAACATTTTGGTGAATGTTCTTCCAAATATTTATTTATATATTTACATATATAAATAGACTAAGAAATACATTTTAAATAAATGAGCTCATGCTATATTTGCTGTTCTGTAATGTGCCTTTAAATCCACCAATGTGAAAATGTCATCTTTCCATGGCAGCAAGTAACGCTGTATATTATTTTTAATGGCTAGAGTACTCCTCTGCACATATGTACGTACACACACCTAATTTTTGGACACTTGGATTGTTTTCAGTTTTCTATATTATTAATGATGCTGTAGGAAATTTTTTCTGTATGTTTTGTTTTCCATTTATGAAAATTAGATAATAAATGCAATTAAAACACATAACTTTAATCAATATGGAGCTCAAAGTTTTCAAATATAGAGTTTTCTAATGACCCCATAGATAAAATAGCCGAACTACCACATTTGGCTCTATACCAAACTTCAAGAATTGGCTGGTTATTTTGAATTGACAGTGACCAGGCAACTAGGTAACAAGAAAAGCAAACATTATCTTAAAAAATAGATTTGCATACTCAGTAGGATGGCCATTATCAAAACCACTAAAATCAAGTATTGGCAAAGACACAGAGAAACTGAAATCCTTGTGCACTGCTGGTGGGAATGAGAAATGGGGCAGCTACTGTTGAAAACAGTGTGGTAAATGACACATGGAATTACCATATTATCCAGCAATCCCACTTCTGGATATTTACACATACAGAAATCAGGGCTCAAATTGATATTTGTACACCCAAGTTCATAGCGGCATTATTCACAATAGTCAAAAGATAGAAAAAACCCACGTATCTATCAACAAATGAATGGATAAACAAAATGTGGATATATTTTTATTGCATACATAGTATTATTCAACCATAACAAGGACATTCTGACACATACTACAACATGGATGAACCATGAGCACATTATGCTAAGTGAAATAAACCAGTCACAAAAGGACAAATGCTGCATCATTCTGCTTACAGAGTAGTCAAATTCATAGAGACAGAAGGTTGAGTAGTGGTTGCCAGGAGCCGGAGGCAGAGGCAAATGGGGAGTTAGTGTTTAATGAGTGCAGAACTTCAGTTGAGGAAATGAAAAAGTTCTGGAGATGGATGCTCAACAATGTGAATGTAGGGGCAGGGGAGAGGAAATGGGCAAAAATGGGACAACTTTAGCAGAAAAACAATTAAAAAAAAAAAGAAGATAAAATAGCTCCGCAATAACCTTCAAGTAAAAATAGCTAAAAAGACAAATTCTTCATGTCAATTCCTTATCAGACATATGATTTTCAAATATTTTCTCCCATTTCAAGGGTTGCCTTTTCACTCTGTTCAGAGTCCTCTGATACAAAAAAATTTTTAATTTTGATACAGCCCAACTTATCTACCTTTTCTTACTTGTACTTTTTTTTTTAAGTATATTTTATTGATGTTGTTACAGTAGTCCCAATTGTTTTTCCTTTTGCTCCCCTCCGCCCAGTTTCCCTCTTCCCTCCTACAATCCCACCCCCGTTAGTTCATATCCATGGGTTGTACATATAAATTCTTTGGCTACATCCTTTCCTATACTATCCCTGCATCATTTCCCCATTTCTCCCCCTTCCCTCTCCCAGCTAATAACCCTCCAAATGATCCCCATACTTATGAGTCTGTTCCTATTCTGGTTTGCTCAGATAGATTTTATTTTTATTTTTTTGATTCAGTTGTTGATAGTTGTGAGTTTGTTGTCATTTTAATGTTCATACTTTTGATCTTCTTTTTCTTAAATAAGTCCCTTTAACATTTCATATAATAATGGCTTGGTAATGATGAACTCCTTTAGCTTTACCTTGTCTGGGAAACACTTTATCTGCCCTTGCATTCTAAATGATAGCCTTGCTGGATAGAGTAATCTTGGTTGTCATCACATTGAACACTTCTTGCCAGTCCCTTCTTGCCTGCAAAGTTTCTTTTGAGAAATCAGCTGATAGTCTTATAGAAACCCCTTTGTAGGTAACTCTCTGCTTTTCTCTTGCTGCTTCTAAGATTACCTCTTTATCTTGAAGCTTTGGCATTTTAATTATAATGTGTCTTGACGTGGTCCTCTTTGTGTCTAGCTTATTTGGGACTCTCTGTGCTTCCTGGACTTGTATGTCTATTTCCTTTGCCAAATTTGGGAAGTTTTCCTTCATTATTTCTTCACATAAGCTTTCAATATCTTGCTCTTTTTCTTCTCCTGGCACCTCTATGATGTGAATGTTGGACTGTTGTATTAGAGGCTGGTTATGCATTCCTCATTTTTTGAATTCTTTTTTCTTGTTGTTGTTCTGATTATCTTTGCTTCCTTATGTTCCAAATCATTGATTTGATTCTTGGCTTCATCTACTCTACAGTTGATTTCCTGTATATTTTTCTTTATTTCAATTAGTGTACCCTTCAATTCTGACTTAATCTTTTTTATGCTGTTGAGGTTCTCACTAAGTTCCTTGAGCATCCTTATAACCAGTGTTTTGAACTCTGCATCTGATAAGATTGCTTATCTCCATTTGGCTTAGCTCTTTTTCTGGAGTTTTAATCTGTTCTTTCACTTGGGCCATGTTTCTTTGTCTCCTCATTTTGGCAGCCTCCCTGTGTTTGTTTCTGTATATTAGCTAGAGCTGCTTTGACTCTGTCTCTTGGCAGTATGGCCTAATGTAGAAGGTATCCTATAGGGTCCAGTAGCATAGCCTCCTCTTTCATCCAGCTGGATACTCGAGGTACACCCTTTGTGTGGGCTAAGTACACCCTCCTCTTGTAGTTGAGCCTTGATAGCTGTTGGCAGGTAATGGAAGGGATTTACCCAGGACTATGACCACTGACCACCAACTTCCTCCCTCTGTGGAGGATCAGCTGTGCAGGGGCAGGGTGGTGATGCTCCAACGTGGACTGTAGCTGTCCACTAGGTGTGCAGGGTCTGGGGTTTCCTGGGTGGTGCAAGCCAAGGTCAGCCAACACCTGTGTTCTGCCTTGGACCAACCAGCATGAGCTACAAAGCAATCTGAGATGGCTGCTACTTGTACTGGGCCGGGAGGTTTCCAGGCAAAGCCAAAGTGTGAACCTAGACTGGCTGCTGCTAGTGCCAAGCCTGGGTTCACTTAGCAAGAGGTATGGGAGCTGGGGGCTTGGGGCTCTCTGAGGCCAGCTGTTGCTTGTTTGAGATTTAGGAAGATGTGAAGGAAAAGCCAAAACCAGCCATTCCTTTGGAAAAGCCACTGTTAACAGCTTGGGTGGGCCTTGTAATTGGGTGGGACATAGCCTCAGGGAAACACTAGGGTGGGCAAACACCATGAACCTGGTTGATGGACTCTCAAATATGGCTGCCACCTGCCAGCTCTATGGCTCTGTTGGAGGAGAGTTCAGAAAAGAAACGATGACCTCTGCCTGTCATCCTGTCTGGAAGAATGTTGTCCCCCAGCTCTCACCCCAATGCCAGATATGTCAGTTCCTCCCCCATGCTACTGGTGTCTTTCAAGCTGCTACTCCAGTGCTGGAGCTCAGAAGGAGTGAGTGCAGGTCTATTAAGAGGAACTGCTTAGGAATCCAGCAGTTTCACTCACTGACTCAATCCCCACTGGTTTTTATAGCCAGGAGTTTTGGGACCTTTTCTTTCTAGAACTGGAACCCTGGACTGGGGGTCCTGGTGTGGGGCTGGGACTCCTCACTCCTAGATATCTCTCCCGAATATTTATAGACCACACATGGGTGTGGGACCAGCCTGTTCTGTGTCTCCGCCACTCCTTCCAATCTGGATGGATGTGGTTTCTTTAATTACATAGTTGCTGGCCTCCATTCAACTTGATTTCTGATGGTTCTGAGAGATGGTTGTCCTATAGTTTAGTAATTTTGATGTGATTGTGCAAGGAGACGACCCATGTTTAACTACACCTCTACTTTGACTGAAAGTCCTCCAGAAACCACCTTGTATGATTTTAAAAATAAGTTCCTAGATTTTCAAGAAACAAGACCCCACAGTGAAAATCCAAACAAAGTAGAACTGAAACAGTACCAGCCGGGCTTCCTTGTATTTCTGTGCCAGATGCTGATTACATTTCCACAGAGGGCAGGCTATTTGCCAGAATCACAGTTATTCTGGAACACACATGCCTGCCTGAAATATTAAACCAACAGCAGCCGGCTACCTTGTAGGACTGTTACACTTAAGGCCTATTTTGCTGTTACCACGAAAAGACCTCAATTACTGCCCTTATATCTCCCCGGAAGAATACAGACCAATAGCAAGAGAGGAGACCCTTGGACAAGATTGTTATCCTCTAAAAAGCCTTTATTTAAGATTTATTTGAAAGAGAAATGAAGTACTAAGATACACCATACTAGATAACACTAAGCCTGTTTTTAGCTTTAACTCTTAGCTATATAAGAGAACAAAAATATAATAAAATTTAAAAGTAAAATGCAATTATCAGTCATGTCAACAATACATTAGGCAAGTTTTATCTAACTAGGTTGACTAGTATGAATATGGAAGGAGAAATCTAGATGGAAAGAATTGCCCCTAACAGAAAGCCTCAAAAGATGTCTTGATAAATAATAAAAGCAATAACAAATACACAGTATTGAGGCACTATATTAAAGTATTTTAGGGGCTGCTTCTTCCTGTTACTATTCCTATAGAATCAAAATTATTACAACTTACCAAAGTAGTAAAATAGGAAAAGTAAAAGAGCCGATGAACTAGAAGACATGTTTACAGAACAACCAAATCTGTATAAAGTTTTCAAATGGTTAATCCTTTTGATAGTCAATCTGAGAAAATATTTGGCATGCATTGTTACATTCATCACCTCTCTTCTTGCTCCCATTTCTTCAGCAAGAGTTCTAAGATAACAGAACACTTGGTTAGCTAGCAGCTACCTGCTCTAAGCCCTACTCTTTGTTCACCTCTTTGTAGAGAAACCAATCTGATAACTATCAGTTTATCACGAGACAGCCCTAACTCCTCCACAAACTGACAAACTGAATGAGAGGAAGCAACCAACCACAGAGCATGTGTGGATGTAGTAAGTGCAATTCATTAGAAAAGAATAGCATTCAATTGTCATAAGATATGTCCTTCAACCATTAACTTCTGTCTTCAAACTAATAAAACCCAAAACTACCTGCAAATACTGGGAAACTTACTAGAATTTAACGGGAGGAAAAACATATATATTTATACAAGTTTCATAGAAACTAGTCATATGAAACATTTTATATAACTAGAGATGGTTTTATATCAACCTTAAATATAAAATTAAGAAGTGTTTCTTATAAAATTGTTAATCCTTAAAAATAATATAATTATTCATTTTTAACAGGATGCTATTTTCAATGACTAATTAGTTATTCTTAAGATTAGGACTGACAAAACCAATTAAACTCTTTGCTTCAAATTTGACCACATGATGCATTTTTCATATTTGGTAGCTTTTTAAGACAATGATTAGATGATTAAATTTGTTTCTGTACTAAATATATTAATAAATACTTTATATTTTAAAAATTAATCAATCACCTTGACCAGTGTGGTTCAGCTGGTTGGGCACTGTCCTGCAAAGTGAAAGGTTGCTGGTTCAAGTCCTGGCAAGGACACATACCCAGAGGGGAGCGTATGAGAGGCAACTGATAGATTTTTCTCTCTCACATGGATGTTTCTCGCCCTCTATTTCTCCCTCCCTTCCCCTCTCTCTAAAAAAAATAAATAAAACCCTTTAAAAAATGAATCACTCATATTCAAGAAAATAATAAAATTTTCAAATTATTTTATCTTTTAAAGTAGCACTGTGAAAGGTACAAAGTTCACCGAAATTACTGGTTTTTCCAGTAATTTTTTTTCTTCTGGCTATTTTTGATTCATCAAGGCTAACATTGTAGTTAGCATTATCTAATGTTACATAGTATACAGTGATTCATGACTGCAACACTATATATAGTTGAAGGAAAATGACTATGTGAAATCATATGCAAGAGAAAAAAATCAACAGTATTTTTGTAAATGCACACAATTATTTTCTATAAAAAGAAAGATATGAGGAGTGAGAGCACCAACATATACTTAGCACAAACAATAGATTCTACTCACCAGTTTGATAGCTACATATTCATTGGTGTAGAGATTTTTACCTAGGGGAAAAGCAAAATGTATGTTTTAGTGACATTTGTTCTGGAAAAATGCAAAGCAAATCTTAGCTTACAAGTCATGAGAAAGGTCACATTTCCATATATGAAATATGATTTGTAAGTGAAAAGCTAAACAGAGATTATGAGACCCAGCTACACAAAAACAAAAACAGCTTCTTTGAAAATTTAAGTTAGACATGAGAATTTTTTAAAAAGAAAACAAATCTTTTTCTCTATCATATATATACACTTTGCTACTTAATGTTTCCTACCTATTAAGCTATGGGGGGGGGGGGCAGCATTTCAAAGATACAGATATTTAAACTCCTGGCACAATAAGCACAAACTCTCAATTTTCTAACTCACTGACAAATGGGGATCTTTAACTCATCTTTTTATCCCTAGCAACAAACATAGTATCTGAAATACTATAGGTATCTGATATACAATAGATTAACAAAGGATTAATAGATTAATAGTTTGCTGAGGAGAACCAAATTGACTTAATATACAGAGGAGGTTCTTCTGAGAAAGTTCTAGGGCAATACAAAAAGAAAGCTAGTTCAGAATCAGATTATGGGTAATCCTAAATGCAAACATTAGCAGTTTCAACTTCATTATTCACCTTGCTGTTAAACCACCAAAGGTTTTGTGCTAAGAGAAAAAGCATAATGGTGAAAGTTGCATTTTAAAAATACTAATCTGGCCTTAATATATAAGATAAAAGAGAGGATACCTAAAAGTAAGATAACTAGCAAGTTTTTATAGCAGAACATTCTTTAAGAATAACATCTACTACATACAGTGTGATTATGAAGATTACATGAGTTATAATATATCAAAGGACTTTGTAAATGGCAAGATGTTAGGTAAATCTAATTTTTATTACTTCTATTAGCATTGTAGATATGAGGCAAAAAGTTCTGAAAGAGAATGAGTTAAAAATAAAATTTATAATCAAGGTATATTAAGAGAAATCTAACCGCTTCTGGATTACATGAAATATGAGGGATAAGGAAAAGAGAAGGGTCAAAATGAGGCTCAATCAGTGGAGAACCGAAAGAGAACCAAGAGAGTAGGTGATGATCATTGTACTCCACCGTGATGCCTTCCTCCAAATTCTCACTAAACCTAAAAGTAATAGAGAAATTGAGAAATGCCCTTCATCTTCAACTTTCATATTTGTATAAAAGAATATAGTCACAGAGGCATAATAAATGAGACAGCCTGTGCAACACCGAACATGATGACTGATGTATCACAAAATGCTAGCTTGCTTGTATTTGCTTATTTTCTCTGGGGGCACCAGAAGAACTGAACACATGTCACCCTCTTACAAAGCAATTATTCTTAGCCTAAGAGGCACTGGAAGTGACTAGATAATTCTCTTGAGCTATGTATTACTCAAATAAATTCCTTTGCCAGGGGACATCATTAGACAGAACAGGCCAACACAAAATCCTTCCATGTGGGAAGCCAGACAATTAATCACTATCCTCAGGGATAGGCAGTACTCAAAAATTTTGCTCTGCAAGATACCCTGGCTAGGTAGTTCAGTTGGTTAGAGCATTGTTCCAATATGCCAAGGTTGTTGGTTCAATCCCCAGTCAGCACACATACAAGAAACAATCAATGGATATATTAATAAGTGAAGCAACAAATCTATGTTTATTTCTTTCTCCCTCTTTCTCTCTCCCTCCCTTCCTTCCTCTCTCTAAAAATCAATCAGTAAAAAAATTTTTTTTAATTTGCTCTAGAAGACTTTAACTACATGGAGTTAAAATCCTCCCCATTTAAAATGAATGACTGGCCCTGGCTGCTGTGACTCAGTGGATTGAGCGTCGGCCTGCGAGCCAAGTGTAGCTGGTTCGATTCCCAGTCAAGGCACACTACTAAGTTGCACGTCAGGTCCCCAGTCGGGGGGTGCAAGTGAGAGGCAACCACATGGTGATGTTTCTCTCCCTGTCTTTCTCCTTTCCCCTCTCTCTAAAAAATAAAATAAACAAATAAATTATTCTTTTCAAAAAAAGAATGACTGCTTCAGCTAAATATTGAGATATATGATATATATTGATATATGTAATATATCAGTAACTGTGAGAAAGGCAGGGTGTTTAATGTATAGAAAAATACCAGTAATGAGATGGCACAAACCCAAGCACTCAAAGCTTTTAATATCTGTTGCACAAAGTCCACAAGGCTTCCCAAGCTCACTTCCTGGCTACTGGTTCTTTTATTGTTAATGGGAAAAAAACTGCATTAGACAGTAGTTTTTTGAGCTTTACATCAAAACTCAGCCCATTTGAAGTAGTCCTGGCTGTGATGCTGCCTGTAAAACCTGCTGCATGAAGACTTCCTATTTCAGTAAGACACCTACAGAGACAACATTTACCATAAGCTTCATCAGACACAGCATTATTTAAAGGAATCAGAAGGTCTCAGTTCTCAGTCACACCGATAAAGGAACAAACAGCCTCAGGTTCTCAGTTTTAGTTCAATCTCAAGCTGTCATACTTTCTTGCCCTAAAGTGAAAACAGTACATTGATAAGTTACTACCTAGAACTTGTAAAAAAAAAAAAAAAAAAAAGAATCAGCCAAATAACTTAAGGTAATTAGTAATTAAAACAAGAAACCACTTTTATGTAACTCAGACTGGGTACTACGTCTATTTAGGGCAAAAAGGACAGGCTAGTCTATTGCCTCCACTACTCAGAGAGCATCTCTTTAAGTGGGCAGTATGATTAGGGGCACTACAACTTTAAGAAAAAAGCCAGAGAGCCTTCTCATTTTTACTGTCTTAATTTTATTAGTATATTATACAGAAACATTTCCCAAATGGTTAGCAGTTAACAACAAGGATAATGAAACCAGGGAAGTCAATCTGACTTTAGGTCTCTTACTTTTAACTACTTGGAAAGAGTAATAGCATGACATCTGAAACTTGTTTTAGTTTGTTTCATCCACAGATCCTAAAAATTTGCAAATTTCTTAAAAAATCTTAACAAGGTTATAAAGGCACAATATATCAGTTTTTCTGTTTCATTGGTTGGCTTGGGTTTTGGCTAATATAGACAGTTCCATTTACTCAAAATGCTAAGAATTCCTAAGAAAGTATGAATAAAAAAGTAACATTTGATATTACAATGACTTCATTTTCAACTAGTAAACACTGTTAAATATCATGTTTTATCTTAAGCCTACATCCTTTCAAATGAATGATTTTCAAAAAATTTTAATGTAGCAGAACCGTATCTTTCAAACAAAATCTTATTAAACACTTAAGATATAGGTGACAGAATCCTTCCTGCTCACTTTTCCTTTCCCATTCTCTTGTAGTAGGAAATAGAGGCCTCAAGACTTTGTGGAACACAATATGAAACCAATTGCTCTAAAAGCATCTGTAAACTGTTAATGATCACAACTGCCCAAAACAGAATTGGCTGGCTGCAGAAGTTGACGTTATAAATTCCACTTTAAGTTCATTAATGATAGTTAAGTAATGCAGGTAAGAAAAGAACAATATGCAGAGAAGCTGTCAGGTACACCCTACTTTAGTCATACAAGTTAGTGGTTTTTTTTTTTTTAGAAACCAAGGAGGATTGTGTCACAGGATAAGTTGTTACCCTTAGTCAATTTACCTTTGTCAGAAACATCCTTCTGTACTAATGTACTTTTGCATATTTCACCAAATGCCAAAGAGGGAAAAGACCAAAAAAGTCAATTCTTTGTGCCTCCATTTTCTTGTTTGTAAGCAAAAATATTCTCTAATATCCTATTTCACAAGGGTAATATGAAAAATATTAAACATAAGTATATAGCTATTTGATGTGAAAGAAATGTCACCTATCTACTTATTCTTGCAACTAAGAAGGAAAACAAGCTGTTATTTGTAGACTAGGGATATACATTTTCTTAATTCGGGCAGAACAGAATCATTTGTATCTTAATGCTTACATGATTCTTTCTAGGCTTGATTCAACAGAAAACTCAAAACTTTTTAAAAAATCCTCAAAATATTCTCTATGTTTCTCAATGAATAAAAACCAACCTGCAGATCTGTTTCCAGTTCTTGGTGTTCTCCTACCTTTTATCCATGGCCAATCTTCATCAATTTTACTTTCTCAAATATCCAAAATTTATTTCTATTGAGGCAATATACATAGGTAAGAATAGAAATAATCTTTCCATTGAAAAACAGACAAAGGCTACCAAGAAACAACTCTTAGAAAAAGAAATATAAATCAATGTGTAAAGATATTTACTTTCACCTATGAACTAATAAACAGCTAGTAAGGTACCATTTTCTGTATCAGTCTAACACAGATGAAAAGATTCTTGATAAAGTCCAAGGTTTTTGAAGAGGTAGGGAAACACCCAAAGGAACGTGTACACACACACACACACACACACACACACACACAAAGTGAATGGAAACCATCTTTCTGGAGGGCAAATTGACAACGTGTGACAAAATTGCAGATATGTATATCCTTTGACTCAGAAAGTACACTTCTAGAATTTATCTTAAAAATAGAGACTTCCGGCCAAGATGGAGGCATAGACAGACATGCTGTGTCTCCCTCCACAACTAAGAAATACAACTACCGCAAAACCAGAAATAACCAGAAATTCCAGAAAATAAATGGAAGTCTAACGTATGAAGTTATAAAGAAGTGGTGCTCGTCCGGACAGGTAGGAGGGGTGAAGCCGGGGAGCAGAGTTCAAGCTGCGCTGTCCACAGTAGCAGCAGCGACAGAGGCAGGATAGCAGTAAGCACAGACACCCTTATTTAAGGGGAGGTGAGAAGCACATGGGGAGCACCCCCAGCTGCAAACCAGACCCATCAGTTTGCAATTACAAAGCCGGGGAAGGCAGACCTCCATTGCCTTGGACTGTGAGGCCCAGAGTGGGTGGGGACAGGGGAGGAGGCTCCCGGTCTCTCATTGGAGAGTGAATGGCAGGAATCCATCTTGGACCCCACCCCCTAAAGAAAACGCCACAGCGTGGTGAGAAAGGTTACCCAGTTGTGATGAGTGCACAGGGCTCCACCCCCTATAGCGTGGGAGGTGCGAGAGCCCTGCCCAGGAAGCAAAGGTAAACACAAAACTGTCAGGATGGCACAGATCATGATAAAGATCCCGGTGATGCAGCTGACCAGACAGCAAATATCTAATCTAACAAAGCAGCAGATAGGAAATCTTTCTGAGGCACAGTTCAGAGCTTTGGTTATAAAAATGCTTACCGACCTAACAACAGATCTTAAACAAGAGAGGGAAGGGATGAAGGCTAGTCCTGCAGAAATAAACAAAAACACATATGAAACTAGTGGTGAGGGAAAGAAAACCAGGGATCAAACCAACAAATCGGAACATAGGGAAGGAACAAACAGTCAACCAGTGCAGAAAGAAGAAACGAGAAGTGAGGAAAATGAGGAGAGGCTCAGAAACTTATCGGACAGCTATAAGCAGGCCAACATCCAAATCATAGGGCTTCCAGAGGTGAAGAAGAACAACTAGAAATTGAAAAATTAGGTGAAAAAATAATGAAGCAGGACTTCCCTAACTTGGGGAAGGAAATAAGACTTACAGGTCCACGAAGCACAGAGAGTACCAAAAAAACTGGACCCAGGGAGAACCACACCAAGACACATTATAATCAAAATGTCAAAAATTAAAGATAAAGAGAGAATCTTAAAAGCAGCAAGAGAGAAGAAGAGACTTTATGTACAAAGGGGTCCCAATAAGATTATCAGCTGATTTCTCAAAAGAAACTCTGTAGGCAAGAAAGGACTGGCAAGAAATATTCAAAGTAATGAAAAGCAAAAACTTACAACCACGATTACTCTATCCAGAGAAGCTGTCATTCAGAATATAAGGGCAGAGAAAGTGCTTCCAGGACAAAGTAAAACTGAAGGAGTTCATCAGATCCAAAGCACTGTTATATGAGATGTTAAAGGGACTGGTTTAGGAGAAGGAGGATCAAAATTATGAACATTAAAATGAAAACTGTATCATGACAACCAACAGAAGCTAGGGAACCAAAACAAAGGCAGACCAGGTAGGCAACAAGAGTGGGAAAAGAATCATAGGTATGGGAAACATATTGGGGGAAGGTCAGCAGGGAGGGGGAAGGGGGAAAGGGAGGGAGATGGTACAGGAATTAAGAAGCATAGTAGGAGGGAGTGGAGTAGACAGGAAGAGGTTAAGAAGAACTGTATGCACAACCAATGGGCATGGACTAAGTGGGGGGGGGGCAACTGGATGGGGGGGTCACTGGGTGGAGGGGAACAAAGGGAAAAGAAATTGGGACAACTGTAACAGCATAAACAATAAAGCATAAAAAATAAAAAGAAAATAATCAGCCCTGTCTGGACTACAAAAATGTACTACAAGTATCTACAAGGATGTTTAGTACAGCATTATCACACTGAAAAACAAAAATTGATATATCTTTGGAGATACTTCTAAAGTAGAATTTAAAAATAAAAAAATAAACATGTTATTTTCTTTAAAAAAATTTTTTCTATAACAGATATTTTTTTGCTTTTTGTTTATTGCTTTTTTTCTGATTACAAAATACAGGTACTCATAAAAAAAAAAATAAAAAAGAACAAAAGGAGGGGAAAAAAGAACACCTCAGAAATAAACAGAAATGAAAGACCAAAGACAATAAATTAGTTCTCTCCTGCTTAACCCTTACGGCACAAGGCTTTGCTTAACATTCCACACCTTTAGAAATTGTTCTCTTTATTTACTTTTCAAGTTCTTCACTCTTCAGGCTCTTTCTCTTCTAGGATCCCTTAAATGCACCCACTTTCTCCCACTCATCCAAGTTCGGCATCATCTCATCAGCCAGGATTGCATGTTTATTAACACATACATGGCGATGAATTCTTAATTCCTATTCTCAAGCCTAAACTTTTCTAAGTCGTAGATTCACATTTCTGTATAAGAGCTGCACATTCCTCAGGGTCAATGTATTCACAAACTCTACCTGATTTCCCAACCACTACTCTAGTCCTACATTTCTTTTCTCCATTAAAGGTTTACTCAGCCGCTTGGTCTCCCCAAGCTAACAAACTGTCATCTTTGGCTCCTTCCCCTCAAACCATGCCTATAATCTACTTCTGAAATTCCTAATTCATTCACTCCTCTCCTCATTGTCATTTTCAGAGCAAAGAACTAAGGGCAGGCCTGGCCATTTCTGACCTGGATTATAAAGCCAAACAAACATTCTTAAGTGACCATTATATGCCATACACAGTAAAAGGAATTGAGACTATGAAGATTTAATAAAGCAAAGTACTACCATCAAGCCTATCTGCAGACAGACAGACAGATGGAGGAAGATAATACAATGTGACAAGTATTACAATCAGAGCAAAACCCACAAGAAGTCAATCTCTTTCCTACCTGAATTATCTTTCTAGAACACAAACCAGATTTTGTCACTCATCTGTTGTAAAACCTTGATGATTCTACTCACTGCCTACAGGATAAAGCACACACTTCACAATCTGGTCCCAACCGACCTAATAGCTTCATCTATTACCTTTTTTTCCCACTTCACTCCTCCTTACCCAGCTATGTATAACTAGTTGCTGCTCTAATACTATGCTAAGCAATTTCACAACACCTGGTGTTTGTGTATCCTGCTGCTAGAGAGCCCCTCTTCCTTGTGTCAACCAGTGGGAAGTCCTGAACTGCTCCCAATCTCTGAAACCTTCATCAGTCTTCTCTGTCAGTGTATTTTTACACAATCTATTATAATACCTATCACTTTGTATTATAATTAGTTTTTCTCTTTCTATCACCAGAGTGTGAGATTCTTAAGGACAGAAACTATATCTTGTTATTCCCAAAGTCTAGCAAGATAGTAAACATTTAAGAATTGTTTGTTAAATGGATAATGAGGTAAAAACAGATTTGCAGAGAAACAAATTGTACTAATCATAACATTACATTTTTGGTTCGATCTGGAATCCATGGGTCTACCTAAACATTAAGGCCATTACCTACCAACACCACCCCCACATACCAGAAGCCCAAAGTAGCCCATAGTTTTTTCTCCCCTCTTCCTATTCATCTGGCTATCTATTCATTCATTCCACAAGTACTGTAACAGTAAATAATACAGGTAGAATCCCTACCCCCTAAGGGGCTTATATTTAAGTAAGAAGAGATAATTAACAGGTAAACAATGATATAAAATCAATTCAGAGAGTGATAATGTGATGAGTAAAATGAAGCAGTTTCATGGGATAGGATGTGGCTAAGAAAGAAAAGTGCTATTTTAAAATATAATGGGTACCCTGGCCAGGGTAGCTCAGTTGGTTAGAGCATCGTGCTGATATGCCAAGGTTAAGGGTTTGATCCTTGGTCAGGGCACATATAAAAATCAACCAATGTGCCTTGCCAGGCTGCGGTGAGTGTGAAGATGAGAAGGTGGCTGTCCTCGTCTGTCCCCACTCCTCTCCTGTGTCTGGCATGGAGCAAGGCTCATGTAAAAATAAACGTTTGAGTGAAAATAAAAATAAAAACCAACCAATGAATGCAACAACAAACTGATGTTTCTTTCTTTCTCTCTTTTCCTTCCTATCAATAAAACAAACAAACAAACAAATAAAATGGAGGTGGGGGAGAAGTCATAGTAACAAAAATGTTGAGCCCTGAAGAATGAGAAGCTAAGGAAAATTGTGGGGAAAAATCTGCAGGCAGAAGGAACAGTTAATTATAAAAGCTCTATAGCAGAAATGCATTGGCTGTCTGAGGGACAGAAAAGACAGCGTGGCTAGAATAAGAACTGAGTTTGGAGAAGAAGCACGACCCTGTACTCAGTAGCCTTAGTGGAGGACTTACTGTACCTGCCTTGAGTTTGGAATTTCCTAGTTTACATCTTTCTGTTGTCTGTACAATCTTCTACTTACGAATATCAGAGCAAGAGAATGCTGGAATGGGGTATACAGCACACCCTCTTGCTAGAAAGATGTCAAATGAGTCTGCAAGTACCTTTTTTGGTTTCTGTTGATAAAAAATATTCCTAGATACAATATGGTCTCAGGGCTAATGAAAACCTGATAAGCACACAAGAATAAAACCACTTGAAAGGAAAGACAAGTTCTTTCTACTGACTACAAGGCAAGTCAAAATGAGAACTAACACTGTATCCTAGATTCACAAGAGGAAATAAAACACAACACTCTACTACTCTGAAAATATACACAGGCTTGAAATTTATCCTTTTTCCTTTTAACTGAATGGATTTTACCATTCCTGTGTAAACTTAAAGATCATATAATACAAATCTAGACCTAAGTGAATAAAGCAGAGTCCCAGTTTTCATTGACCAAGGTTTTTCTTCAGCTTTATAGAAATTGAACAGTGTTATGATGTTTTGAGAATACACAGGTTTATATGCATTATAAACTACCTCTCAGTAGTAATTTTATAGATGTTTACATCATAATCTGTTTAATTCAAGTATTACCATGACATTAGATCAAAGTCAATCCATTATGTAAATGAATGTTCATAAAAGTAGCTGCTAAAGCAACTCAGTAGTTGCTAGGAACTCAAGCGGTGTGAAATTACACATCTTACTCCTATTCTCAGTAGCATCTGCTGGCTTTGCTAACCCGAACATGAACACATCACTAAATATGAAGAGCCTTTCATTATCCTAGTCAGGTCCTAAAATTCCAGGATGGCAGCCTTCTATCAGTAAAAATAAATTCATTCTCACATCCCCAAATACAATTCTACACCCAGTGATCTCTGACTAGTGTAGTGATGTTTCCCCGAATTTCTCTACAGGAGATCAATGGTAAGACTTTTTCCATCTTGTTTTGCAGAATCATCAGAAGTAGCAGAGGTAACAAGTAATACTGTAATTATCTTATGCTCCTACACTCTCATTCTCCCAAGGGCCAAAGTCTCCTATAAGAAGTCTTCTTAATAATCCATATCTTCAATGTTTATGAAGAAAAAAAAACCACTTTAGCCTAAAAGGGGACCTCTTCATTCTCCATGCTGATGTCTAACTTCATATATTTGTAAGCTCTTTCATTTTCTCTTCCCCAATCTTCTAGGAGGTGAATTATAAATAAATACCCAATATACCTCCTTCCCAATTTCTTATCTTCAAACTGGTATATTTTGTCATTATTCATCATTTCTCTCATAAATTTATACTTGAAATTTAAAAAATCATATTTTCTTTTTGGGAAATGAAGTTGCATAATTTCTTCCTAAAGTTTTACCTAAATCCTGATGCTGGGACTTCCAGGAAGAAATGCAAGCATAGTATCAGTTGGAAAGCCTCTAAATAGGATGTATATCCTCGCAGATTAAATTTGGATATTATTGCCTTATTAGGGGCAGGGTTTGAATTAAAACAAGACTGTACTCCCTTCTCAAGGTGTGGGGTGCAAGGACATCTAAAGTACCTGGGAGTCTGTTAAAAAGAATTCAGGACTATACCTTAGACCAACTAAATCAGAATCTCCATTTTACTGCTACCTATATGCAGACCTCTCTGCATCATAAAATCTCAGAATTGGTAGAAAATTTAAAAGCCTATAATCATACAGATAAAACTTGAATAACAATTATAACCAATAATGACTATCCCATTCACAAATTCTTTAGTCCTTATAACAGGTCTTCCTTAAAAAAATGTCCCATAAAATTATAAAACTTTTTGTCTTGAAATACACCACAGCTTATTATAGCTGCTCCTATTTTTAGTAAAAACCACTGATATAAACAAGTTCTTACCTAATCTGAGCTCTCCGAAGTTCCCACACCCTATCTTCTTGCCAACCCTGAAGTTGGGTCCCACCATAAGAACCCCAGAGGATGTTGAGGAGCCAGATGGTCGGGAACAGTGTGCACTCCTTTGTGCCATGGGTTTAGTGGTCCGTTGTTTTTCATCCTTCTCTCTACTAGGATGGTCCATGATCCTACACGACAGAGTCTCTCCACAATGAGTAGCCTCAGGCTATATACCTCTCTCTCTTCAATACAAAAGTATGTCCAAATAAAGCATAGTCAGGGAAAGGTAAGAAGTTCTTTTGGCACCATATTTATGTTTCTAATATCTCCAAAGGATGAAAAACCATTGGATCGTTCTTGTAGGACATGTAGTCTGTAGATCTCAAGCATAGGAGGATATTTTGTAACCTAGGTAAAAAACAAGAAAACACAGAGTTAAAATTTTAATTTTAAAACAAATTGAGAAAGTTACCACTAATTAGAATGGCTCTTATCCAAAAATGAGCAAAGTGGATAGCTTCCTAAAATGGATTTTGGTTTTACATCCTCCAACAGTTTAGCCATCTGGACTAGTTATTCATTAGGTAACATAAGCTTAGTAGGCTGTAGATCATGGCAGCTACAGGAACACACAAGAGTTTAATGCAAAATGCTCTCGTCTAGTACTGTACATGTGACTCAAAAGGAAATTATTTGTTGGCATTTTTATCACTGGATACCAGAGAGAAATGGTAGGGTCAAACCTAGTTAAATAAACTGAGGATATTTAAAAGGCATTCCTTTTGAGACTTCGGCCAAGATGGAGGCATAGGTAGACATGCTGCATCTCCCTCCACAACTAAGAAGGAATACAACTATCTCAAAACTAGAGACAACCAGAAGTTCCAGAAAATCGAGCTGCATGGAAGTCCAACAAACAAAGATATAAAGAAGAAATACTCATCCAGACAGGTAGGAGGGGCAGAGCCCAGGTGGAGAGGACATGGTGTGGAGGCAGCAGCGGCAGGCTGGCAGAAAGCACAGTCACACATTATAAAAGTTGGGAGGGCACCTGGGGAGCAATCCCAGCCCCAGACCAAACTGCACAGCTCACGGTTCCAGCACCAGGGAAAATAAAGCCTATTGCTTCTGACAGTGAAAACCAGTGGGGGTTGGGGCAGCAAAAGAAACTGCCGGTCTCTCAGCGAAGTCTGCTTGCTTAGAGGGCCCCCACGGTCCTAGAATGTCTGAAGACCCACCCACTTTGGGAACCACAGCCAGGGCAACAGCTAGAGAGGCCCCAGTCCCATAAGGAAGTGGAAGAAGTGCCTGGAAAATGGTTGAGTGCTGACCAAGTAGCATTGTTCCTTCTCAGTCCCTTCCCCCACATACAATGCCACAACCTGGTGAAATGGGTCTGACGAATACCTAAGGCTCTGCTACTTACAACATAACATTGCGACAGCTCTATCTAAGAAACAAAGGCAAACACAGGAGCCTGTCAAATTGAGGAGACAGAGGTATGGCCCAAAAGAAGAAACAAATCAAGTTTCTAGTGGGAGAACAAAGCAATGAGGAAATAGGCAAGCTAACAGACAAGGAAATAGCCAACCTAACAGACGCAGAGTTCAAAACACTGGTGATAACAATGCTCACAGAATTGACAGATATGCTTTGTATGGCAAACGCATAAGGGAAGAAGTGAAGGTTATGCTAAGTGAAATGAAGGAAAATCCACACAAAACCAATGGTAAAGGAAAAGAACCTGGGGTTCAAATCAATGATTGGAACATAAGGAAGAAAAAAACAGTCAACAAGTACAGAATGAGGTAACAAGAATTGAAAAAAATGAGGAGAGGCTTAGGAACCTCTGGGACAACTTTAAACATGCCAACATCAGAATCACAGGGATGCCAAAGGAGAAGAGGAAGAGCAAGAAACTGAAAACTTATGTGAGAAAATAATTAATTCAAGAAAAAGGTATTACATTTTATGTCCCTAATTTGGTGAAGGATATAGACATAACAAGTCCAGCAAGCACAGAGAACCCAAACAAGCTAGACCCAAAGACAACCACACCAAGACACATTATAATTAAAATTACAAAAGTAAAAGATAAAGAGAATCTTAAAAGCAGCAGGAGAAAAGCAGAGAGTTACCTTCAAAGGGGTGCCTATAAGACTTAAGAAGGAACTGCAGGCAAGAAGGAACTGGCAAGAAATATTCAAAGTGAGGAAAACCAAGGACCTACAACCAAGATATCCAGCAAGGCTATCATTTGGAATGGAAGGGCAGAAGAAGTATTTCCCAGACAAGGTAAAGCTAAAGGAGTTGATCATCACCAAGCCATTATTATATAAAATGTCAAAAAGGACTTAAGAAAAAGATCAAAACTATGAACAGTAAAATGACAACAAACTCACAACTATCAACAAATGAATCTAAAAAATAAAAACAAAATTCAACTAAGCAAACCAGAATAGGAACAGAATGATAGGTATGGGGATCATTTGGAGGGTTATCAGCTGCGAGGGTGGAGGAGAAGAAATGGGGATATGGTGCAGGGATTAAGCAGCATAATCGGTTGGTACAAAATAGACAGGGGGAAGTTAAGAATAACATAGGGAAGGGTGAAGCCAAAGAACTTATATACATGACGCATGGAAATGAATAAGTGGGGTGGGATTGCAGGAGGGAATGGGGGTACTGGGTGGAGTGGAGCAAAGGGAAATGAAATTGGGACAACTGTAAGCATAATGAATAAAATATACTTAAAAAAATAAATAAAAGGTCTTCATTTTAATTTGGACAGAACCTATAATATTACTCACTCTCACCCTCCTCTTACCCCACCATTTATCAAGCACTGAAAGCAATCACATAATCCTAAACAAGTTACTGAATGACGGAGACTACTCCTATAAAGGACTTTCTAAAACCCTAGTGGTACTGAGCAGTCCTAGACTAAAATAAAGCTTTGGGAAACTCAACTTTGGTCTAGTTTTCCTTGTGGACTGAGTACACAAAGGCCAAGTGCCTGAAGCTGATCTTGTGCACAACTTCAACATGAAAATAAAGCTGAGACACAAAAAATCTTAACCCTCATCCCTGTTGGAGTTCTCCAGTGTCCCAAGTCAGGACCAAACCCAAGACAAAAGTTTACAATGAGATACATTTTATGCTATTTTTAATAATCCAGGAGAGTATCCTCAACAAAAAAAATATTCTTATCATTAACACATACTTATGTTTCACTTTCATTGTTTTCCTTAAAACTTTGTAAGAAAGAAGAGAATTAGCCCCTGGCTGCTGTGGCTCAGTGGATTGAGCGTCAGCCTGCGAGCCAAGTGTCGCTGGTTTGATTCCCAGTCAGGGCACATGACTAGATTGCACATCAAGTCCTCAGTTGAGGGCGCGAGTGAGAGGCAACCACACAGTGATGTTTCTCTCCCTCTCTTTCTCCTTTCCCCTCTCTATACAAAAAAATAAACAAATTAATTAATTAATTTTTTAAAAAAGAAGAGAGTTAGACTGCCTGCTTAGTATCATATAAATAATATATAATAAAGCAAAAGTCTCTAGTCTATGAGCTTTTTTCTTTCAAAGTATATTTTATTGATTATGTTGTTACAGTAGTCCCAATATTTTTCCCCCTATGCTCCCATCTGCCCAGTACCCTTCTTCCCTCCAGAAATACCAACCCCCTTAGTTCATGTCCATGGGTCATGCATATAAGTTCTTTGGCTTCACCCTTTCCTATATTATTCTTAACTTCCCCCTATTTTGTACAACCGATTATGCTGCTTAATCCCTGCACCATTTCCCCCATTTCTCCCTCTTCCCCCTCCCAGCTGATAACCCTCCAAATGATCCCCATACCTATGATTCTATTACTATTCTTGTTTGCTTAGTTGGATTTTGTTTTTATTTTTTAGATTCAGTTGTTGATAGTTGTGAGTTTGTTGTCATTTTACTGTTTATAGTTTTGATCTTCTTTTTCTTAAATAAGTCCCTTTAACATTTCATATAATAATGGCTTGGTGATAATGAACTCTCCATCTTGTCTGGAAGTCCGTGAGCTTCTTATGGACGCCTGTGAGCTGACTGTACAAATGTGTACATAATCCAAGAATATGTTTACTTAATTATCGTAGTAAAAATCATTTATTCTCATCTTTTCTGTTTGTTTTCTTTGCATTATTAAAACTGAACAATGACTTTAGGCTCCATACAAGTAATCTTTAACAAAATACATTTCTCTGAATTCAGAAAATATATCTCCATTCATAATGTATATTAAGGGAAAAAAATCAGGGTGATGAGACGAGGTCAGCAATTACTGCATTTCCTACATGACCAACATTAAGAATTTATATTTTTCCCCATTCTTGTTCATATTTCTAATTGTACCTAATATTCTCTGATTATCTTTGTTGTTTACCCAAAGTTCCTCAACCATTATTAGTAAGAAAATGGAAATACAATTTCTCCATATCCTTAGATGCTCTTCTATACTTCACACAAGAAATAGAAATCACATCCACTACTGGAAGAAGTATGGGTTGGCACAACATCATTGGAGGATAATTACACTACTGAACATTTTAAATAAAATTTAGCTGCAATTCTTTTGATTGTTCAGTCCCACTTTGATCAATCCATAAATAAGTAAAGAAATTCATAAAACTTGTGCTGAAATATGTAAGGGAGTCATATCATACAAATAAACCTTATTCCCTTAGAAAAATACATAAAATAGTGAAGCCAATAGTGAAGCCCAATCCCACTTACCATAATAGTCAATAATGGAATGGCCCAGTGTACAGTGAATTGGAGAAACTAATCTTGTTGCCTCATACTACATTCATATGGGCTCTGATTATATGTGACTCCCACAATAAGGAACGTAGAAAAACAAAGTAGATCTAAATGTGCTGATTTTAGAAAGAGAGCCAAATATATTACTAAGTTAAAAAAAATGCCAGAAAAGCTTGATCGAGACTTCCAGCCAAGATGGAGGCCTAGACAGACATGCTACGTCTCCCTCTACAACTAAGAAGGAATACAGCTATCTCAAAACTAAAAACAATCAGAAGTTCCAGAAAATCAAAGTGCATGGAAGTCCATAAAACAAATATATAAATAAGAAATAGTCATTCGGACAGGTAGGAGAGACAGAGCCAGGGTGTAGAGAGGACGCGGTGTGGTGGCGGCAGCAGTGGCAGCAGCGGTGGGTGGGCTGGCAGGAAGCGCAGTCATACGTTTTAAAGTCAGGAGGGACACCTGGGGAGCATTCCCAGCTCCTCACCAGACCTAGCAGCTCATGGTCCCAACACCGGGGAAAATCAAGCTTCATTGTTTCTGACTGTGTAGACCAGTGGGAACTGGGGTAGAGGCAGAAACTGCCGGTCTCAGCAGAGTCCGCTTGTTTAAAGGGCCCCCACGGTCCTAGAACGTCCGCAGACCCACACACTCTGGGAACGATGGCCAGGGCAGCAGCTGGAGAGGTGCCAATTCCATACAGAAGTGGGAGAAGTGCCTGGAAAGGGGACGAGTGCTGAGCAGGTGGCATTGTTCTCTCTCGGACCCCTCCCCCCTACACAATGTGGTGAAACAGGTCACCCTGTACTGAGGAATACCTAAGGCTTCACCCCTTACAATGTAACAGGAGTGACAACTCTACCTGTGACAAAGAGGGAAACAAACACAGGAGCCTGTCAGAATGAGGAGACAGAGAAATATGGACCAAAAAGGGAACGGATCAGGTTTCCAGTGGGAGAAGTAAGCGACAAGGAGATAAGACAACCTAACAGATGCAGAATTCAAAACACTAGTGATAAAGATGCTCACAGGCTTGACAGATATGCTTGAGTACAGCAAACCCATAAGAGAAGAAGTGAAGGCTATGCTAAGTGAAACGAAAGAAAATCCACACAAAACCAATGGTGAAGGGAAGGAAACCGGTGTTCAAATCAATGATTTGGGACATAAGGAAGAAAAAACCAGTCAACCAGTACAGGATGAGGAAACAAGAATTTTAAGAAATGAGGAAAACTTTCCAAATTTTGTGAAGGAGATGGACATACAGGTCTGGGAAGCACGGAGGATCCCGGGTGAGGTGGACCCAGAGGGGACCACACCAGGACACATCATGATTGAGATGCCAAAGGTGAAAGATAAAGAGAGAGTCTTGGGGGCAGCAAGAGAGAGGTGAAGAGTTGCCTACAGGGGGGTGCCTATAGGACTATCAGCTGATTTCTCAGAGGACACTTTGCAGGCCGCAAGGGGCTGGCAAGCAGTATTCAATGTGATGAAAGGCATCCTGCAACCAGGACTACTCTATCCAGCAAGGCTATCATTTGGAATGGAAGGGGAGATGAAGTGCTTCCCAGACAAGGTGAAGCTAAAGGAGTTAGTTCATCATCACCAAGCCATTATTACATGAAATGTCAAAGGGACTTACTTAGAAAAATAAGATCAAAACTATGATCACTAAAATGACAACTCACAACTATCAACAACTGAATCTAAGAAAATAAAAACAAAATCCAACTAAGCAAACCAGAATAGGAACAGAATCATAGGTATGGGGATCATTTGGAGGGTTATCAGTTAGGAGAGGGTGGGGGAGGGGGAGAAATGGGGATATGGTGCAGGAACTAAGAAGCATAATTGGTAGGTACAAAATAGACAGGGGAAAGTTAAGAATAATATAGGGAAGGGTGAAGCCAAAGAACTTATATGCATGACCCACGGACATGAACTAAGGGGGGGTGGGATTGCTGGAGGGAAGGGGGTACTGAGCAGAGGGGAGCAAAGGGGTAAAAAATTGGAACTACTGTAACAACATAATCAATAAAATATACTTTAAAAAATGCCTGTGCTCAATAATATGTGTAGTATGATTCCACTTCAGAAAATTAACATTCAAAAACCTTTTGCAATCTCGTGTGGATATAGTTTGCATGTACTTATAAAGAAGTCCAATAGAATACATAAGAAATTGAACATCAGTTAATATCTGAGAAACTGAATTAAAGGGCAAGAATGAAACTTCAAATGTCTATTTTACAGTTCTGCATAACTAATTTTAAGTAATCATGTAAACTTTAGTTATTAACATTTTTATCTTGTCAGTTAACAGAAACAAACAAAAAAAAAAAAGATAAAAATTTCCTTAATTTTCTAACATCAAACCAGCAAAACATGCTTGCAAAGATTCACATTTCTGTCTCATGTAGAAAAGGTGGCTCTCCTGCTCAAAGCAAATCATTTATAAACTTCACTGTACTACCTGTATAACTTTATCCTCTTCCTCTCTGCAACCCTGGCAGATGTCCCAACAGGGAATCAAACCAGCGACCTTTCCCTCTGCAGGATTATACCAAACCACACCAGTCAGGTGAGAACTATTTATCCAAATTTTCAGCCATTAGACTTTGTGCTTACTTGTTGCTACCTCATAAAATGTCACATTTGATATTTCTGTCAAATTATATATACCGTTCCAAATACTACAAAAGTGTGTCTACTGTCAAAGGATAAAAAGCAGGCATCCTTGAAAATATTAAGAAGTATACAATAAGTTTTTTCAAAAATGTTCTGAGAGGCACTTTTAGAATAACTGGCCTCTTGAAGTCATTATTTTAAGAAGGGAATAGTTGTTTGAATCTTAAATTACGTTTGTTTCAAAGTTGGCTTGATTTATTAGGTTTATCTCTTTGTATTTATGTTACAGACATAAAATGCAATACCTTTCTCTTGAATAAATTAAAATCATAAGGCTTCCAGTCAAGTTCGTGGAATAGGTCAACATGGCTCACCTCCCCACACAACCATATTAAAATTACAACTAAACTACAGAGCAACCATCTCTCAGAACCATCACAAATTGAGTTGAATGGAAGTCTGAAAACTATGGAATTAAAAGTAACTACATCCATCCAAACTGGCAGGAGGGGCAGAGATGCAGAATGGTCTGGTCCCACATACACGTGTGGTGTATAAAATTCGTCAGGGATATCCTGGGAACAAGGAGATCCAGCCTGACACCAGGGCCCCCAACCCACGGTTCCAGCACCAGGAAGATAAGTCCCCTAACTTTTGGCTGCAAAAACCAGCAGGATTGAGTCAGTGGAAGACACTTCTGCAGTCCCAAGCAGTTTCTCTTAAACAATCTGTACACAAACTAACACACAGTAGTTGCTCAACAAATTTATGATGAATGAATGAATGAATAATTCAATATATACATTTAAAAAATAATTTTTCAAGACAAAGAGGTTAAAAAATAATTGACAGATATAACTAGAAAATATCTGTAACCAATTAAAACATAACCGTTAAGAAAGTTTTATTTACACGTTATTGAAGGTACATAACTGACTTCAGTCCTATAGAAAATCATCTAATCAAGTAATCCAAAACTTTTAATTGGCAAGATTATCAACAATATTTAGAAATTAGACTTTCTGGACAAAATTAAAATTTTCATATATATGTTATACATTTGCTTTGCCCCAGATTATGGAAACACATGCTTATTAGCAAAAACAATCAGATATCACAGAAATATATGTCAAAAATACTTAAAAGTAAAACCTCACCACCAAAGAAGACTGCTGCTAAATTTTTTCCCAACCATATATTAACTTTTTTGTTTGTTGTGATGTATATATGTAAACTATACATAACATTAATATTTATCATTTTAACTATATATAGGATTGGTGAAAAAAATATTTCTTTTCTGTAAAATAAAAGACATTTTTCATATTCACCAATAATTTTATTGATTTGGATATTATGAGTATTGTCAGCTGTCTCCCACATGGTATAATAATGATTGTTCTCAATTAATGTCTCAATTTGATTGCTATCAACTTCAACTGGTCTACCCAATCATGGAACATCATCCAGCAAGAAATCTCCAGCATGAAACTTCGAAAGTCACTTTTGACACGTTTCATCAGTCACAGCACCTCCTCCCTACACTGCACTAATCTTTTTTTTTTTTTTTGCATTTCAGTTGTGGTTTTACCTTTCTTGAACTACTAAAGCATAATACGCTGAAAATGCTGCATATTTCCTTTCATCTTCAATATTGAAATGGCTATACAAAAATTCACCAATTTTTATAATTTTTTAAAAAACACATGCTGATGTGACAGCTGTCAATATACAATCTAACACAATTGTTTCAAATGAAGTTATAAAGAAACTAAGTGCTACTACAGCCATCTTACAGAAAAAAAACAAACATACATTTTGGCCAACCCAATATAATTCATTGGCATTAAATTTATTCACAATGTTGTGTTGTCATCACCACTACCTAAATTCAAAACTTTTCCTCACTCTCATCATAAACTTTTTTTTTTTTTTAAAGATCAGTTATTTAATTGGGTTTTTCAAAAGCTTAGAACTTCATCTTGTGAGGATAAAGCCTGTTTGTGAGAGCGAACAAACAGTGGAGTTAGCCCTGCAGCTGAGGAACAGCTTTGATGTTTGGCAGAATTTGGGAATCCACGGCTCTCTGATCAATCTTGCGCTGCTCTGTAATCTCATATTTCTTCTAGGTGTTGAAAATCTCCCCCTCCTGGTGTCTGGGCTTGCACAGCTGCTGCTTCTTGAAGTAGGCATCAGTGAGGTGTTTCGGGATTTTCACACCGCTGATACCAATTTTGGTGGAGGTGGCGATGACAATCTTCTGGTGTGTTCTACGCAGAGGAACTCGATTAAGGGCCAGAGGTCCAGTCACAAGTAGCAAGCCACTGCTCAGCTGCTTCAGGAAAACCACCCTCTTGCCCCGGTGGCGCCCGGTGAGGATGATGAGAATGGTCCCGGGAGTGATGCTGGCCCGCAGTTTCCTCACGTGCAGACTGAAGGGTTTCTTGCGGTGGCTCAATAGCTTCCGAGGCACATCTTCAGTGGGGTAGTATCGAGGCATTTTGCGAAGTTTAACCGCTCGGGTACCACCGTTCTTGTCGCTGCCAACTGGTTTTGTGACAGCAAGAACCTTCTCCTTTTTCTTTTCAATCCTGGATTTAGCTGCTGAATACTTCCTCTTGTACATGGCCTTTCGGGAATACATCGCTGACTGGGAATACCTGCCAATTCCTCGGACGAGGACAGGATTTCGGCTGCAGTGCTGTTACAGAAACAGGGGAGTCCAAAAACAAACCCCAGAGTTTGCGACTGGGAGATAGGGAGCAGGAAGCAGCTTTCAGGATGCCCTTGCATGCCTGGAGCTAGTGGCTGGATACATTGTTGCAAAGATCCGCTTTACTTCCAAGACTCAGGAAGATATGAGGATCTTGGACTATCGGCTGGTACAGAAGAAGCAGACAGAGCCTACGTAGGGTTCTGTGAATGGTCAGAACTCTTTGCAACACCCACTGCGTGAGAGGACGCAGGGGGAGAGAGGAGGCAGGGAGGGAGAGAAGCAGCTGTGGACATTTTGGGCTGGCTCTGGCTCTAGGAGGCTCTCTCTCTCAGGCTTTCTGTGGCCCTCACGCCCTCACTCTCTGGCTCTTGTGGGCTCCCTCCATCTGGCTTGGAGAAGGGATCTCCAGGCTGCTTTAAGAAAAGGCTCTTGCCAGGCTGCTTTGAGGAGAGGAGATCCACACGGTTTGCAGGAAGAAGGCAGTTTACAAGGAGGCTGAGAATCCAGGCGGTTCTGCATTGAGAGCTGGAGGGCACCACAGCACAGAAAGGACCTCCCCAATCAGAACTGAGTGACTGGCAGCTGCTGGTAAAGCTGAACTGTGCCTAGGAAGTAGGGAAACGGTGTTTCTGACTTTCCTAAGACTGGCCAGGTCTGGGAGGGGGAGGCAGGACTTTGTGTAAATAAACAATTCTTTTTCTTTTCACCAAACTCTGGTATTCAGAGTTATGATTCTGACGGCGGGCAATCGGACCCCTAACTAAACAGCCCGTGGGTTCTGTTTCAATTGGAGCAGCCCAGAGGTTCTGTTACAGTGGGGCTTCCCCTTTTTAGGTGTCTTGGCCTTGGGGTCACCCTTCTTAACCTTGCCGCCTGCATCAGCCTTCTTGGCTTCAGGTTTCTTCTCCTTAGTATCCAGCTTCTCAGTTTTTTCACCCGCCATCTTGCAAGATGGGAGAAAGAACTCCTCATCATAAACTCTTAAATAGTTTTCTCCCTCCCCATAGTCCCTTGTAACCTCTATTCTATTTTGTCTCTATGAATTTGCCTATTCTAAGTACCTCATATAAGTGGAATCACATTTGTCCTTTTGCACTGACTTATTTCACTAAGTATAACATTTTCTAGGTCCATCCATGTTAAAGCATGTGTCAAAATTTCCTTTTTAAAGCTGAATAATATTCTACTGTATGCATATACCACATTTTGTTTATCCATTCATCTGTCAATGGACACTTGGCTTACTTGCACCTTTGGCTACTATAAATAATGTTGCTGTGAATATTAATGTGTAAATACCTCTTCAAGACTGATCTCAATTCTTTTTAATATATACCTAGGAGTAGAATTGCTGGGTCATATGGAAGTTCTATGTTTAACTTTAGAGACATTACCAAACTGATTTTCACAACAGGTGCACCATTTTATTTTTTAATTTATTTTTAGGTTCTTTTAAATCCTCACCTGAGTATATGCCTTTTAAAAAAATTGATTTTAGAGTGAGAGGAAGGGAAAGAGAGAGAAGAGAGAAACACTGATTGGTAGCCTCATGTATGTACCCCTGACCGGGGATTGAACTTGCAATGACCAGGAATCAAACCAGTGACCTTTCAGTTTGTGGGACAATGCCCAACCCACTGAGCCCCACCAGTAAAGGCTAATTATTGTATTTTTGGTTTCTTCATTCTGATTATTTTGGACAATCTCTTATTACTGAGTCATACTTTCAATTCTCCCATTTGTTTCTTCAGATATATTAAGCACATTTATTCATTTTAAATTTTATTTTTCAATTATAGTTTAAAGTCAGTAGCACACTTATTTTTATGCTCAGTGTCCAGTAATGACAATACCTGAAGTTTCTGTGGCTCTGGTTTTGGTGTTTGTTTTGCTCGTGGTAACCTATTTCCTCGTGTGCTTTACGTTTTTTTACAGGGAGTTCATGCTCTCTGGAATATTATCTTTGGTAATTCTGTAAAGCCTTTAAGAGGACGTTCCTCCAGAAAAGATTTGAATTCACTTCTGTATTTGCCTGGGCACAATAACAAGCTATAACTACTCAAAACAAGTTTCAGCTTAGAGATTTTATTTGAAACACAAAGATAGTAGACTCCCCAAACTTTATGCAGCATGTTTACAATTATAAATATTCTGGAAAAATTTTTTCCCTCCATTCATGGCCAAGGCTCAGAAGGGTAAGTTTTTGGACTGTCTCACTTTGCTAGGGCGATTCTTTTTCTCCTGCTTCTTCCTTTTCCAGTGGGTATAAAACCTTTTGAGTTCTGATTTTAGGAAGGTGGATCTCTGGCCTGACTCTCTAAAATGCATGGCTTCTACTCTTTGTCTCCTGAGTCCCATGTGCACCACTTAAAAACAAAAATAAAAGTCATCTGTAACCAGCAGTGCCCTTAGGGCAGCAGTCATTAGGTGCTTGCAGACCTTTCTGAATTTGATTTCTCGTTTTTTCACCCTACTCTTTTGCCAGCTCAGGGTGTTTTATTAACTTTTTTTTTTTTTTTTAAATAATAGCCCTCGTTGGTGTGGCTCAGTGGATTGCATGCTGACCTGCCAACCAAAGGGTCACTGGTTTGATTCCCAGCCAGGGCACATGCCTGGGTTGCAGGCCAGGTCCCCAGCTGGGGGCAAACAAGAGGCAATCACACATTGATGTTTCTCTCCCTCTCTTTCTCCCTCCCTTCCCCTCTCTCTAAAAATAAATAAATATTTAAAAAATAAAATAAAATAAATCCAGCCCTGACTGGTGTGGCTCAGTGGGTTGGGCAACATCCCATGGAGCAAAAGGTCACAGGTTCAATTCCCAGTCAGGACACATGCTTCAGCTGTGGGCCAGGTCCCAGGTTGGGAACGTGTGAGAGGCAACCAAGTGATGTTTCTCTCACACATCGATGTTTCTCTCCCTCTTCCTCCTTCCCTTTCCCTCTCTCTAAAAATAAATAAATAAAAATTCCATAAATAAATAAATAAATAGATAGATAGATAGATTGTTTTTAGGTAGTATTTAATAGTAGAAATACTTTTCTTTTAAAGATAGGTTTCCATATCACTGGAAATGAAGTAAAGGTAGACACCTATTCTTAACTGATAATAAATGTAAGATTGTGTTACATAAAAGGTTCTAAAATTATACCTTCCTTGTACATTTCATTTCCTTATTCTTCTCCTCCTTCAGCCCTGCAAAGTTCCTTATTAAGGAGTGTCCTTTATCAAATAACTATAAGAAGTACAGCTGACCCTTTGAACAACATGGATTTGAACTGCGTGAGTCTACATATATGTAAATATTTTTCAATAAATATTGAATATATATTTCTCTTATGTGAATATTCTTTTCTCTAGCTTACTTTATGTAAGAATACAGCATGTAATACATATAACACATAGGTGGTCATCAACCGTTTATATTACTGATAAGGCTTCTGGTCAACAGTAAGCTATTAAGTCATATTTTGGGGGAAACATAATTATATTATACATGGATTTTCAACTGCAGGGGTGGGGAATGGGGGTGTGTCAGTGCCCCTAACCACTGCATTGTTCAAGGGTCAACAGTTTTACTTTCCAGTCTTTGCCATCAATTTCTAAAACATTCAAATTTTCCCCAATATTCCAATTTTTAAAATATGGCTTTATAGACTATAAATATATATTAAGATAGTATTATCAAATAATAATAAGTAAGCATATTTATAAACAAACAAGTACAAATAAGAATGAAAAATAAAAACAATTAAATTGTTTTTTATTTATTTCATTTTAGAAAGAGGGGGAGGAAGAAAGAGAGGGACAGAAACATCTATATATGAGAGAATCATTGATTGGTTGCCTCTTGCACGCCCCTAACTAGGGACCCTGCCAGCAACGCATGTATGTGCCCTCACTGGGAATGGAATCGCTGACCTTAGGTTTGCGGGACAATGCCCAGCCCACTGAGCCACACGAGTCAGGGCGAAAAATAAAAAGAATTTATGTTAGCATGATGAAATTCTCCTTTTCTTTTCATTTTTAATTATTTTCATTATATTACTTATGCAATAAAGTAAATTCCACCACCATTTTAAACTGGCTAGCTTCCCTTCTACACACTTGATTGAAAAATTATTCATACAAATATGCTTCTTGTCCTGGCTGGTGTGGCTCAGTGGATTGAGTACTGGCCTGCAAACCAAAGGGTTGCCAGTTCACCTCCCAGTCAGGGCACATGCCTGGGTTATGGGCAAGGTCCTCAGTTGGGGGTGCGCAAGAGGCAACCACAGATTGATGCTTCTCTCCCGCCCTTCCCCTCTTTCTAAAAATAAATAAAATCTTTTTTTTAAAAATATGCTTCTTAATTCAACCTTATTGGTTATTCTCTCATGTAATTGTTTTAGGATGCTGACAAATTTCTATGGATAGCCTAACTTAAACAGTACTATAAAGTCTATCATGATGCAGTTTTTATCTCAACACTATATAAAGACATCCACCTCTTGCGGCTGCCAAAAATCAGCCACAAGTGTATTTTATAATAAAAACCAATGCAGTCCCAATATCACAATCTGCCAATAAAGGAAATCAGGCTGAAATCACTAACTGGTAAATTATTATTATATCAATGTACCTCCTCTGTAAAGAAGGAAGTTAGGATGGTTTCACATCTCTAGGGTGGGGAAAACAAACGAACTTACAAAAAATTCAACAGTAAAGCAATGGACAGAATCTGGGGCAATAGTAACCTCTGCTTATGCCTCAATTTCCTTATTGGTAAAATAAGAATGACTACTAAGGAAAAACAACAAAACTGAACAAAGATGTGGGGCAGCCCACCAAGAGTATTCTTTCCCCTCATCCCTGTCCTTCCTATAAACAGCTTCAAAGCAGAAGGAGGAAGTATACAGGTAAGGAAAGTGAACAGACAAAAGACAACCATAAACTACAGAGGGCCCTTTCCTCATATCCACGCAGAGGGCCAAGGAGTTTGCAGTTTCTCCTGATCTTCTTGCACCTCCACACCAAACAAACAGAATCCTGAGAAGAACTTGAATTTGTTCTGGCTTATTTGATAGTTTATATTTATTACAATGCAAACAGACCTAGAATTTTCTCCTTTCCTTCCTGTGACTCCATACTGAATTCACAAGAATCCATTAAGTCTCTGGCCTATGTGTATAGTAATAGTCTCTGACTGGCAAATAGGCCCTTAGCCTCTCAACTGAAAACCTAGTGAATACACTAAAAAGATGTCTAAGAGAAGCAGAGAAGGAAATAGCCTCCCACCACCTCACAAGAGAAGAATTACTGCTCTGTATTTAAAACCATTACACTAAAGTAAGAGACACACATATCCGTTTCATTTTGAAATATTAAAAGCAATGAGTAAGAAGGGTGTTTCTTTTTTAAAGCCAAGAACAGCACAATGGAAAAAGAAACAATTGTAAGCCCACTACAAAGAAGAAGGGAAAAAACCACCCTGAAGTCCGTATTTTAGCATTGCTTTGTGAAACATTAATTAAAACAAACCCTTCTTCAGTAGCTTGCTCAGAAGTCAAATGTACACACGCCCACAGGATTCCCATGAACTAGGGCCCAATTCAATTATCAAGACACTGTAGTGAAACACATAATTTTGCACATTTGGCTTCATAAAAGTCCGTGTCTAAAACAATGCTTTGTAATTCTAGGAAAGAAAACTCCTGTTACTCAAAAGATAACTCTTTTCCTTTTATACCACTTCTTAATAATCATAAATCAGTTACATGAACTTTTCACTCTTAAAGACTAAATGACAATATCTGGTATTTACAAAATTCCTAGGAAAAATGTGACATTACAATAATGAAAAACTTCCTTTTAATGAATATTCCAAGAATAAAATCATTAGTATATTAATCTTCAGATTAATTATTTTCTCTTCCCCAACTACCATTCATTCCTACCTAACCATTTTGCTCCTTTCCATAATTAACCTTTACCTTGTCAAACCTCCTAATCCACTCATGCCTCTACCAACCAAAACTCTGTCTAACCAAATACTTCTAAAAAATGTATATGGGGGTAAATATGTCAAATTGTACCTGTGTATAGATGTAAATATCTTTAAGTGTAATAATCCCTTATTAGTCAAATCATTATAATGTTATCTCCTGAATAGATGAATTTACTAAATTGAACTTTAAACTTTTAAACCCTAACACTAAGATATACATATTTTATACTTAAATAAAAGCCACTGTAAAAGTAACTTAAACAATGGTCCTAATCAATACAATAAGAAAAAGGAATGAGATCTAACTATTTAAAAGGAAGAGATAATTTTAGAGTATATTCTCACACATGGACTCTTAGTCAGCCAAATACATAATATTATGTGAATTTAACTTCTGATGACTGAGAACAACCAGCGTATATTCCTATGAAAAATTATGTCATTTAGCCCTAAAGAGTGTATAATTTCAAATGTTACCATACTAAATGGCTTCAGCTTACAAATTTTTTATAGTAGCTTTAAAACTGTATTTTTTTCTTATATATCAAGTCACTTCTTATAGCTGGTATGTTCAGCTCTAGCAGCACCTTCCTTCCTTGATTTGTAGTCTTCCTTCTTTAACTTGCTATAAGCTATAACCAAACCTGTTAGTAACATTATGTGACAGTAAAGGCAGGTGACTATGCTCCTGGAAGCTTTAGAAGTAAACTCTTAAGTCCAAGAGTTTTATTTAGGACTCGGACTTTTACTTATTTTTTAACATATATTTTTTATTTATAATTTTTTATTGGGGTGACATTAGTTAATAAAATTATATAGGTTTCATGTGTACAATTCTATAATACATCATCTGTATATTGTATTATGTGTTTACCCCTCAAGCCAAGTCTCTTTCCATCACCATTTATGCCCTCTATAGCCTCTTCTACCACTCCCCTCCCCTTTCCTTCTGGTAATTGCCATCCTGTTGTCTGTTTCTATGAGGAGTTTTTTTGTTGTTGTTTGGTTTTTTTCCTTAATCCCTTCACCTTTTTCAGTCAGCCCCACAACTCCCCTCCCCTCTGACAGCTGTCAGTCTGTTCTCTATCCACGAGGATTCAGACTTTTAGAAAATAAACTTCCTAGCCTATACCTGAGTTTGCAGCTGTGCATATGCGATGTTTCTAGGGAAATAAAACTACAAGAGTTGCTATGGGTGTAAAACTGTAACTAAATAAAGGTTACTTCATTTCCTAATTAGGGCAAAGAGAGCAGATCCAGGATATGTGATTTGTGTGCTGAAAATGATCAATTTATAAGAAATTGCCTTACACTTTAGAAAGGGTAAATTAGTTTCAAGATCAGCCCAACAGTCTTTCTTAACTAATAAATTATAATAATTTTAAAAATATTAGAGAAAAATGCTATTTTATGTATTCAAATACAAGCAATAAACCAAGTTAATAAAAAATAATTTCTAATTAGGAGTCTACTGACATCCTTAATACAAATAAACAGGAAGAGTCTATAATTATAATATCAAATACAAACTCCTCTGAAGCAATTTGCTCTTTGTTAGGTGAGCCATTGCCTATATTATTCTCATTCCACCAATAATTTTCTTAGCAAACCATCTTTTCCATAGATGATTTTCAGACAAGGGTGGAGATGATTCTTAGTAGCCATAACACTACATCCTTCAGGGCCACATAATAGTCACACATCAAAACTCATGGTGGACTCATCAGCAGACTCTATCAAGTCTTACACATATGACAATGCAAACTAGAAAAAGCAGATCCTTTGCAAATTTCATTGCCATTTAACATGTCAGGAATTAATACAATCTGATGTGGCTCAAACTGTACAAATTTATTTTTACATAAATTTTATTTAACTTTACTTTCTTAAGTTACTTGCCAGATGTATATGATATCCAAAGGACTCAAAAGCACTGTGTTGTATTATACATACAAAATACATATTAAAAATATTATATAAAAATATCATTTTAAATCTTAACATTGGTAAAGCTGAAAGAAAAACATGGAGGCTAAATGTTAGCCAATTCCAGGGAAATACAATCACATGCCTTGCTAAGAGGACTATATCACCTCTCTGAGACACTCCCCAGTAAAATATTCAGTAATTGAGCCTTAAGGAATAAATAGTAATGTTCATCTATTATACTGTAAGGAAATAAGTTTCCTAAAAATGTAGTCAAAATGTTTATTCAGGATTTTAATAGCAGCAACTATCTAAAATAACTAAAAAACCAACAACAGAGGTGTAATTAAATAATTTTCCTGACTTCCAGCCAAGATGCAGGCCTAGACAGACACACTGCAGCTCCCTCCACAACTAAGAAGGAATACAACTACCTCAAAACTAGAGACAACCAGAAGTTCCAGAAAACTGAGCTGCATGAAAGTCCAGCAAAGATATAAAGAAGAAATACTCATCCAGACTAAACTTCCGGCCAAGATGGAGGCCTAGACTGACACACTCCATCACCCTCCACACTTAAGAAGGAATACAACTACTGCAAAACAATAAATAACCAGAAGTTCCAGAAAACAAAGGTAAATGGAAGTCCAACGTATGAAGTTATAAAGAAGTGGTGCTCGTCTGACAGGTAGGAGGGGTGAAACTGGGGTGGAGACGGCAAGCTGTGCTGGCGGCCGCAGCTGCAGGGACGGCAGCGGGACAGCGGTAAGCACAGACACCCGTTTTTACGGGGAGGTGAGAAGCGCCTGAGGAGCACCCTTGGCTAAAGACCAAACCTGTCAGCTCGTGATTCCAATGCCAGGGAAGGCACACCCCCATTGCCTTGGACTGTGAGGGCCAGACGGGGTGAGGATGGAGGAGGAGGCTCCCTGTCTTTCAGGGGAGAGTGGACGGCAGTAATCCATCCTGGACCCTCACCCCCACACAAAGTGCCACAGTGTGGTGAGAAGGGTCACCGGGTTGTGACGAGTGCACAGGGCTCCACCCCCAATAGCATAGGAGGTATGACAGCCCTGCCCAGGAAGCAAAGGTAAACACAAAACTGTCAGGATGGCACAGATCATGATAGAGATCCCAGTGACGCAGCTGACCAGACAGCAAATATCTAATCTAACTAAGCAACAAATAGGAAATCTTTCTGAGGCACAGTTCAGAGCTTTCGTTAATGAATGCTTACAGACTTGACAGCAGATCTTAAAAAAGAAGGAAGGCTAGTCCTGCTGAAATGAATGAAAACACATATGAAACTAGTGGTGAGGGAAAGAAAACCAGGAATCAAATCAATAAATTGGAACATAGGGAAGGAACAAACAGTCAACCAGTGCAGAAAGAGGAAAGAAAAAGTGAGGAACATGAGGGGAGGCTCAGAAACCTATGGGACAGCTATAAGCAGGCCAACATCCGAATCATAGGGCTGCCAGAAGGTGAAGAACTAGAAATTGAAAAATTATGTGAAAAAATAATGAAGCAGAACTTCCCTAACTTGGGGAAGAAAATAGACTTACAGGTCCACGAAGCACAGAGAGTTCCAGATAAACTGGACCCAGGAAGAACCACACCAAGACACATTATAATCAAAATGTCAAAAGTTAAGGATAAAGAGACAATCTTAAAAGCAGCAAGAGAGAAGAACAGACTTTATGTACAAAGGGGTCCCAATAAGACTATCAGCTGATTTCTCAAAAGAAACTCTGTAGGCAAGAAGGGACTGGCAAGAAATATTCAAAGTAATGAAAGGCAAAACCTACAACCACGATTACTCTATCCAGTGAAGCTGTCATTCAGAATAGAAGGGCAGAGGAAGTGCTTTCAGGACAAAGTAAAACTGAAGGAGTTCATCAGATCCAAACCACTATTATATGAAATGTTAAAGGGACTTGTTTAGGAGAAAGAGGATCAAAACTATGAACATTAAAATGAAAACTGTATCACAACAACCAACAACAGAAGCTAGGGAACCGAAACAAAGGCAAACTAAGTAGGCAACAAGAGTGAGAAAGATTATAGGTATGGGGAACATTTGCGGGGGGAGGTCACTAAGGATGGGGAAGGGGGGAAAGGGAAGGAGATGGTACAGGAATTAAGAAGCATAGTAGGAGAGAATGGAGTACACAGGAAGAAGTTGAGAAGAACTATATGCACAACCAATGGGCATCGACTAAGGGGTGGGGGACAACTGGAGGGAGGGTGGTCACTGGGTGGAGAGGAACAAAGGGAAAAGAAGTTGGGACAACTGTAACAGCATAATCAATAAAGCATATTAAAAATAATAATTTTTCTTATATAGCCATTTAGTAACTGTATGATATGAAATGTTTTCTCAATTATAAGTAAAAAAGAAAAAAGGATACTAAACTGTATAATTTAATTTATTTAAAATTAATTTTAACCCTCAGTGGTGTGACTCAGTTGGACATCATCCCAAAAAGCAAAAGATGGCCAGTTTGGTTCCTGGTCAGCGCACATGCCTGGGTTGTGGGTTTGGTTCTGGATAGGGTATGTACGAGAGGCAACTGATCAATGTTTCTCTTTCATATTGATGTTTCTCTCCCTTCTCTTTCTACCTCCCCTCCCCTCTCTCTAAAACTATAAATAAATAAAATCTAAAAAAAATTTTTTATTTAAAAAAATAAGTATAACTCATAATAATAGAACGAATTCGAAATGATGATAGAACAAATTGCTAATAATGATTACTCTCTAGGAAGCATTACATGTGATTTTAATTTTGTGCTTTATAACTTTCTTAAGTTGTTCACATTTTTGTACAATGCTCACATATGAAAATAATCACAGCCCTGGCTGGTGTGGCTCAGTGGATTTAGCGCCGGCCTGTGAACCAAAGTGTCACTGCTTCGATTCCCAGTCAGGGCACATGCCTGGGTTGCAGGCCAGGTTCCCAGTTGGGGGTGTCCAAGACACAACCACACATTGATATTTCTCTGCATCTCTTTCTCCCTCCCCTCCCCTATGTCTAAAAATAAATAAATAAAATCTTGGGGGAAAAAAGAATCACATAAGTTATTTGAAAAATAAATCAAATTAAATACTTTGTCCATATAATCAAAACGGTGACAAAATACTGAGATACTGCTAAGAAAAACTTCTTTAAATAAGAAAATAATAAACAGTACAAAGTTCATAGTGACCTGCTTCCAGTAGAGGTCTCTGATTATTTAAAAACCCAATCTTTTGTGCACAGCATACATTATTTCTTACTGGGCACACAGAGACTATATATTCTCAGGTAAGAGGTCTGAACTCTCTGGTCACTCTAATCAAAGACAAGATTAAATTCTCCCAACCATGTACCAGTAATCTGTCATCCTGAACTCAAGATTTTATAACAATGTGAAGAATCAATATAATTTTAATATAAAAATTAAGTGAACTCAATGTTTAATTCCTCCACATAAAAAATTAATGATTTTGAATAACCAACTCAACACCTTGATATACTTTAATACCAAAAGAAAACAAATGCAGGAAAGCCAAAGGTACACAATCTTGTAATCAGGCAAGAATGTCTCATAGAGGAACTGAATGTAATAATTGAACCAAGGGCTAAAAATTCTGAATTCTAATCATAGATAAGCCAGTGACCCAAATTACTACTTATCTCAATTTTCTCAACCATTAATTTAGACTATTCAAAAATAAACCATGAAGATATTTGGAAAAAAAGAATTAAAACAAAATTTTTAGCTGAAGAAAAAGAATTCATTGTCCTAACCTGGTCCACATAGAGACAAATCCCAGTTGCCCTGAAATCAGTACTGTACTGGTAAGTGTAGCAATTTAGAAATTTAAAGTATGTTTAGTAGTGGAAAGTGGTATTTTAATACCAAGGATGTTTTAAACCTTAGTTTAATGATAGCAGAGTGAATAAAGAGGTTTATGCTGTCAGTACTATCCTAACAAGGATACAGCACAGCCTTGCCTACAAAATGTTTAAAAGTGTGCAGTTCAATGGTTAGCTATAAAATATAAAATGTTATATACTATTTATTACCATATATTAATTAAAATATATTAAATCAAAATACATTTAATTACATTAAATATATAAATACAGTAAAAATGTGAATACTTGATGAAATGTGTATTTATTCATTCTCAAATAATATCTATGGTCAATACCAAGCTTATTAGTCCTTACTTCCTTCACTCAATAATCATCTTGGTTACATGCCTGTTTTTTGGATCTTAGCATTTTTATCTCATTAGCTGAAAAAGTTTTGTTACTGACATTTCTACATTTGGTAGTAAAACTAAACATAATTTTGTTTCAAATTCTTAAAACATAGAACATTGGGTCAAGTTAATGTTAAGAAAAATGATGAAGCCAGTTAACAGCAAGATTTGGGAATTGTCAATGGGCAAAAAAGCTTGCAGGAAGAAAAAACGGATCTATTTTCAATGTCTGGAAATACGAAAGATTACAGAAACAACCTGCCCACTAAAACTCAAGAATATTGAATTAAAAGCAATGATTCCAGTATTTTTCAGCTCAAAAATTTGTTTTTATTATCATATCCACTTCTCTCCTATTTTCACATGTGCTTTAAATCCTTCAGCTTTTTCATAATTATTTTTAAAGTCTGTGTGTAATAATTCTATCATCTCAGCATTTCAAGGTCTAATTCCATTGACTGATTTTTCTCCTTGTTACGAAATTTTTCTATTTCTTTGCATATCTAATTAACATAAAATTAAGGACAATGATTCCTTCTAGGAGGTCAGAAAAAGGAAGGGACACATAGAACCTTCTCAAGTACTGGTAATGGTCTATTTCTTGAGTGATGGATACAGTGTTTACTTTTATCTTTAAACTATATGTGACTATACTATACTGTAGTTCTTGAAAACATACTGTAAAAATTAATCTTTCTAAAGATTCAGAAGGAAAACTTAAAAAGGAGGGAGCAGGGGAAGGACATCACCAAAAAAAGGCAGAGTATTGAACTCTAGAGCTCCATCTTCCCCACAAAAACAACAAATTAGCTGGCAAAAATGTCAGAATCAACTTCTGCGGAACGCTGGAATCTAACAAAAAACTTACAGCAATCAGGAAAGGTTTAGCAAAGAAGCAATGTAACAGAATAAGTGCTACTGGGTTTGAATTTACTGCCTACCATCTCCCACTCCCCAGTTCAGCAGAGGCAGTGCAGACCACAGCTACATTGCTGGTGCAGGCTGATAGTGCCAAAGAAGTAATAGAAATATGTCTCAAAGAATTATGGCTGAAAGTTATGGCCTAACAAAATCCTCAAGGACTGGCACAAGGACTCTACCTTTGTTATGCTTGACTTGGAACATTTCTAGAGCAAGCAGCTTAAGGCAAGGGAAAACAGAACTAAAAGCCTGAGATGAGAGAGGGTGAGAAAGAAGATATGTAGGAAGAAATGCACTTGGTAAGATCTCATATGAAAGATCTACCGGAAAAAAATCAGCCATTGTTGATACAACAGGAACTGTGCAACACCGATGTAACCTGGCACCCAAGGAGAGTGGACTGGAATGCACATGTGTGAACAATGATGACTTCACTGTACTAGTCAGGGGGTCGGTAGACATTGTTGAGTGAGCGTGTGTACTGTGTGGCCCTGGAATTCAAAATGAGGAAGTAGAGCAACAAATCTGTCTCAAATTTTGTGTTAAGCTTGAACATTCCTCTGCAGAAACTATTCATACGATTCAGAAGGCTTTTGGGGGGGATGCAATGAGTGCAGCGCAAATAGAAGTGTGGCACTAACACTTCAAAGATGGTCAAGAATCGGTTGAAAGGGATCCATGTTCTGAAGGGCCTGCAACAAGTAGAACACCTAAGAACTTTGAACGTGTATGGACTGCAATCAACAAAGATAGGCGGCTGACAGTGAGAACTAGAAGCTGATCTGGGGATTCTAAAAACTACTATGTCCATCATTCTGAATGCAATGGCCACACAGTACACATGCTCACTCAACAGCATCTTCCCTCACTGACTAGTACAGTGAAGACATCCCTGTTTGCACACGCACATTCCAGTCCACTCTCCTTAGCTGTCAGGCTACATTGATTATATCACGCAGACCATTCTCGTTATAGTAACAATGGCTGGACTTTTTCTGGACAGACCTCATATGCTACATGGAAGAACCCAGAAAAAATTATGTGAAGTTAAAAGAGCAGACACACATACAAAAAGAAGCAGCCACAAAAGACCATCTATTATATGATTGAATTTACATGAAATATCCAGAGTAGGTAAATTCATAGAGAGAGAGAGAGTAGTGTTTTCCAGGTGCTATGAAGAAAAAGGCACTGCTAAACCTTGAGGAAGATGCAGTCAAAAAAATTATATGGTAGGTTGCAGAGATACAGTCATTACTAAATGACTACTGAAATGTGAAAAAAACTTAAAACACTGCAAATTTGCACTTACTATATTTATATAACAAAATACACAATTTGTACTTATTTTCAGTTACAACTTAGAAATTATTAAACAAAGAAATATAAAAACATAAGGAATAATAATTTTTCTTTTCACATAACAGGAACATGGATATTGCTAAAAAAATGTAACCAAAAAAATTATTTAACATTAATTAATGAAAATCTTCAATAGTTAGCTTTGCAAAACGTTTGTAACAATCATCCCAAACCATATTGCTATGCACAAGCCATAAATACTTTTTACAACACTTGAAAAATAGTTTGATAAGCTATTTGTTTTAGATGCATATCACCTAACACATCTTTTTCTTTTTCTGCTTGTCGAGAGCTGTATGTATATCCTATAAATCCTGCAAATTTAGCCGACTGCTGTGATGTAAACCAGCTAGATAAAAGAGGCCTAAAAATGCTTTCAATTCAGTTTTGCTTATTCATAAAGCATCTCTTTCTTGTGAAAACCAGCTTAAGATATAATCGATGTATTTATTTGTATATAATAAGATTAGACCTAAAATATCATTTGCAATAAAGCAGTTTCAAGTTTCTCTTGGCATTTTTTGCCTTTGGATGAACTAATGGAATTTGACAAAAATATTCTGTGGTAGTTTTCTAATTCGTCTTATTGGATTTTTCCCGTTTTGATTCTTTATTCTTTCCAAAAAAAAAAATACTCTTCATTCATGTCTATTCATCTTCACTTTCTTCAACAGAAATATCTTGTTCTGTACATGAATCTTCTGATGAACTGCCACATAATTTTCATTTTCTATATCACTTTAATTCTCGCATTTGACTCCATCATTCTCATCATCGGACTCGAGTAGCATTCGCTGAAGCTCTTCAACATCTCTTGGATTATTGAATCCTCTCAGATCCCTCCCCCACATACAGCGCCACAACCTGGACAAACAGGTTACCCTACACTGACAAATGTCTAAGTCTCCGCCCCTTACAACATAACAGGTGCAACAGCTCTACCTAAGACCTGAGGCAAACACAGGAGCCTGTCAAGTTGAGGAGACAGAGAAGTATGGCCCAAAAGAGGGAGCAGATCAAGATTCCAGTGGGAGAACTAAGCGACGAGGAGATAGCCAACCTAACAGATGAAGAGTTCATAACACTGGAGATAGAGAGGCTCGTCGTCGTCGGCAGCCGTCCGTCTCGAGAGACGATGGTGTAGCTTCTTAAGAGTCTATCTGCACCGCTGAGAATGGCTGTGCAGTCCAACTCGGGAGTGACACGGTATCTGTCTCCTCCCGTGTTGAATCGACATCTTGCGATGACGCTGGAGTGTCCTCTCCAGTGAAGCTGAAGCTACAGAGCCTGGGCAGGGTGATATGGAGGGTCTGCTGTTGCCCATGCAGCAGACCCCCCCCCTCTTCGCAGCTGAAGGGTCCAAGGGAAAGACGGAGTCAATACAGCTTGGCTTCAGGTGCGCCGCAGGAGTTGCCGGTGTTGACTACAACGTCAAACCGCCTTAGGGACTCCGGCTCCGGATTTTCTGTCGGGGTTTACTCCCTTAGCCTTTCCCCTGAAGAGGTATGCCGCAAGGCAGCGGAGGTTTTTTGGAGTCAGAGTTTTCCTTCTCTGATGTGCCCTGACTGGAAGATCGAACCAGCAACACTTAGCTCGCAGGCCGACGCTCAATCCACTGAGCCAAACCAGCCAGGGCTTTAGAGAGGCTCACAGGCTTGACAAATAGGCCTGGGTACAGCAAACACATAAAGGAAGAAGTGAAGGCTAAGCTAAGTGAAACAAAGGAAAATCCACACAAAACCAATGGTGAAGGGAAGGAAACCGGGTTCAAATCAATGATTTAGAACATAAGGAAGAAATAAACAGTCACCAGTACAGAATGAAGAAACAAGAATTAAAAAAACGAGGAGAGTCCTAGGAACCTCTGGGACAACCCTAAACGTGCCAACATCCAAATTATAGGGGTGCCAGAGGAGAAGAAGAAGAGTAAGAAACTTAAAATTTATATGAAAAAATAATGAAGGAAAACTTCCCTAATTTGGTGAAGGAAAGAGACATACAAGTCCAGGAAGCACAGAGAATCCAAACAAGCTAGACCCAAAGAAGACAACACCAAGACATAACATAATTAAAATGCCAAAGGTTAAAGAGATAAAGAGAGAATCTTAAAAGTAGCAAGAGAAAAGAAGACAGTTACCTACAAAGGGGTCCTTATAAGACTATCAGCTCATTTCTCAAAAGAAATTTTGCAGGCAAGGAGGGACTAGCAAGAAGCATACAAACTGATGAAAAGCAAGGACCTAAAACCAAGACTACGCTATCCCGCAAAGCTATCATTTAGAAGGAAAGGGCAGATGAAATATTTCCCAGACAAGGTAAAGCTAACGGTGTTCATCATCATCAGCCATTATTATATGAAATGTTAAAGGGACTTATTTAAGGAAAAGAAGACCAAAACCATGAACACTAAAATGACAACAAACTCACAATTATCAACAACAGAATCAAAAAAATAAAAATAAAAACAAAAACAAACTAAGAAAAAACCAGAATAGGAACAGAATCATAGGTATGGGGATCATTTGGAGGCTTATCAGCTGGGAGGGGGAAGGGGGAGAAATGGGGAAACGGTGCAGGGATTAAGAAGCATAATTGGTTGCTACAAAATAGACAGGGGGAAGTTAAGAATAATATAGGAAAAGGTGAAGCCAAAGAACTTATATGCACGACCCATCGACATGAACTGAAGGGGATGGGATTGCTGGAGGGAAGGGGGTTACTGGGCAGAGGTGAGTAAAGAGAAAAGAAATTGGAACAACTGTAACAGCATAATCAATAAAACACTTAAAAAAAAAAACACTTATTATACCCTGCTTCTAGAATTTCCAATTCAATAAATCTGAGGCAGGGCTTCAAAATCTACATTTATAATACAGTTCCAGCTAATGCTGGTTGAGGAATCACACTTTGAGAAGTAGTGCTCCAAAATGACCCCATTCTGCCTCCTTAAGCTTATTTCTGCCCTTTCCCTAATCAGCACATCCTGCTTTGATTGGATTAGTCTTTTCACACAGTGACCAATTCTGCCTCCCTGCCTAACTTTGCTGCCCCAAAACACTTTCTTGCCTACCCAAATCATAACGATCATAAGGCTGTGGTTCTCAACACGGTTTGTAATTACATTCATGTGAGAAAACTTTTAAAACTATGAAGCACCATCTGTCAGATTCTGATTCAACCAATCAAGGGAAAAGTTCCCCGATTTGATTCTAATGAGCAGACAGTGTTAAGATCCACCACTTTACCTTCAAACTCCTTCCCATCAGAATTGTGAACACTACCGAATTTTCTCCCCTCTAAATTTCTATATTGTTCCCAGGGTATATAACCAAGTTTGCACTTGGTTACCTAACAGATTCTATTACTCTGTAGCTTTCATTTTAAGTCTTATTTCTCCAACTTGGTCTGTGATCATATCTTCCATTTCTACATTCCTATAAAACTAGTATGGTGATGAATACATAGTAGGAGCTCTGTGGTTATTTCATTGATTGTGGATTCAAAATAGAATTCAGAGCTTTAAAATATTTCTAATCTATCCAATTCAAGAAACTATACTCCCTCTTTTTAAATACAATTTTGCAACAAACTAATTTTGTTACGGTGAGGCATTTAAGGCATTCCAGCCCCAATAAATAAATTGAGAAGAAAAATACTAATCAAAATGCTGTGAATAATAATAAAATAATTAATAGCATTGTAAACGGCTTCACAGTTGCTTCCTTAGAGCAAATGGCCTTTTCTAAATCCATTAAGACTGTTCCAAAACAGTTAAAGAGAATCAAAGCACACATATTTAAAAATGCTGAAGCTCTGAATAGTTCTATGATTTGTTTTCTCAACAGATGTGCATCTTTCAAGTCCCGAATTCACCAGATGCATATTAAATTAATCCGCACTTTCAGTTTTTACATAACACACCACTCTAATTTTACAAGCAGAATCCATTGTTGCTTTATGACATTAAATATTAACAGATTATCTCCACTGTGCAAACAAACAAACAAACATAAAGATTCACTTTAATGCAGTCAAATGTGTGCTTCCTAAATATAGGCTACTGTAATATCTTCATTATTTTTAAACTGGCCTATTTCTATCTAGAATGTGAAAAATACCTAAGGAAAACAAGTAACTCACTCAACACTTTAGATATTAACTAAAAAATTCAACCAAATATTTGAAATCTAATAATGTAGTAGTTTAATAGCACAATTAAATATCCTGGAAATTTTACTTCTTATAAAATCATAATTTCTTCATTAACTAAAATGAACCAATTAGTGTATTATATCAGAAATAGGACTGGACTAGGATTCAGGAGACCTGGGTTCCAACCTGACTCATTAGCTATACAATCTTGAACAAGTCACATAGCCTTTAAGTAGTCTCAATTGTAAAATGAAAGAATCGAACTAGACCATCTCCATGTTTTCTTTTAGCTTTATGATTCCATAACCTATGAAACGCAGAAACACAAGCATTAACCAGAGGGATCTCATTAAAGACAAAGTGAGCTTATGTATTGATCGATTTGGAGAACATCTGTCTCTGGAAAACCTAAGTCCTTTCACACAAACAGAGTGTTCCTAGTGTCTACCAAACATGGGGTTACTAAACAGTTTTTACATACTTCATACCCTAGATGACCAGAATATTTGGATGTCACATACCAATTAAGATTAAGATATTTTGGAATAACAAAGCATGTCCTAGAAGTCCAGGACAGGACAATTATAAATCTAACTGAAAGAGGATTCTAGCTAACAATGACTACTTAGGCTATATAAGAAATTGTGTATCAGGACAGCATTTTATTGCTTTTAGAAAAGATATTCCCACCCTGAGTCAGAATTGAAAATAATCAGGCAACTACAGTAGTACCCATGTACTCTTCCTACTCAATCCTTGCCAGCTCAAGCTTCTGGACAATCTTCAATAAGTGTAATAAGAAGAAAACACTGGAGCTCAGGCCAAGAAATCTGTATAGCTGAAACCCTGAGCAACAATAAAATGCAAGTGGTGCCCTGGCTGGTGTGGCTCAGCGGATAGAGCACTGGCCTGAGAACCAAAGGGTCGCCAGTTTGATTCCCGGTCAGGGCACATGCCTGGATGTGGGCCAGGTCCCCAGTTGGGGGTATGTAAGAAGCAACCAATTAATGTTCTCTCCCACTCTTTCACCCTCCTTTCTTCTCTCTCTAAAAATAAATAAATCTTTTTAAAAAAGAAAAAAGAAAACGTATGTCTAGAGAAAATCCTGCTCATGCTTGTTTATAGAAGCTTTATTCATAATCGCCAAAAAAATGTAAGCAGCCAAGATGTCCTTCAATAAGCCCTGGCCAGTGTGGCTCAGTTGGTTGGAGCATAGCAACCGAATGGTTGTGGGTTTAATTCCTGGTCAGGGCACATACCTAGGTTGTAGGTTAACCCCCAGACTGGCAACCAAGCATTGATATTTCTCTCTCCCTTCCTCTCTCCCTAAAATAGCAATGAAAAAATGATTTCAGGTGAGAATTTAAAAAACGTACAGGGATAAACAACTGTGGTATAGCCATAGAACAGAAAATTATTCAGCAATAAAAGGAAATGAGTATCAAGCCACAAAAAGACACAAGGAAACTTAAATGCATACTGCTTAGTGAAAAAAAAAGGTCTAAAAACACTACATGCTATATGATTCAAACTATATGAAATTTTGGAAAAGGCAAAAACTATACAGAGACAGAAAAAAGGTCAGTGGCTGCAAGGGATTCTGGGAGGAAGAGATGAAGGTAATAAAACTATTCTGTATGAAACTGTAATGATGGACAAATATTATTATGCATTCATTAAAACCCACAGATCTAAACAACATAAAGAGTAGGGGAGGGATGTGGATATGAGAGATAGGAACTATACCTGCTCAATTATTCTATAAATCTAAACTGTTTCAAAAAAAGTTAATTTTTTAAAAAATTGGGCATCCACAATCTCAAAAAATAAATATTGCTACTTTACAGACAGTCTAGTCAGTGAAAAAATAAATTAACTTTAAATAAAATCAAATTTAAATTTAAATGAAAAATAATTTACCTTTAATACCTTTGCCTTTTTCCTGGCATTAGTCATACTGGCCATATCCCTGCTCACTAAGCACCTACATCAGAGAGTGACAGCTAAGAAATGGAGAAGATACCCAGCTAGGAAGCTGCCTGATCAGTTATGATTAGCAACTGAGCCTGAAGAACTAAAATGAGAACTGGTTATTATCACAGACACTCAAGTGCACACACACAAATTTAAAATATCTTCACATCATTCATTACTGTCAACAAATTAAAGTGTATTTATAAATTTACCAGGAAGGACATAAATGTATGGTACTTTCTTTCAGAGCCTCATATCTTCAATACCCCTTATACAATTTAGAATGTATAAGCTACAGGACTTCTGGCCAAGATGGAGGTGTAGTTAGACATGCTTTGCCACCCTCCACAGCAATAAGAAGAAATAGAACTACCGCAAAACTAAAACCAACCAGAACTACCAGAAAACTGAACTTCACAGAAGTCCGAGAAACAAAGATAAAAAAAATAAATACTCATTCAGATAGATGGGTAGGAGGGACAGAGATGAGGCAGAGAGGACACGGTGTGGCGGTGAAAGCGGCAGCAGCAAGGATGTAGCTGTAGCCAGCCAATGGAAAAAGCAGTCTCATATTACAAAAATCTGGAGGGTCACCTAAAGACCAATCCCAGCCCCAGACCAGACTGCACAGCTCACGGTTCCAGCACTGGAGAAAATAAAGCCTCAGCACTTCTGACTGTGAAAACTAGTGGGGGTTGGGGCAGAAGAAGAAACTCCCGGTCTCTCAGCATAGTCTGTTTGTTTACAGGGACCCCACTGTCCTAGAACATCTGCAAAGCCACCCACTCTGGGAACTACAACCAGGGCAACAGCCAGAAGGGCACCAGTCCCATACAAAAAGTGGGAGAAGCGCCTGGAAAAGGGGCAAGTGCTGAACAAGCGGCATTGTTCCCTCTCAGACCCCTTCCCACATACAGTGCAACAAGGTGGTGAAATGGGTCAACCCACATTGACAAATACCTAAGGCTCTGACCTTTACAATGTAACAGGTACAATAGCTCTCCCTAAGACACAGAGGCAAACAAACACAGGAGCCGGTCAAGTTGAGGAGGCACAGAAGTATGGCCCAAAAGAGGGAACGTATCAAGGTTCCAGTGGGAGAACTAAGTGATGAGGAGATATCCAACCTAACAGACAAGGAGATAGCCAACCTAACAGATGCAGAGTTTAAAACACTGATGATAACAATGCTCACAGACTTTACAGGCAAGCTTAAGTATGACAAACACATAAGGGAAGAAGTGAAGGCCATACCAATGAAACAAAGGAAAATCCACACAAAACCAATGGTGAAGGGAAGGAAGCTGGGGTTCAGATCAACAATTTAGAACATAAGGAAGAAATAAACAGTCAAACAGTACAGAATGAAAAAACAAGAATTGAAAAATCAAGGAGAGGCTTAGGAACCTCTGGGACAACTTTAAACGTGCCAACATCCGAATCATAGGAGTGCCAGAGGAGAAGAGAAAGAGCAAGAAATTGAAAATTTATGTGAAAAAATAATGAAGGAAAACTTCCCTAATTTGGTAAACGAAATAGACATGCAAGTCCAGGGAGTACAGAGAGTCCTGAACAAGCCAGACCCAAAGAAGATAACACCAAGACACATCATAATTAAAATGCCAAAGTTTCAAAATAAAGAGAATCTTAAAAGCAGCAAGAGAAAAGCAGAGTTACCTACAAAGGAGATCCTATAAGATTCAAAAGAAACTTTGCAGGCAAGAAGAAAATGGCAAGAAGCATTCAAAGTGATGAAAAGCAAGGCCCTACGACCAAGATTACTCTATCCAGCAAAGCTATCATTTGGAATGGAAGGGCAGATAAAGTGCTTCCCAGATAAGATAAAGCTAAAGGAGTTCATCATCACCAAGACATTATTATATGAAATATTAAAGGGACTTAAGAAAAAGAAGATCAAAACTATGAACAGTAAAATGACCACAAACTCACAAATGTCAACAAATATATCTAAAAAATAAAAACAAAAACAATCTAAGCAAACAACCAGAATAGGAACAGAATCACAGATATGGGGATCATTTACAGGGTTATCAGCTGGGAGGGGTGTTACAGAAACAGGGGAGTCCAAAAATCCCCAGAGCTTGCAGCTGGGGGATGGGGAGAAGGAAGCAGCTTTTGGAATGCCTCCACATGCCTGAGGCTGGTGGCTAGTGTCTTTCTTATGCAAATGGCTTTAATGCATCCAAAGCCTCAGGCAGATGGGAGGAGTCTTGAACCAGGGGACGGTATGGAGAAAGCACACAGAGCCTACGTAAGGGTCTGTGAATGGTCAGAACTGTTTGCAACGCCCACTGCGTCAGATGACGCAGTCAGGGATATATAAGCAGCTGCAGACATTTTAGCTCAGACTCTCTCTGGCTCTCGCTCGTGCTCGCTCTGGCGCTCTGACTCGGGCTCTCACTCTGAGACTCTCTCTGGCTCTCGCTCGTGCTCTCACTCTGACACTCTCGCTCTCTGACTCGGGTTCTCACTTGCGCTCTGGCTCTGGCGCTCTGACTCTCTCTCTGGCACGCTCGCGCGCTCGCTCTCGCTCTCTCGTGTGCTCCCTCCACGTGGCTTGGTGAAGGGGCCTTCTCCATGTGGCTTGGAGAAGGGGTCTCCAGGCTGCTTTAAGAGACTCTCGCCATGCAGTTTTGAGAAAGAGAGAAGATCCACGCGGTTTGCAGGAAGAAGGCAGTTTGCAAGGAGGCTGAGAATCCAGGTGGTTCTGCATTGAGAGCTGGAGGGCACCACAGCACAGAAAGGACCTCCCCAATCAGATTGAATGATTGGCAGCTGCTGGTAAAGCTGAACTGTGTTTGGAAAGTAGGGAAACGGTTTCTCTGACTTTCCTAAAACTAGCCTGGTTTGGAAGGGGGGGAGGCAAGGATATGTGTTTGTGGGTATTTTAAAGAGCATAAGACTTAACAACAGAAATCCGCAAATAACTAAATCTATATAACTGTTAAATAAACAATTCTTTTTCTTTTCACCAAACTCTGGTATTGAGAGTTATAATTTTGGCGGCGGGCAATCGGGCCCCTAACTAAAGAGCCCGTGGGTTTGTTTTCAACTGGAGCAGCCCAGGGGTTCTGTAACAGGGGGACAGGGAAAAATGGGGGATATGGTGCAGGGGTTAAAACGCATAATTGGTTAGTACAAAATAGACAGGGGGATGTTAAAAATAGTATAGGAAAGAGTGAAGCCAAAGAACTTATATGCACGGCCCATGGACATGAACTAAGCAGGGTGAGACTGCTAGAGTGAAGGGGGGTACTGTACGGAGGGGAGCAAAGGGAAAAGAAAATTGGGACTACTGTAACAGCATAATCAATAAAATATACTTTAAAAAAAGAAAAGAATGAATAAGCTACAGAAATTAATGCAGGGGCGTTGCCAGTTTTCCCTGGAAATTTATGTAGCATTTTAAAATGATGGAGACATCAAACTGTAATGTTTTCACAGGCTTACCCAGCATCCAGGGTTGTTGCACCAAGTTCCTTCCGGTGGCAAGAGCAATGGCTACCTGTTCACTCAGCTTCTCTGGCCAAGACAAAATCCAGGTGAATCTCTTTCCCTGATATGTCAGTGCCACCATTGTGATGGATTAGTAATTATTGAAGAACAATTCCCATCCCTGACACCCAGGCCCTACCATAACTACACTACCCACTTGGCATTTCTGGTAACTAACACACTACCCGAGGTGTAGGGGCAGTCCATCTGTCTCCCTACATCACCAGAACACTCCCCCTGAAAACAAAGCACGGCTCTATTCTATCCAGATGGCTCTCTCTTCAATCCATTTGTGGGATACCAGTAAGTAAAACAATTTCTCAAAGATGCCTGAGTCTTTCTGGTCCATATTAAGATGACAACTACTTTAACTTAAACAAGTTATGATCTTTTCCAGCTCAGTAAACCCAAAAGTCTGACCTCAGGACTTATTAATATCCAAACTGAAAAGTGACAAGTATGTGCCCTATGAACTGTATGGTACAATTCAGATGAAAACTACAGCAACTGCCATAAGGTAAGACAAAGCTCACTAATGAAAGACTAAGTTTAAGTGAACTTATCACTAAATTAAAAATTTCCAGCAGAAGCTTCTCTTCTGGTTGTGACATCAGAGGGATAAAAAGATTTATTTTCTATCCCCATAATCCATTTTCTTAGCAACTTCCATCAGGAGTGGCCTATGGTTATGCACTACTAACAAGAATCTCTCTTTTTTCTTTTTTTCTTTTTTGGAGAGGGGAAAGGCAGAAAGAGAGAGCTAAAGAAGGTGGGGCATCAATTTGTTGTTACATTTTTTTATTTTTTAAGATAAGAACTTAAAAAAAAAGATTTTATATTTAGGGAGACGGGGAGGAAGGGGAAAAGAGAGAGAAACATCAATATGTGGTTGCCTCTCATGCACCCCCAACTGGGGACTTGACCTGCAACGTAGGCATGTGTCCTGACTGGGAATCAAACCAGCGACCCTTTCTTTGGTTCGCAGGCTGGGGCTCAATCCAGTGAGCCACACCAGCCAGGGCTGTTCCATTTATTTATGCATTCATTGGTAGATTCTTGTATGTGCTCTGATGGGGGATTGAATCTGCAACCTTGGTGTATCAGGAGAACACTCCAAAAAACTGAGCTACTCATAGAGGTTGAAATCTTGCTCCCTGGTATATATGTCCTCAATTTGGCTCAAATAAACTCATAAAGCTTCTCTTAAAAAAAAAAATTGGTTTATTAAGTGAATGATGACAGAGATACATGAAGCTAGGTAATGTTCACATAGTCTGAAAATAAAACAATTACTTTTAAGTCAATGTGATCTTTCTGTGTAACTCAATATAAAAATGCAAGTTCTATTAGTTACATGTTCACTGATATAGCTGAAATTATATAACCTAAATTCGAGGATTTTTATTTTCAAAAAATAATCTGATAAATTCAAAGCCACAAAACATGAAGGGGTGAGAGAATAAGAAATCTGGAACAGATGGCATCTAATTTTTTCCTGAGTCCATCTTTAACACAATCCCAATAATGTCAAAATCCAATTTAGCTCTTCAAATAAGTTATCTCCCAAATTGAAAATGGTAATTCTGAAGTAAATTTATTCTTTTTCTATCTTCCAGCTTCTCAAAGATTTTTTATATTAGGCAGAAATGAGTAGAGAAGTAAATGTTTTTTAAAATATTGTTCCACAAATTCTAAAGTTCTTTCATGAATCTCTACTTTCACTTATCTAAAGCCAGAGAAGCACTTTCTATCAAGATTGATGACACTAAAATATGTCTGTGACATCTGCCTTTATTCTGGATAGAATAATTATTTATTGTTATTACAGAAGACCACATCATTTTTTTTAAAAACGCTTTTCAAAAGAAACAAGCTCTGGAAGAATACTCATTTGGTTAAAGTAAAGCATTGTCTGGCATTTTTAAAACATTTCCACAGTAACTTTCACTCCTGATTTGGCAACACCAATAAAACAAACTACTATGTTCATTATTTGATTCTAGTACATGGTAAATAAACTTTCCCAATCTTTCCTAAAACTTTCTGAGATTATCTAAGAGATGGATATTAAAGGTTTAGTAATTTTTATATTTCCTAACAATCAAATTCCATAACTGGTAACTACAAAGATCCTTGGAATGGCAACATACTTTGAGTGGGAAAGTCATTGAGAAAAGTATCATCTCTAACAATCTCTATTGTTGTCTGTATTTAGATAGATCTTTTTACTCTTTAACAGTTAGTATCCTCACATACTATCACATGGTTTATTAAAGTTTTATGAGAAGACAGTGAAAAAACAGAAGCTTCTGATAGTTCTACCAACAAAGCAAGATAATATGGCCTCAAATTTTAGATTCAAAAGATGATGAAAAAATGATCCAGGAAAACACAACTAAAAGCTTAAAGATACACTATAGACTTTACATTCTTAAAAAGTCATTTAGAAGGCTGAATAATCTTACAAAAAAACTAAAACTACCAAAAACATAATTTCAACTTAAAAAAAGTGTAAATACTTTATTAATAATTTTAAATATATCTATCCATTTATCAATTTGACCAATATTTATTGTTTATTATATAGCTGTAGTAGTGGATAAAATTTAAAATAGTATTTCTAACTCAAGGAGCATGCAATATAGTCGGAGACTTTCCTCAGTTTTATTATTTTATTGTTTATTATTTATTGTTATTATTTTAATGTTCAACACTGTTTAAAAGAGACAGGAAAAAAAATACATTTGAAATTTCCTCTCTAAATTATGAAGATCTATGAACCTCTCTAAAAAAGTGCTACTGAATTACAAACTTTGTTTCCACTTTCACACATACACAAAAATACTATTAAAACAAGTTAGCTGATATTTATCCTTTAAGTATACAGTACATTTAAAAATGAAAAAGTATTGTACTAGCTTAAAAAATTGGCTGGTGTGGCTCAGTTGGTTGGAGCATCGTCCAGTAAACTGAAAGGTCACGAGTTCGGTCCCCTGCTGGGGCACATATGAGAGGCAAATGACTGATAGACATTTCTCTCTCAAATCAGTGTTTCTCTCCTCTCTCTCCTTCCCTTTGCCTCTCTCCAAGATCAACAAGCATGTCCGTGGATAAGGATAAAAAATAAAATAAAATACCCCTGGCTGATGAGGCTCAGTGGATTGAGCACTGGACTGCAAACCATAATGTTCCCAGTTCGATTCCCTGTCAGGGCACATGACTAGGTTGCAGGCCAGGCTCTGGCTGGGGGAATGCGAGAGACAATGGTGGATGTTTCTCCCCCACTCTTTCTCCTTCCCTTCCCCTCTCTCTGAAAATAAGTAAAATCTTTTAAAAAAAGAAGCCATTTGTTAAAAATGTAGAAAAAATAAAATAGAAGTACTAACTACAAGTTACATCAGAAAGCAAACTATTTTAGCTGAAAATCTGACATATAATAGGATACAAATAACTATATTTTAAAACTATAAAGTAAAAAATTATAAAGACTTCATGTTCCTGAGATTTATTTCTATATTCTCATGATTTATTTTATTTTATTGTTCTATTACAGTTGTCCCAATTTTCCCCAGTTGCTTTCCCCTGCGCCATTCATGCCCCACTACCACAGACAATCCCCACGCTGTTGTCAATGTCCATAGGTCACTTAATAGTCTCATCATGAATTAAAGGCATAAATTCATTTCATTGTCATTTGTTCTATATATTATACATATAAAAATTAGGGGACTTTTGGTCAAGATGGCAGCATAGGCAGACATGGCTTGCCTCTTCCAATAACCACAGTATTACAACTAAAATTTAGAGCAACCATCACTCAAAACAGTCAGAAATTCAGTTGAATGTAAGGCTGAAACTATGAATTTAAAGAAACCACATCCATCCGGACTGGCTGGAGGGGTTTATATGAGGAATGAGCTGGGTCTCACCCATGAGTGGTGGATAAAGATTCAAGAGGGATATCTTGGAAGTGAGGAGTCCCAGCTCCGAAGCAGGCCCCCAAACCCAGTGCTCCAGTGCCAAAAAGATAAGTCCTCATAACTTCTGGCTGCAAAAACCAGCAGGGATTGAGTTGGGGGAAGAAACTGCTGAAGCCCCGAGCAGTTCCTCTTAAAGAACCCACACGTGGACTCACCTACTCAGACTCACTCCCTCTGAACTCCAGTAACGGCACAGCAGGTTGAAAGGCACCAGTGGTATACAGGGAGGAACTGAAGTATCTGGCATTAAGGTGAGCAGAGGCCATTGTCCCTTTTTTAAACCCTCCTCTCACAGAGCCGGCAAGCTGGTGCCATATCTGAGACTCCACCAACCTGGCTAACACCATTTGACTGACCCACCTTGGATATAGCAGAGAGCCTGCCCCACCCAACTAATGGGCCCACCCAAGCTGCTTTTCCATATGAATGGCTGGTCTTGGCTCACACTTCACAACTAACTAAATCTTATCAAATAAGCAATAGCTGGCCTCTGAGCCCCAAGCACAGCACTAGCAGCTGCCAGCCTAGGTTCACAGCTTGGCTTCCCCTGGGAATCTCCAAGCCCAGCACAAGTAACAGCCATCTCAGACTGCTTTATAGCTCAGGCAGGGTGGCCCTGGGCAAAACGCAGGTGGGGGCTGACCTTGGCCTGCACCACCTAGGAAACTTTGAGGGACAGCACACCCAGTGGACAGCTACAGACCACACCAAACCACCACCACCCTGCCCATGCACAGCTGATCTTCCATAGAAGGCGGAGGCTGGTGGTCAGTGGTCACAGCCAGTCCTTGCCCCTGACTGACCTGGTTAAATCCCTCTCATAGATCTGTCAACAGCAACCAAGACTGAACTACAAGAGGAAGGTGCACTCAGCCCATATGAGGGGCACACCTTGAGTACCCAGTTTGGGTGGTAGGGGAGGCTGTGCCACTGTACCCTACAGGACACCTACTACATAAGGCCACACTACCAAGACCAAGGAGTCAAAGCAGCTCTACCTACTACAAAGAAGCAAACACAGGGAGGCTGCCAAAACAAAGAGACAAAGAAACATGGTCCAAATGAAAGAACATCAAAACTCCAGAAAAAGAGCTAAATGAAATGGAGATAAGCAATCTATCATATGCAGAGTTCAAAACACTGGTTATAAGCATTCTCAAGGAACATAGTGAGGACCTCAACAGCATAAAAAAAATGCAGTCAGAAACAAAGAATACACTAATTGAAATAAAGAACAATTTACAGGGAAACAATAGTAGTCAATGAGCTGAGACTCAAATCAATGATTTGGAACATAAGGAAGCAAAAACAATCAGAACAAGAAGAAAAAAGAATTCAAAAAAATGAGGAATGTATAAGCAACCTCTGGGACAACTTCAAGAGGTCCAACATTCGCATCACAGGGGTGCCAAAAGGAGACGAGAAAGAGCAAGAAATTGGAAATCTATTTGAAAAAATAATGAAAGAAAACTTCCCTAATTTGGCGAAGGAAATAGACATGCAAGTCCAAGAAGCACAGAGAGTCCCAAAAGAGATGGATGCAAAGAGGCCCACTCCAAGATACATCATAATTAAAATGCTAAAGGTTAAAGATAAAGACAGAATCTTAAAAGCAGGAAGAGAAAAGAAGTTAGTTGACTAGAGGAGAGTTCCCATAAGACTGTCAGTTGATTTCTCAAAAGAAACGTTGCAGGTTAGAAGGGATTGGCAAGAAATATTCAAAGTCATGAAAAGTAGGAACCTACAACCAAGATTGCTCTATCCAACAAAGCTATCATTTAGAGTCAAAGGGCCGATAAGGAGCTTCCCAGACAAAAAGAAACTAAAGGAGTTCATCATCACAAAACCATTATTATATGAAATGTTAAAGGTACTTATTTAAGAAAAAGATCAAAACTATGAACAATAAAATGCCAAAAAATACATACCTACTGGCAACTGAATCTCAAAAACACAAGAACAGAGACAGAATCATGGATACAGAGAGCATTTTGATGGTGCCAGATGGGAGGGTGGTGTGGGGGAAGGGGTGAAGAGGTGAGGGGATTAAGAAGTACAAATAGGTTGCTACAGAATAGCTATGGATATGTAAAGTACAGTAGAGGAAATGGAGTAGCCAAAGAACTTATAAGCATGACCCATGGACATGAACAATGATGTGGGGATTGCCTGAGGGAGTGGGAGGAGCTTGGTGGAGGGGGGCAAAGGGGGAAAAAAATCAAGACAACTGTAATAGCATAATCAATAAAATATAACTTAAAAAAAAGAATAAAGGTGGCATGTCCCAAGGTCAGTGGGGATCTGCAACTTAGCAACCTCCCCCCCAAAATTCTGTAAGTTTTGCTAATAGCTTAAATCTAATTAAGATGAGTCATGCCACTGATGTTGACTTTAATCTTAAATTATAACTACTTTCTATTTTATGCCCCGATTTTAATTCTCTTCAGAGACATAGGCTGTTAATTATAATTTACGTAAATTACTTTTTAAATGGTTTTCTTATCAATCCATACTATATATGTCACAAATCTGAGAAAATCTTTGAAATATTATTGATCTTTTAAATAAATGCACATATTCTGCTTTATTTTTAAGAGTTTTAAGAAACTAATTTCTATAAATCACTATAAGTCCTGTTCTATACATATATTTGGGATTATTATTACCCAATTCCCTTTTCATCTCAAACTTCATTCCACAAGACTGGACTACCTTTACTGTGTAATATTAATGATAGTTAATCTTTCAATTAGAAGGTGATTTTACCTAAAGTGGGCTGTTATTTAAATATATTACCCTCCTTACAATTCTGGTAAGAATTTTAACTCATTTTACTTACGAAGAAAATGAATCTCTGGTAGGTTCCATGATTTGCCCAAGGTCAACAACTAGCCAGTAGCAGTCTGGGTTCAATCCCAGATTTACCAACCTCAAAGCCAAAATTTCCACTTGACCACAATTATCTCTTTAAAAGATTAAGAGGCCCAAAAGCAGACAATCTTGTCTCTCTGAACATATCTAGTCTAAGGTATCACTACATAGTACCTACAATTCAATCGCTGATGGAAATAAAAATGAAGAGCATCTTTCTGCTTCACTTAAACTAGGGAAGACTTATTGGCAGGTAATAAAGAGCTTGGAAAAGGCTTGTCTCAACATGTCTCCCCTAGACCTCTATATCTATATGGCTGTCCTAGTCCATTTCTTATAAACACACACATCTACCAAACAAGGCTATGCCGGACCAGCCTATAGTTTGCTGCTTTTCAGAATTGCACTTTTCTAAGGTAATTTATACGATTTAATATAGAACTAGAAGACATTACTGAACATGCTATAGTGACTTTCCAAACATTTTAAGTATTTAGAGGCAACAAACCCAGTTCCATCCTCTTTCTCTTAGGCTGCGATGCCTGCCCACTTGGGGGATACCGCTCCCGTACGACGCTGGGGCAAGAGCAGTAAAGGAAGAAGTGGGGGAAGCGCACGGAAGTTGGGTGGAGGGAGGTCTCCTTACCCCCTCTTCTGCCCTAGCTCTGCCAAGGGCGGCTCCCCACGGTGCCCAGCCGACTCACAACCCCCACAAACCTCGAAACCGGGCTATGTCCCAGCGGGGTGGGCAGGGGAAGCAGGCAATAGAAGCTTTGGATTGCCCCCACCACCCCGCCGAGATCCATGCTCTCATTTCGGCCCCGGAGGATGCTCCCCCTTTCAGATCTAGTCCTCCAGGTGGCAAACTCCCCGTCCACACCGGCTGAAGTCTTCTGCATCCAAGGGGGTGCCTCCTCCGCAACCTTCACCCAGCCACCCGAAACTCTCCGCCGTGGTGTCCACCAGTCCCTCTCCACCCCCGCAACCTTCCACAGACACACGCGCCTGCCTGCGCCCCACCCCGGATCTCCGCGTCCCCCTCCCCGACCCGGAGAGGGGCCCCCCACCAGCCCGCACAGACACACACACACCCCCTCAGACTCCAACCTCCCGGACCCCGTCGAAGCCTGATCGAATACCTGGTCCGCGGTGCTCTGGGGCTCAGAGGGGGCGGGCGCGATCCCCTCCCACAGGCGCCGAGCGCTCCCCTACCCACCCGCAGAGGTGGCTTCTCTCTTTCCCAGGAACGGGAGGGAGGACAGCTGTGGGAGGGGAGGGAGGAGAGCGAGACGCCGAGAGGAGGGCAGGGGCCGAACCGGAACCATTGGCGCTGGCCCCACCCTCGGCCTGGCGCAAAGCAGCCCGGCGCTCTGGATAGGACAAACTTAAAGCAGGCAGCGAGAAATGGACACCACAACTTCCGGGTCACCCCACTACTGCCCCTCCTTAGCAACCGCGTGGGGTTGCTAAGCGGAAGAACCTCAAAGACAACACCCCCATTTCTTCTGGGACTGTCAGGAGGTAGCTGGGAGCGTGTGCACTTTTTTGGCCTCACCTTTCTGTCTTCTCCTCCGTGTCTTAGACCGAGCACAGGCTTTGCAACCAGAGTCACAATGCCCATCCTACTTTTCCCTTCAGCGGTACTACCCCTTCTTCAGCCCCCAGCCACTATATAAACATGCTTCCTCCCGCCCTGAGTCCCAGGCCCACCCATTGGCTCCTCTTAAGGCTCTCTCAATGGTCCCTCGTGGGAGTTATCTTTTCTGGTAGTTTAGCAAGCATCTCCCTCAAGGATTTTCAGTTGTGTTTCAATTGGGTTTTAAAAATCTTCAATGTTATGAAAGCTTTCTCACGCACTTCGTTCTCCTTTGACAGCCCATGAAACCGAGTGGTGAGTTTTGTCTTCGCCTTTCGTAAGGATAGAACATGGTTGTGTATGATCTGTAAATAATCGAGTCAAATGAAAGGGGAAAACAAAGATTCGTTGTAAATGGAGTAGCAATTTTAATCCTCAAAAGAAAAGCAATGAGAAAGGCCAAAGGAAGGCCGTAATCAAGCTCGAGAAGGAGGAAGAAATGTAACGCTCCACTCAGAAAAAAACGTTCATACCTACACTGTGGACAAGAAAAGTGTTACTAAGAGACTTCATTTATTCTTGTGTCGATGTGATCTGGGCTTTGAAATTGTTGGGAAAACTACTGGTTGGGGTAAAAGCCAGCAATATAATTGTTTAGAAAAATGAACCATAACACCATGGCAGTTAAGTATTTATAGAAATGTAGTTGGGCATTCAGAGAAAAACAAGCAAAAATCTTGGTTTTACTTTCCAATCTTAAATAGGTCTGCTTAAAAGCAGTAAAGCTTAATTAAGAGTAGCCTCCGAATTCATTCTCTATTCCATGGCAGTGAATGTACTGGCAACTGCAACTCTAATTTTGTTGGTCATGATAACTTCTTAGTCACCAATAATGGACTTTTGTCCACCTCAGCTGGTGCAGAGTAAGTGAGCTTTGGTAACTTAAAAGAAACAAACAGCAGGTCTGTTGGTTTCCTTACACATAGGGGAGCATTAAATTGATTTATCCTAGACAGTTAGTTCAGTAAAAGCTTTAGGAAATCACTTCAGAGTAAAATGTCTGTAGTAGATTGTTTAATAAAATCTAAAACATTACAACCCTTTTCATGGGCATGAATACATGTAGAAGTATACACACACACACAGAATTCAAATGAGATCAAATGAAATCTGAGCACATCCAGTAATTAATCGTTCCTTTAAAAAACCTGGCTGTGACCAATGATAAACCATTATCATGACAAAATAGAGCTTAGTATTTTAATTACCAACAGTTTTATTTAAAGTTAGAAAAGTAAAACCATGAACCAAATGAACAATGACATCTAAAACTATGGGGGGCTTAGATGTCTCTAAAAAAGTTTAAACATGATTATGGCAAATGTGTTCTATAGTAAGAAATGTTTCTTGGATAAAATTAATAGTTAAATGTGGTAGTTTAGGCCAATACAGAAATGCAAATTCCTGTGCATCATCCATTTTTCCCACTGCCTGAAGAAATGTGGCCTAAACACTATTCATTTAGATCCTCTCTTCCTAGGTTTTTTTTTTTTTTTTAAGGTCACTTTTTAATAGGTATATAAATAACTGGCTTGACTCCTAAGTGGTCACATGATTTCGATCATTCTATCATTTTAAACATACACTGTCTGGAGACGTCTAAAGATGAACAGCACAATCCACACCTAAAACTAGCTATGTGGGTTTACACTTACAGGGTTTTGTGAGCAGTACTAGAGGAATCCATATTCTTAATATGAACCGTAACTAAGATAAGGCTCTCATTTCTAGGCTAGATCTCAAATAGCCTTCAAAGGCGGTACAGTGTCTTCATCCTGTAGATCAATACGACTTTAGCTTTCTTTTCTAAGTTCTTAAAAGCTCTTTTTCTTCATTTTTTATTGCTCCTTGTAATCATTTAAGACGAATTAGGGTATCTAATGTTTATTTTTAGGAAACACGACTATTACTCAAAAAATAGTGTAATATTCCTAGAGTAACTAATATTCACATATTCTTAGAGGTCCATTGGCATCTTCAAATAGAAAAGATACCAAAACTAAAGTCTAACAATTAATGACTACTTAGAATCAGTTACAAGAAATGTAACCAAATTTATTATTTATGTGCCTAAGCAATATACAGCACAAAAGACACAACCCCTTACACAAGGCACTTAGGAAAACTAATTTAGAATACATGTGACATAAGCAATAGATAATTTAATCTCGGGAAGAGAAAGCTAAAGATGTACAAGCTATCTTTAAATATTTGGTTTTCTTGTGGAAGAAATAACTTGTTCTGTGTTATGTCAGGGACAGAACTAAGAATAGGAAGAGAGAAATTAGAAAAATTCAAATTTTTAACTCATGTTTTTCACAACTAAGAGTTGCCAACCAATAAAAGTCCCCCTAATGAACAGCTGTAACTGGGGTTGAACAAGATGACTTTTAACATTCCTCCCAGTTTTGAGTCAGTAAAAATCACTCTCACTTCATATGCTATCCTCAAGAGTGAAAGGAACCTTTATAACAATGCTGTTTGGACCAAGGCCTAGCTGAATCTTCAGTTTTTCCAGAAGTGCATTAGCCCAAAGGATTCTAAATACAGTGAGACTTGTAAGCAGTGTACATATACATATGTGTATGTGAAAGGTTCAGTTAGTTTAGGCTTTTCTGATTTTTAAAAAGTGATAAGCGTTTGTCATCTTATAAATAACTCTGAGCATACTTTATAATTTTGGTTATAGTATTGCTTTTCCTTTGTAAAACTATGTAAACACAAAATACATATGTTCCTCACAAAGTTCTAGCTTTCAAAAATTCCAGAAAAATAGTTTGGCCAGGTATTTAACACTAGCATTAACAATCTAAATAATTCAGTCAAAGAGGAAAACCATATTAGCTTTGTGAGGGATACAAAATTACAAACTTAGTCTAATTATTTTTTTAATGTATAAGTTTTATTTTTTGATTCCAGTTCAATGGAAACAGGAAGTCTGTACTTCCGTTATGTTTAGAAGAGGCTAAATTGACAATCTACATTTTCAAAGTTTTGACAAGGAAACAGATTACAGTGCAATAAAAGTGAGACTCCATCACCCTGGCTGGTTAGTTCAGTCAATTGATGTCTCTCTCGCTCTCCACACACACCCCCAACTTCCTCTGTCACATAAAAATCAATCAATAAATTTTTTAAAAAATTAATGTAATCTACACTCATCAGGGCTAAGTTTGGAAGTTGATAAAATCAGATCAATGAACGGATTTGTATTTGGAAGGAATAAAAATAGAAGTATCTAGTAGAATATAATCTTAGAAAGCACACAAATGGACATAGTTTATTTTGAAAATAAGTATTCATTTATTAAAAACAAACTTCAGAAAAACATGTCTGTTAAAACAAGGTTAATTTTGACAACAGATGTCAGCAAGCAAAAAAGTGTGATGTTCGGGAAGCAAGAATTACAGTTACTAAGTAATATTATACCCACGTCTTCAATCATACCCCAGTTATCTTGAAAAGTATAATGGTAGCTCTAAGAACTTTAGATATAGTTCTGGGTTTATGGCATGATTTGCCTTTCATGTTTTATTGGTTTCCAGAGGGTAATATTTTATTACACCAAATCAAATGCATATTCTAAGAAAATTCTTCTCTTTTAATGTAATCTGTTAAATCTTCCTGTCTGAAACCCTCAGGACAAATTGCCTTTACATTTTTCTAAGGAGAAGACAGCCATCAAGTTTTTTCGACATTGCATCTTGGGCCCCCATTCTTAAAAAGAACATAGGTGCAGTTTAATTAATACTGATTTTTTTAAAGGTGTAGAAATCTAACTGCTTTTTAAATCAAAGGAAAAATATGGCACCATTCCAAAAATCTAATGCCAATAAAAATGGCAGCAGTACAAAGATCTAAGCAAATCTCAGATACAGCAGAATTGTTGTACACAACGTACAATGATTTATTGAACAAGAAGCTTAATAACAGGTAAAAGAAACCAAATACTGCATTATATTGAATACTAAGTTTAAGTAACCATAATTATCTCATAAATCTTCCAATATCATAACTACTTGCTTTTTAATAACTATATGTAACCCTCATTTTTTTAAATTAAATGTCTATTCAATAATGCTAACTGGAACAAATACATTTATGCAAATTTACATCCTAGGATACCAGAGTAAATTAGAAGACATTAGTAAAGGATGAATAAAAAAGTTCTATTCTTTTTCATCATCTGTGTGATCAGGTGGCAAAGGACATACTCTGTGGAAAGAACAGAGAACTTCAATAGTCAGTATCAACTATTTAAAAAACAAAACAAAAATAGTTACAAACATATAAATTAGGAACATTAATTAGTAGTGCAGTGAGTCTGGTCAAGTGACTGGAAATGAGAGAAAAATAAAACCATTAATTGATACACAACTACAAGTTCCAAGTGCTGCAGCAACAAAAGTTTTAACAATTTATTTTCTGTTAGTTTGCAGAATCAATGTTTCTCCTTTAGGTTATGTTGCCATTTTTGTCAAAAAGGAAATGTGTTTCTATAACATCATCTTTCAACCTGTTAAGTAGATGATTAAAGTGGAATATAATCCTTCAGCAAGAACATTGTGATAATAAAAAGCAAAAATATTAACAATCCCCTTGAGCAGAGAAAACAGCAAGTTGTTATATTTGATTGTATACCCTTCTGAACCATATAAATGTATTACCTAATTAGAAAAACACCCAATTGTTTAAACTGGATATGGTAGTTGTAACTTTTGAAAAATAATTTACACTACCCCAAGCCACTTGTACTTATTAATTTTTTACAGAGAAAAAGTCAATTAAAAATGTAATCAGAAATTTTTTTAGAGCTGAAAAAAATTTGTGAGATCTACCCTAAAATAATCGATTTTCAAATTAGATTCAGTAATCTGGAATGTCATAGAGCTAGATAGTGAAATGAAGGAAGCTAAAATGAAGGTATTCTGACTTGGTATGAGACTATCATTGATTCACCTAACCTATTAGATTACTGAAAGGACTTCATTTTATTTTCCTGGGAATTAAATCAAGTTAATGAATGAATACTATCATGAACCAAAGTTCCTTTTTGCAAGGACTTGATTTACCTTAGTTATCATAGTTCTGTTCAGATTTTAAGTAGCTATTCTCACTTGATTCTGATTCCCTCATGCAATTGATTGAGTTTACTCTGCCTTTGTGAAAAAAATGAAGCCATAGGACTTGTCATATTCTAGATTATGAACTAGAGAGTTAAGAGAACTCCTTCTGATAAACTGACAGTTTACTATTTACTGTTAATAGTTAATGAATCGATTTACTATCAATAAAGGGGTAGGTAATTACAACTCTCCTAAACAAAGACCTATCTAAGAAAGGGACTAAAGGAATAGTATAGACTTTTTTATTACACCATAGATCAAAGTTCTTTAGGAGAATATATGTGCATTCTTTCTCCATATGGCGGAAAGCCTGTAATACAGGTTTTATTGCTACGATGATCAATGGTATAACCATACTTGGCTATATTGCCAAATATTGATTTCTTAATGGAAGTCACAAATAACTCAAAAGGATTGTAATAAATTCTAAAGCTGATATTGACTATTACCTTGTTCATATTAGAATAAGGAACAAGGAAGAATGGTGCCAGACAATTAGAGGGAACTAGAAAAGGCAAAGTCTAAAATTTAGTTACTGCTCCAGAGTTTGACATTCCTTTTAAATATTACATTAGAGCCCTGGCTGGTGTGGCTCCGTGGATTGAGAGACAGCCTGGGAACCAAAAGGTCACCAGTTCAATTCCCAGCCTGGGCACATGCCTGGGTTGTGGGCCAGGTCCCTAGCTGTGGGTGTGCGAGAGGCACCTGATCAATATATCTTTTACACATTGACGTTTCTCTCCCTCTCTTTTCTCTCTCCCTTCTCCTCTCTCTAGAGATAAATCTTTTTTTAAAAAGTTAAATATATATTACATAAGATACTAAGCACTCAGTAACCATTTACTAAATGACCTTATGAACATTATTAATTCTTAAAATGTTATATGTATGAACCACTTCATATGTCAAATACTTTGTGTTAATTGTTCTTCCAGCCATTTTATTTAGCTTGTGTTCAATGCAAATCAATTCCAAACATAATATACAATCCAAAACAGATGTAGTGTTCAGATATAAAACAAAAGAGTGTTCATTCACACACATAGATCTCATATAGCTTGAGATCTGTTGGATCTTGTTGTTCCTGTGTAGGTTTCTAAAGATGGCAACTATTGGGTGGAGGAGAATAGAAGAGGGTAGAGGGTGGATGATGGAAGGAGACTTGACTTGGGTTGGTGAACACATAATACAATATACAAATGATGTATTATAGGATTGTATACCTGAAGCCTGTATTATTTTATTAACCAATGTCACTCCAATAAATACAATAAAAATATGAAAAATAAATAAAGATGGCAAATATTGACAAGACTTAAGAGTACTATGGCCATCCTGAATGCTGTAATATCTAAGCATCAGTGTGTGAACACTGGAACCAAAGACTTCAAGGAGTATCTATTTTTAAATGATTTTTAAAAAATATTTTATTTATTTATTTTTAGAGAGAGGGAATGGAAGGGAGGAAGAAAGGAAGAGAAATATCAATTTGGAAAGAAACATCATTTGGTTGCCTCTTGGGGAACTAGTGACCTGGCCGGCAAACCAGGCATGTGCCCGGACCAAGAATCAAAACCCTTTGGTTCACAGGCCGGCACTCAATCCACTGAGCCACATCAGCCAGGGCTAGAGTGTCTATTTTTAAAAAGGCTTTTTATTTTTATTATTTTTTTAATTTTATTTTTTGGTTTTTCAATTACAGTTGTCCCATTTTCCCCCCATCCCACCCCTTCTCCCGCAATCATATCCCTCCCCGTTGTCCATGTCCATGAGTCATTTTTACACGTTCCTTGACTAGACCCTTTCCTTACTTATCCCCTTCTCTCCCTCCCATTAAAAAGGCTTTTTAATAGATCAAGTCAGTTGTAAAAGTTTTAAATTACAGAATCAAGTACAATTAGATTTAGGACCAACTTCTAACAAACTCAAAACACTAACTGGTATAGAAAGTGTTCTAAATGTAGCTATTCTGATTCATAAAGCTTTTTAAAAAAATAATTACAGAAAGAGCACAAGGGTTGTGAATTTCCAGTCTTCAGTTCCAAAATACCCAATATGTATTATTTTTGTCTCCTTCATATATTTGCCTCTTAATTTCAAGATTTGTCAAACACGCCTTCAAAACAGATTAATTTTTAAGTTGCAAAAATATTCAATATATGCAGAAATAAAAAGCAGTATTTTAAGATTGATTGATGTCGATGCACTTCTAATCTTTGGAATCAATTTAAGTGATCCAAGTTAGCTAAATTAATTTGGCACTCCTACTGGGTGGGAAAGTGTGATAGAAAATACTTGTCATTTGACTTTTAAGTGTATATGCAAGAATTATTCGTGGTAGGATCTGTAGTAGACTCCAATCCATCATTGCCCTGGCACATGTCAATTACAGCATAGTCAAATGCAATGTCAGATCCAAAGCCCCACAGAAAAGAGTTACGTTCCCAAGAGAATAGTGAAAACAATGTAAAACTTTATGTAGAGTACATCCAAATTAAATTAGGACTGCTGAAATACATAGAGAATTTTTAGTAGGACCCAGTGATTCCTTCCAATGTACATATAAATGGAATCACAGAAGCTTTTTATATTACCTAAACATTTTATTGCCTTCTAGATTTAACAAAGCAAAGTGAAAACTGACTCTCCATTTCACAGCTCATACTTTTTCCTAGATCCAGGTGAAATTATTCTTATTTTCAAGGTAAAGTTTTAAGTGTACTTACTTAAAACTTTTAAGCTATGTTTAATTACATCATCAATTTTTGATGTTCTCTCTGTTCTTGCACATGAAACTCCGGCATATTTAATATTGGCATTCATTATGCAGTCAAACCTTCAGATGTTCTTTGAACCAGTCCAATGTGAGATTCTCAACCTTTTCTGCATTGGTAGATTAGTAATTAGTGGATCTGATGAAGACCTGTTTTTTCCTTGCCACATTGGACTTCAAGATGCCATATGAATTGGGCTGTGGAATATGGATTGGTGAACTGTAGATATTCCTTGGCCTCAGTCTCTTAAAGGTAGAGATGTAGAAGGGCAAACAAGACCACAAGGAGACTGGCTGTTAACTGCAGGGCACAGCTGAACCTTGTGGTTTCAGGATGTTCTGGCGTGCTGTACAAAGGAACGTGCGAATAAATCTGCGTGGGTAGAAGCAGCACCAGAGGCAGCAGCCCCAGACTGAACCTGGCCACCATCCCCTTGCCCATGTTGGTTACTGCACCTCGGGTCAGGCCCACCGCCGCTTGGTGTGCTGGAGGATCTTGTGCTCCTGCACTGTACAGGGGTGGTAACTAGCAGGGTCTTAAGTCAGGAGACATCATAATGGTAGTGATGTAACACTACCCGCCCACATGCGCTCATCACTGGCCACTCCCAATCAAATAATTTGTTTTCAAAATAAAATATTTCAAAGTTGTTTGGAAAGCCTGGACCCTATCACTTATAAATCTATGTTAAAGTTTTCCATTGTCTTTTTCTTTTCTTTCTTTTTTTTTTTTTTTTGCAAGTGGCATATACCAATTTTCCTGATTCTTAAAAGTAGTTTGTTGTTGAAAATTGATAGCACTTGTGGGACAACTGATCCTCTGGACAGCGACCAGCAGGGTGAAGAAGTTGAAGGCAACTGAAAAGTTATCAGGTCCCTGGCCCTTTCTTCACCCACAACCCCCATCATCACTGCCATTATCACTGGACATCTAGTGCTAAACCTAACTGTATGGGCGGCACAGCTACTCAGATCTGCTTCCCTGTCGCCTGGGAAGCAGTTTCAGGTAAATATTCATGGGCATTTCTGTACTGATGGTTGCTTTGAGCCCACAGGAGCTTTTCAAATTGTGCAGACAAGTGTATTCTGAAAGAGGCATTTTACTATGCCTCCTGAGAGTTGTGAAATCCAGGTGAAAGCAATGGAGAAGTTTAGAAAAGAGAATTAGCCAAAGAAGTCTACAATATTTAAATCATGAATTTAGAATGAGCCCTGGCCGGTATGGCTCAGTGGATTGAGTGTCGGCCTGTGAACCAAAGGGTTGCCAGTTTGATTCCCAGTCAGGGCATATGCTGGGGTTGCAGGCCAGGTCCCCAGTTGGGGGCATATGAGAGGCAACCATACATTGATGTTTCTCTCCCTCTCTGTCTTCCTACCTACCAATCTCTATAAGTAAATAAATAATATAATGAAATAAAATGAGCTGATGGTGTGGGGAGTGGAGTAGGGGTGGGCAAAGGGGGAAAATTGGGATAACTGTAACAGCATTAACAATATTTTTTTTAAAAAATAAAATGAGCTGATAATGTTTTGTTAATAAGCGGTGTACATCTTATACATGCACAAGTGAATTCACCCCTCCCACTTCTTCAGCTAATGCAAAACTGTTAAGGGAAGTTGATAAAAGAGAATACTCGCTCCTTTCCATCAGTTTAGCACCTTGTTTTGCCTCTCCAAATTATGATGTGCACAAACCTTTTCAATGCAATGCACCTAAAGTTTTGATACCTTCAACTTTTGGTTGGGGAGGAGGGTTGCGATTGTTTAAGAATCATGGATATATTTTTGTAACTCTTTGGCTATTGTCCTTGTTTATCCTGACAGTACCATGTGTGTCAGCTCATGTCAATCAAGATGGATAATTATTGAAATGCCAGACTTCTAAATTGAGTGTTCAGGAATTAAATGGGTAAATAAATGCTGCTTTGGAGATATTAAAAAAAGGAAGAAAGAAAATTAGTAGCATTTAGTAAGTATGAGAGGTTTTTACCCAGAGATGATCTCGATATTTGGTATATTTTCATTCACTATTATTATTCTGTATATTTAATACAGACTTTGGTACTTTTGCAACAAGAATTTTTGCTTAACACTTATCATGGGCATTTTCCTCACATTAAAAGCTTAAAAACCATGAGTTATCTTCCTAAAAAGTTTATGCACTGAATTCTCTGTGTGTGCAGTTTTATCCTCACCTTGTTTTGAAGTATTTTTATGTGTTTATAGAGAAATCGTAAAGAAAATATGCCATGGAGCCCTGGCTGGTGTGGCTCAGTAAACTGAGTGCTGGCCTGCAAACCTAAGGTCACTGGTTCGATTCCCAGTCTCGGGTACATGCCTGAGTTGTGGGCCAGGAGCCCGGTTGGGGGCCATTGATGTATCTCTCACACATAAAAGTTTCTTTCTCTTTCTCCCTCCCTTCCCCTCTTGCTAATAAATAAATAAATAAAATCATTAAAAAAAGAAAATATACCATGGAGTTAGTTTTGATTGTTTCTAAGTGATGGGGTTTCTATATTTTCCAACTTTTCTACATTGGTTATATATTTCTTCTGGAGGTTGAAATAGTAGTTTTTTAAGGGACAGGATTAATGGAACTCAAACTAGATAAATCAACATGGAAATTGCTTTTAGGAAAAGACCATAGGAAAGAGTAAAAATTAAAGAATAAAGACAGGAAGTTTGTAGTTAATAAGGTAGCACTCATCTTGATGGGAACCGATCCTCTTTAAGTGACTGGAATGAGTAAAAATAATACTTTTCAATGATGTTTAAAACCTGGAGTGACTTTTATTAAAAAGATTAGCACAAGTTTTTGAAACCTTTTGGTTTTCATTTTCTTATCTTTTCAAAGAGAAACTTTAAATATCCCGTTGTCTTTTATTTTAAAACACACAATTATTTTCTTATATCCCAGAATATAAAAACTTACTTTCTCTTTCCTTTTCCTAAGCCACTGCTTCCTGCCTCTTCAGGAATCCGATTCTCTTTTTCCGAATCTTTAGGGGACAGTCTGAAGAATTCTCCAATTCCTTTTTGCCATTTAGGAGTTGGACGCACGCAAACTGGGTTCCCTCCTGCATACTTATTTTCAGCTATAAAATATAAACATATAGAACTAAGTAAGAACTAAGAATACAATAGCTATCCCTTAAAGAGAAACAATTTCTTAATATCAAATCTAAAGGGTGTTAAATGATAGTAGAGCCATCTTAATATACAGAATTGGAAAATGTGACAAAAAAGTATTATAGTATAATGTATAATAATACTGTTTTATAGTTATCCTTCAGCTTAGTAAAATAGCATTAATGGAATTTTTACAATTGGAAAATGTTTTTTCATATTTTGTCTACAGCAGAACTATTCAAGTAGCCTTAAATACTGCCATAATAAAGTTTGACACACTTTTCCTACTATAAGGTAGCACCATGTTGTATAAACTTCCAAGTTTTTAGTTAATAAGGTCATTTAAAGCACATATAGAAGGCTAAAAAAGTAGTGTACAGCAGTGAACATTTTCACATAAACAGGTTCCACTTTTCAAAGCACTTGGCTCCTTTTCAGTTCATAAGGTAAATCTAATTACTGGTTACTTAAAAACAGTAATACAAAGGCAAAATTGAGAAAAAAATTCTTGTCCTTTTTATGAAGTATTGATTAAAATACCAAGAAGAGCAAATTAAGTTACTACATATATTTTTTGTTTTAAATACATTTGTCACAAACTCCAGCAATTTAAAAAACTGATAAAAGTACTTCCATATGTACTATCTGAAGTTATATATTGCTTGTACTTTTAAAAAAGTAGGAATGGCCTTTAATAGTGATCTTTTGGTTCACAATTTTCTTGAAAAAACCTTTTAAGAATGCTTTCACTAATAAAAAGTATATAGCAGCAACAAATAGCTCAGCACAGAATTCAAACCCAACTCTGCAGATTTAGTTGTGTGACCTTTACTGAGGTCATACAACTTAATGTACTTTAATTTTTCTTCTTTAAAATAAAAATACCAGTTTTGCAGAGTTGATTATTGATTTAAAATAGAGACCTGTAGCTTGACCAGTGTGGCTCAGTTGGTTGGGCATTGTTCTGCAAGGCAAAGGGGTCACCAGTTTGGTGCCCAGTCAGGGCACATGCCTGGGTTGCAGCCAGGTCCCCCATTGGGGGCATGCGATAAACAACTGATTCATGTTTCTCTCACACATCAGTGTTTCTCTCCCTCTCTTTTTCCCTCCTTCCCCCTCTCTCTAAAAATAAATAAGTGAAATCTTTTTAAAAAATAGAGATCCATAAAATGCCTTAATAGTTGCATTTCTCCAACAGAAGTTCATTAAGGGCCTATTCAGCTGTGTTTCAGCAGTGGGCCGGACAACGTGTCCCTAACTGGAATTTAGTCTAGTGACACATGGTATAAGATATTCTCAATAAATTCACCTATTCTCAAAAATTTTTTACTATTACTCCTTTTTATCTAAACAGATTAAAATAGGCCCTGCGTGGGTAGCTCAGTTGGTTAGAGCATCCTCTCGATACACCAAGTTTGCAGGTTTGATCGCCAGTCAAGACACATACAAGAAGCAACCAGTGAATGCACATATAAGTGAACAACAAATCAATGTTTCTCTCTCTCTAAAAATAAAAATAAATTAAAAAATGAAAGATTGAAGTAGTAAATATTTTCTAATGAAATGCTTAGAATGGGGGAAGACTGAATTAACATAAAAACTGCAAAATCCTTCACAGTGCTTCCTTGTATGTTCTTAAATAGATCTTGTGGGATTAATCTTCTTTACTGCTCAATATCCTACTGAAAGGAATGAGGCACCAGATGGCATAATATTCTGTCAACCTATCCTTGCACAGGAGCAATGTGAAGCTATATCCCTAGCAGGGTTTTCGATACTGTGACCCAAAGGCAGTATCAAAAGCTGCAAAGTTGGAAAACGTAAGACACCATACACACACCCCCAAAATGTAAAGGAAAAGAAAAACATGCAGAAATAAAAACAAAATGTTGACACTAAAAAGACAATGTGATTAGTACAGTCAACTATCGCCCTAATTCTTAATCTAGTAAAGGGACTCTTACATAATCTCTTACAAGAAAAAGCCACTTGTCAATATTAAAAATAAAAAGCTAAACCAGATAAAATAGGTTTGAAGATAAATGGTGTTTGTCCTTAACGCTGAGGCTTGAGATTCTTTTCCATGTGACGCCGGACCTCTACATCAGCTCGCCAAGAGGCCAAGGCCCCTTCATTAGGACCAGGAAGAAATTGGGGCATGAAGATCTCAGGAAAATAAATTCCACGATGGGTGAGGGGCTTGCAGGTCAGGAGAAATGTGGTGCCAGGGGGAGAACCGTGGTGCCAGGCTTCATCCCCTTTTGAGAGGGCTCCTCCAGGAGCTTGCAGGGAGGGGCACTTTTTACCTTTCCTCGATGAAGGGGACGTGGAATTAGTAGCAGAGGTGGAAGAACCAAGCACCTTCCTGGGGGCTCGAGAAGCCACCACTGCGGAGAGAAGCAAAGAAGGGCGTTCAGAAGGGGCCAATAAGGAGTCTCGGAATCACGTTCTCACCACAGTCCCCGACCCAAGCTCTTGCGGAGCCCCACGATCCAGAACCCTCCCCTGGCCCTTCCGCTTCTTCTTCCTCTTTAAGGGGGCTGGACCGCTGCTTCACACGGCAGTGGGGGAGCCCCCTCCCCTCTTCCGCCCTTGGCTGCGGGGGCTGTCGGGAGCACCCCTTGCCCTCCACTACCGTGTTCGATTGCCTCACCTTTTCTGTAGGTGCCTGGGACACTGTCTGCTTTAGTCCTCACCATGTTCAAACTCAAAGAGATGAAAGCAACCAACTGACTTCCCAGCTGAGCGTTTCACTGGACAAAAAACCAAAAATGAGTCTCCCGCCACGGTTTATACTGGTCTCTTTCCCGCGCACTCCGCGCACTCTCCCCATTGGTTCCGCGTCCTCTCCCCATTGGTTCTGCGCCGTGCCCCGCAACCAATTGCCAGCGTCCGGTGATCACAGAGTCAGGGTCTGGCGGAGTGCAGACACGTCCATCAACCCGCAGAAGCTTGTGATTTGTGCGCGCCCCAGATGGGTGGTGCTGGGGTACTTTCTTTGGGTGCCGAGTGTGTGGGTGCTAAGATTTTGAACTAGGGCAATGGGTCTGATAAGAAAAGAAAACCCAGCAACAAAAGAGAATTCTACCATTTGTTTAAAAGTTACCTCAGGATTAAATCCATAGCGATTGACTCCTGGAAATGAAACCTGATATGAAGCGGACTTTTTCATGCAAATCAAAACAAATAGAGCTTTCTTTTAATATTTCAGGAAGGAACTCTCTCCACGGCGTCCCTAACTAAAACAATTCTACAGAATGGGAGAAAAGGAAGCAAATACAGTTTATTTAAATGTCTTTTTACGTTTTTAGGATGGTGTGAAACTAAGGAAAAAAACTTAATTGTATATACGAACACATAAACAATAAAACGTCTTCTCGAGACTTGTATAGTCCCAGAGTTGTTTAAAAAAAAAAAGAGCCAAATTGCTTACAGTAACATCTCTGGCAGACAGCATAACTCTAAAACAGGAGCTCATAACTATTTCTATCTTCTAGTCACAATACCCCTGGGGAGCGATTTTTACCCTTAATACCATAAAACATCAGATGAGCTTGCTTTGGGATCTTGTTAAATGTTCACTTGAAAAGCAACCCTGAAAGTGTTAGTATGGAATCGATTTTCTCTTAACAAATTATGTTTGAACTTTCGGAACTTGTTAGTACTTTAACGGAATCAACAACTACTTTGTGTTTTAGAATTAAATAATATAGCCAAGTGAAATTAGCATTACAATAGCAGGAAATGAATTTAAAATTACTTGTAGCTTTGTCTAAACCTTGGACTCTAAGAATACAGCCCAGGTCCTATCAGAAAAATCAACAAGCCCCAGAGTATATTCCTTTATTTGTCATCATGCCCCTTTCAATACACAATGATTCTTCAATAGACATTATTTCCTTTTAAGTTCAAGTGGCTTTTCTACAAAGACCTGAATTTGTTAATTTGAACTCATATCCCAGACCCCTGCAGAAATGAGAACTGCGTAGAGAATCTGCTTGTTTTTGCTTGTAGTTCACACACCAAGTAAATTGTTACAAAAAATTTGTAAATATATCTTTGCACACAAGGATAGTCTTCGCATTACTACAGCTGTGTTTGCATGTTCGTCTTTTATTTATTTATTTTTTTAAAGATTTTATTTATTTATTTTGAGAGGGGAAGGGAAGGAGAAAGGGAAAGAAACATCACTGTGTGGTTGCCTCTCGCACGCCCCCAACTGGGAACCTGGCCCACAACTTAGGCATGTGCCCTGACTGGGAATTGAACCAGTTACCATTTGGTTCTCAGGCTGAGCCACACCAGCCAGAGCTGCATGTTCGTCTTTTTAATACCAATTATGATAGGGAAAGATGCATGTTATAGTAAAAAAAAAAAAAAAAAAAGGAAAAGAGCAGTGATGACTGGTAAAAATTCTTAATTTAAATGTTTGCTTTGAGAAAGTGCTTCTTTAAAGTTATATAAAATACAGTGTTGTGGTGTGAATATGAAATTTTCAAAGGCGTAGGACATTAAGAAAAATTGTAGCATGTATGAATAAAATTTATGCCTAAATTTATATGAAAATATCTTTAAGTCATGTTAAACAGATTTGCTTGCTTTGCTCGGGCAGAAATGCATTTTAATAAATGATTGTAAATGGCATTACATTATATTACAGTCACTACAAACTAGAGATCACTATCCTTAACATACCCTATGAAAAAAGAATATTTTATTATTGGGGACCTAATAATTCCATCATAATATGTATGCTGTATTGTTTTATTGTAAAAAAAAAACCCTGAAATTAGAGTCTTTGTTTTCAAGAAGTTAATATTTTAGTTGTGGGACTGAACAGATAAAGAAACAGGTAAACTACTTGGATATGTTATAATTAGTACTAAATGTAGATAGAGGATTTTTATGAAGAAACAAAACTTGAACCCACTACTATTAATGAACACTCAGAGTATTTTTAAGCTAGAAAATCACGTTTTCCAACTTAATAACAAAGACCATCTAAGGTCAATGTAAATCAATAAACTTAAGATTTTGATTATTTATGTCAATAAAGTGATTAGCATAAAAAGATGAAACAGAGCCCTGGCTGGTGTGGCTCAGTGGATTGAGCGCTGGCCTGCGAACCAAAGGGTCCTGGGTTAGATTCCAGTCAGGGCACATGCCTGGTTTGCAGGTCAGGCCCCCAGTTGGGGGTGTACTAGTGGCAAGCATACATTGATGTTTCTCTCCCTCCTTTCCCCTCTAAATAAATAAATAAATAAATAAATAAATATAATTTTGGGGAAAAAAAGATGAAACAACATCCAATTAATGTAATTATTTGGTCTAGCCTAATGGGAATGAAGAACCTATAAAAATAAACCCCAGCCATTTAATTGATTAATTAAATATATCATAAGACATTATGCTCTTCAGAAAAGTCTGGCTAATTTTTCTCCAGTCCACAGTGGATTATGGAATAGCAAAAGACCTTTAAATCTGGTTAGCTTGGGTTGAAATCCATACCTTCAACTTCTTAAAAATCACTACAGAGACTTCACATGGAAGGTCTCAAAGCCAAATCCCAAAGCCTGTTTTATTAAAGTGCCCCCCCACCCCTGCACCACCCTCGAACTTGCTGAGTTGTCTTGGCCATCCTGGAAAAGCCTGGGCTCAAAGAATTAAATATCAAGAGGTTTTAGCAGCGTTAATTTAGTATTAGACTACGGCAGGGGTAAGGGGGAGCGGAATAAATAAAATCACCACCACTTGAGCAAATCCTGATAGTGCTTTATTTTAGCTTCCAAATACAATTTTAAATGTTTTACATAAACCAATTTAAAATTAGCCTCTGAAAAATAAAATTGGCCCCTCAGGTTACGGGTTACAGTTTTGTTTTTCATAAACTGTAGTTTTCATTTACACTGTGTTCTCAACACAATTCCCCATTTTCAAGTCCTACATCTGACGATGCGGAAGAATCCCAAGCAGGTGCTTTGATACGTGTGTAAATACATCCCAGAGAGGGAAGTAGGAGACGCCGGCATAGGTGGGAGGATCTGTGCAGGAGGCTTCGTGACCGCGCGGGGCGGTGCCGCCCTGGCGGAACCCACGCAAAGGAAGTCGGTGTTGCGAAGGGAACGAGTTCGGGACAGGACTCGAGGCTCTCTCAGCCCAGCTGGTTCCGGCTAGGGAAGATGGCGGTGGCTGGGGCGGCGTCGAGAGAGCAGCTGGTGGGCTGGTGCACCCAGCAGTTGCGGAAAACTTTTGACTTGGATGTCAGCGAGGAGATCATGCAGTAAGACCGGTTCGGTACCGAGGCGGGAAGGAGCTCTGGGATGTGAACTGGATGAGGGAACTGGGAAGCGGGGAGGAGGACTAAAAAGTTAATGAGAATGAAGTAATGTGATTAAACGGCTGCTGTTGGTCTCTAGGCGCCGAATTTTGACCTTCGGTCTTAGTTTCTGGAGTAGAATGTCAGGCTCCACAACCTCCCGATGGGGCCTTTTTTTCCTATGGAAGCGCCAAATCCCTGTAATTAGAACTTGTAAGATTATCCAGGGAGCCAGTTGCCGTATAGATTCCAGAAAGAAGGGTCAAGCCAAATTGTCTTTTCAGAGATTCCTTACATTTTAGTTTGCCCGAACTGGGCTGTGTCAAATAAATAGGACCTAGAATTTAAATGGGGGCGGTGTGATACGATGCGAATAGCTCTTGATTCAGGAGTCCCGGGTTCTATTTTTTGTTGTCACTACTAGTTTTGGAACCTTGGGCAACTTAATTTCCCTCTCCGTACTTTAGTTTCCTCAGCTGTGAACTGACTAGTAGAGCATATCTTATGCTTTGTGATTCTTAAGAAGTGGAGATGGTGACATGATTTAATATCTGCTTTCAGTTGATTTAATAAATATTTGTTGCGTTACTACCAGCCAGGTGCTGGAGCATCAAAGAAATTGCTACAATAAGGTTCTGCTTGGTTGATGAGTCCTAAGTGGGGAAAATTCAAGGTGTTGTGGGAGCTCTGAGTAAAGGACTGTCTTAAGATTTGAGAAACTTCATGGTTTACTGAAAGGGATGACTTTTACCTGAAAACTAAAGGATGGCTAGGTGTAGGTACAGTGTTCAGGAAGGAAGAAAAAACTTCCACAAAGATTGGACTTAATCAAGGAACCTGTGTTTCTTGATTTGATTCCTTGTTCGTTGATGCTGAAACCAGAATTGCAATTCTAGAACTTTTGTAGGAAGTAAGGTGAGTTTTTGAGTTTGGGAGAAAATAGACTTATTAGCAAAGAGAGAGTTAAGAGAGCCTGTGTTAAAGGATATTTTAAAACACTGGAATAGACTTATCAAACAAACAAAAACCCAGCCAAATCATATGGCTTGGCTTTACCTTGGTTGAGGATAAAATCAGGGTAAGTAGTTTTTCAAACATTTTTTTAAAGCAGTAGAATGCCGTCAAATGAAATAATGAGACTTTTTTTTTTTTTTTGCAACACACCAAACAAAAAGTCATTCGATTAAAAAAAATTGAGGCTATTTTTGATGCATCAACCATGGAGTATTGATTAGTGCAGTCTTCTCAGTCTCCTAATCCAGTTGTATTTTGTCTGCTTACACAGCATCAGGAAAATTCTAATTCTCAGATTGTGGTTTTAAAACTTATTTTGCAGACTTAAATTCTCCTTTGTTAAAGTTATCCACACCCTGGAAAGAGGAGTGATCAGAGGATTTCTTTTAAAGTTGAAGTACTGAATATGGCTAAACACCTGCTTGTATTTAAAAAAAAAGATTTTGTTTATTTACTTTTAGAGAGATGGGGAGGGAGAGAGAAAGAGAGGGAGAGAAACGTCTATATGTGAGAGAAATTGATTGGCTGCCTCTCTTATGTGCTCCGACCAACCAGGGGACCAAACCTTCAACCCAGGCACGTGCCCTGACTGGGAATTGAACCAGTGACCTTTAACTGTGTGGGCCAGTGCCCAACCAAGGGAGCCACACTGGTCAGAGCCCTGCTTGCATTTTAAAAAATTCATAAATATAAGATAAGAATTATGTGATACTTAAAATAAATGCTAAAGCTACCTATAATGCTATTTGAACTACTTGGTGTTTACTAGTTATTGTACAACAAGCTATGATGCTATGATGAAAGCATTTGCTGTGTAAATTTTCTGTGCCTTGCCTGGCATTTGAGAATTACCCAGGTGTACTGTAGTCATCTGGTAACTTGAATAATTTGACTTGAGTGGTCTGAATTAAAACAAACAAACAAAAAAACCCGCACAGAGCTCTTACCTCCCTAATCAATGACATATTTATGAGACATTAAGATCTGTACACAGATTTTGCAAAATAAATTTTGTCCCACAATCCGCTTTAGTTCATGTTTTGGTTGGCTCTATTTAGATAAGATTTGGCATATACCATATTTGGGTGTATGTTATTCTTTACTTTGTTAAATAGTTAAAATGACATTTATTCAGATGTTTCTGGACCTGTTTAAATATTTCCCTAGTGGTTTGAATACTCCAGAGTTAAATGATCCTTTGAGGTTGCCTTGATAGCAATTGATTTTTTTGATGGGGGCTAGTAAGTTTGGGGATCAAGTTGATTAAACTGTTGAAGTCCTCAAAATGGTGTCTACTAATTGTGGACAATTGCATGATTTTTTGTGGCCAATTTTTTTCTTTTTAGAGAGAGAAAGAGAAACTTCGGTCAGTTGCTTCCTGTATGCGACCAGACTGGGGATTGAACCTGCAATCTTTTGGTGTATGGGACAATGTTCCAGCTAACTGAGCCACCCAGCCAGGGCTCTTGATTTATAATTTTTAAGAACGTTAAGTCATTAACTGGTTAGATTTTAGTATATATTCATATTTTTTGCAAAAATTTTAGGTTTTGCAGTACAGAAATTAAGTAATTTATATTGTTCCTAGGAAAATATAATGATTGCAGATATGTAGCTATAGAAAGTATTCTGCCAACTGTACTTTAATAAAAATTTAAAAGAAAATATTCCTGTATTAAGGGTAGCCCCAGAAGCCTATACAGTATTCCCTCACTTATTGCAGGTATTACGTTCTAGAACCCCCTGTGATAGGTGAAAATCTGTGAAGTAGGAACCTTACATTTATTTTAGTACTTATATATATTTTCAGGCTTTATAAACCCTTCCCACAAACTGTTCCCAGTCCCTTATTAACTGTTCCCAGACCCTTATTAACCTTTACCACACTTTTATAAACACTACTTATGTTCTTAAACATATTCTGCACTCTTAAACCTACATAACTAACAACATACGTATACAGCACCGCAAAATCCTGCAATATAGTGAAAAGTCCGCGATAAATAATTAAATATATTTTTTAAAATCCTGCGATACAGTGAGGCTGTGATAAGTGAACCGTGATACAGAGAGGGACTACTGTATTCAAAACATTGATTTGATTTGAGAAATACAAGAAGGTTGTATGAAAATTATATTATGAATGGTTTTAGGTCAGGCTCTTTGTCCTAATCAAATTTATATCGCTAGTATCTAGGGTAGAACTTGACTTAAACACTCTAATGCAGTTATTAATGGTTTTTACTACTTTGATCTCTGTTTTGATTATTGAAAAACATACTGTAAGCTAACTTTGTTTCAACAACTTGTATCTTTACTTCCTGAGGTATGTTTTGTCAATTGAGAGTGCTGAAGAGATACGAGAATATGTTACTGACCTCCTTCAGGGAAATGAGGGCAAAAAAGGTCAATTCATAGAAGAGCTGATAAACAAATGGCAAAAGAATGATCAGGAGTTAATTGCTGATGCACTGCAGCAGTCCTTCAAAAAAGATGGTGAGTTAAGTTAATGCAATTAAATAAAGATTTGAAATATTGGTAAATGGGTTGGTTTATAGGACTTGGTATTTTCTGTCACTCTGTATTTCCTCACAGCTAACTTAAACAAAATTATATGTATACATATTTTTAATTCAGTTCTTCTCAATCTGTGATTAGTATTGTTCTAGTTCAGACTTTTTCAACTTAGAAAATATCACAAAAATACTGTTTCCAGATATAAATGTGGCTTCAGAATTGAAAAATTTATACACGGATTAAAGAAACACTTTTCAGTTATATATATACCTGGATGAAGGTAAATGTTGACCATTTTTAATATTAACAGCACTCAGAAGTAACTAGTTAATCAGTAAAAAAGATGAGCACCAAAACTAAATAATCGAAGTCATTATTATTATACAACCTAAAATATAAGATTTTAATTTAACTTCTTAATCCTAGCCAGTACTTTTTATCATTTACTGCAATCTTTTTTTTGGAGTAGGCAATGGGTTTATTGAGGGGAAAAGGGGGAAGGGGGTGGAGAGAAGAGGCAACTCCCAGGCCGACTCGAAGGCCTGTAGGAGCAAAGGGAATGGGGAGCAATGGCACAGGGTCTCCCGGTCCTCCACGCCGGCCTGCAGGAATCCCTCATTTTCTACAATCTTGAAAATGATGGTTTAAATTTAATTCTTGTTTGAAAGGAGATAATTTAAAAACCTGCCTGACTTCATATCTTGGCATTAAATTTTAAGCACTGCCTTCTCTTTATTAGCTATTCAACAATACTTCTATTATCAAACTATCTGTGTACATATATGTATATTTTTCTTCTTTAAAGAAATTTTAGATGGGCAGAGATCAGGAGATCAGCAAAAGAGAAGCAGGCAGAAAAGAAGAAACAGACAGCAAGTTCCTGCATTTGCTGAACCTGATACAACCATAGAGGTCAAAACACCTTTTGATTTGGCCAAGGTAAGTGCTTATGTAATGAAAATTTTTTTCTGGCTATGTGAAGAAGAGGAAATAACTGATAAGAAAAGTGTACAAATTGGTCTAGAATGACAGTCTTTCAACAAATGCATGAATTTTATGAAGAGAAAGTGATAATTATCTTCGATATGATAGTTTTCTGGGTATCCTAATTAAATAAGTACTATAAGGACAGCCTTAATTTATGATGGAAAATATCTAATGAATTATACCAGGGCTTCAAATTCAACATTTTTTGTGTGTGTTTATACTGAAAGAATTTATAATTCTAGCTGTTATTAACAGTGTTCCTCTTTTGGGCTATCCACGATCACTGCCATTATCCCCTCCATCATTTTGCTTTTAGAGCTTTTGTTATTCCATGTTGGCAATCAAAATATCCCTTTGAGGTAAGCAGAAATATTTATTTTATCTTTTTATTTTTTTATATGAGAAATATTTATAAATTTACCAACATAAGGAAAAAGTTAATTATGCTAAAATGGAAGAGTAGAGATCAGAATTCTGAGTGTTAGGATTATGTAAAAGAACTTTGCAAAATATTTACAGAATAATAAGTTAAAGTAAAAAACATTAGAGATTTAAACCTTTTATCAGTTGGAATAAAATTAGCAAAGACCACCAGCAAAAAATAAAACACAAATGACCAATACACATAAAATGATGTCTAACTTTACTAGTAATTAAGGTGACCAATTCGTCACCCTAATTTCCTGGGGCTTTCCCGGTTTTAGCATTGAAAGTCCCATATTCTGGGATTCTCCTAAGGCCCAGGCAAACCAGGATGGTTGGTTACTGTACTAGTAATCAAATAAATTACACATTAAATCCCTGAGATACTGCCTACCAAGTTATCAACTACATAGGGGTCTTATAGATGATGAAGTATTAGTAACCTCCTGTACATTACTGATGGCAGTGTAAATTGGTTTATACTTTGGGGACAGTTTGGCAGCATACATCAAGAACCGTGGAGCCCTGATTGGTATAGCTCAGTGGATTGAGTGCTGGCTAAGAACCAAAGGGTCCCAGGTTTGATTTGCAGTCAGGGCACATGCTTGGGTTGCAGGCCAGGTCCTCAGTTGGGAGTGCACTAGAGGCAACCACTCATTGATATTTCTCTTTCTTTCTCCCTCCCTTTGCTAAATAAATAAAAAGATAAATAAATAAATAAAATCTTTAAAAAACATGGAAAATGTTCATATACTTTTGACTTATTCATATAACTTAAGAAAGTGATTAGAAATACATACTAACAATTATGTTCTGTACAATTTTATTTATAGTATTGAAACTTTGAACTGGCCTGATTGTTTAACCATAAGAGAAAGATTAAATAAATTATAGTTCCCTCTTATAGGCATGACCCATGGACATGACCAATGGTGTGGAGGATTGCCTGAGGGAATGGGAGGTGCTGTGTGGAGGAGGGCAGGGAGGGAAAAATTGGGACAACTGTAATAGCATAATCGACAAAATATAATTTAAAAAAATTATAGTTCCCTCATTTGAAGAAATATTGTGCAGTTAATAAAATTATTCTCCAAAATATAGAATTTGGGAAAATGTTCATCACATTTAGGTTTGTAATCCATATGAACATTATTTTGAGTAATTTTTATAATACTCTTACCAATAAAAATACTTGTTTTTAAATTAGAAGATGTATTTTTTATGTGGGTATGAATATACATTTTATAAGTGGTGAGTGCAAGTATATAGAATCTTAAGGCAAAAGTAAAATAAAAACATGAAGAAAATATTTTCCTGGTCATTGGGATGAATAATGGATGAATTTTTAAAGCCTTATTTCCAAATTGTAAAGTTAATTAGTAAATAATAACAAAGTATGATAACAAACTTGTAATAAATCTTAACATCTATGACAGAAACTTGTTGAAAATAGCATGAGAACTATTATTTATGTTTTCTTCTTTGAGTCAGTTTCCTAAGGATGCTTTCTAAAAAAATTAGTTCCATTTTAAAATATTTATTGATAAATATTTTAAAATTTATATATACCAGTCCTTTTAAGTATTCCTTTTTTATAATTATTTAATCTTTTAATTTATTCAGTCCTATGTTGCTTTAATGTGTTTGATCAATGTACTCATTACCAATCCACATTAAAGAAGCCTGCACTGGCTATGTGATATTCCTGCTGCAATAACCTAGATTTTTAGTGCGGTAAATGCCAATTGTAGTTTGACAGAATATTCCAGTGTTTATGTTAATGGCCCTTAATGGAGAAGGTGCCTAGATGCTTGCTATTAAGAATGTTTCATAAGATAAAGTAAAAGCTGGGGCCACTCTTAAATTTCCAGACTTGAGTAGGGAATAATCTTCAAATTAATAATGACTTAATAATTAATTTCATATTTTTTAATGTGTTCAGGGCAATTTATCTCTCAACAACCTGTTTCTGAGTCTGTTTTGTCCTTAAGTGTTTTGTATTCATTAAGCAAACTTGAAAAATAAATTTGAAAAAATGGTTTATTCCCTATGTAGTAATTTCTCATTAAAGCCACAGTGTATACTGAATTAGTAAATACTGAACTTTCTAGGGGAAATACATGGTTAGATTCCTGAGAGCCTTTGGTCACAACAGTTCCATCAGCCAATCAATACATAGCCTTATTTTGTGTGTGTTTCTGTTTAAAGACACTTAATGTAATATATGTTCTTGAGTCATTAACACTGACTCACAGCCAACAGCACTGTAACTCATGGCAGGAGAAAACTTATTTATAAGACACCTATTTTCTATGTAAGGTACATCCTTATGCTTAGAAACACAAGACAGCACTTCAGCTCTATGCATGGGGGCCATTTTAAATGGTGAGATCACCAACAAAAAGCATAAAAATGAAAAAAATGGCACCAAATAAACTAAAAAAAGGCACTTGTTTACGGTATGAGAACTGAAACACAAAGGCAAATCCATTGCCTTGCTTGACCTTAGCTGGAAGTATGTGCATTTGGTGACTCAAATTTATTGCCATTCTCTGCATGTCCATAAATGATTGTGAAAGCACTTGGAGTATTGATTTGGGGATTACAAGTGAATTTTAGCAAGTAGGCAGATTCACAGATCTGGAAGCATGAGTAATGATTATCAAACTATACCAACAACTGGACCTATAGATAAATCTATCTTCAACTATCACAGGCAGTTCATTTGGTTATTCAGAAATTTTTATTGCATGTCTGCTGTGTGTCAAGAACTGATTTAGGCAGTAGAATTATAGCAATAAACAAGACACATTAGGCTTTCTTGCTCTCCTAGAGTTTATATTTTAGTGGTTCAGAGGAAAAGTGGAATAGAGAGTCAAAGAAAAAGAATTTTAAGTAGATTGTGAAAACTGCCATGAAAGAAATAAAAAGAACGGTGTGATAGGCAGTAATTGGTAGGACATTTATTAGTTTAGGTAGGTTATTTAGATAAAGCCTCTCTGAAGGACTGAAATTATAGCTAAGACCTGAATATGAAAAAGAACCAGTATATGAAGAGATGGGCTAGAAACAGTACTGATAGAGAGAATAGCAAGTGCAAAGGGGAGAAGGACAGAAGTGTTCTAGGAAGTATCAGAAGCCCTGGGGGTCTGCAGCATATGAACAGGAAAAGAAGGATATGTAGAAGAAGTTGGAGAGCACTCCGTGTGTAAGGCTTTATAGGTCATTAGAAAGTAGCTTGGCTTTCACTCTAAGCACAATGGGAAGTCAGTGATTATTTTGAGTAGGATGATATGCTCTGAATTATCTTGCTTGCACCATTTTCCCCTTCTCTATTTCTCTTTTTCCTTCTCAATAAATACTTATTGCCCATTATATATGAGACCTCATCAAAGTCCAGCTCTTAATCCCTCAAATACCTTATTTTAATGTAACTGGATACTATAATGGGAATCAACTACAATTTTCTGCTTAGAGATTTTAATACTCCCTCCACCAGCACACCTGAGAGCCAAAGATGTAGGTTGAAAAATTGTGACCTACTAGATTAGGTTAAATCTTTAGCACTTGTCTTACATTTTAATTTTTACCTAAGTTGACTTACTTGATTTTGTCTCTATTGCTCAACCTTTGGTTTTGGACATTAGAGCATGTCATATCCCCCCCCCCTTTATTTTTATTGTTGATAATATTATAGATGTCCTCATCCCCCCCACTTTGGCTGCCTCCACCTAGCCCTGCCATCCCCATCATATCTCTTTATGCTTACCAACAAATTACTTCTCTTCCTTGTACTATTTTTGCATCCCCTAGAACTTTGAGATTTTTCCACTATGGAACGTCAACCCCTGGAAATAATTGAGAAACTCTCAGTTTAAAGGGAAGTAGGACCACAGCATGGGAGAGGTATCTATACACTTTATATGTCAGAGGCTGCTATGGTTTACATGTTGAAATACTAATTCCCAACATAATGATATTAGGCTGTAGGCCTAGCCTTTGGGAGATTCCTATGTCATGAGGGTGGAACTCTTATGGATGGGATTAGTGCTTTTATAAAAGAGACTGCACAGAGTTCCCTAGCCCCTTTCACCACATGAAGACACAATGACCTAGGTGTCATTTCTGTAACCTGCAAGAAGGCCCTCACCCAAACATGCAGACACCCTAATCTCAGACTTCCAGCCTCCAGAACTGTGAAAAATAAATTCCTGTTGTTTATAAGCTACCCAGTTTATGGTATTTTGTTATAACAGCCTGAATGGACTAACACAAAGGCTGATAAATAGAGTTCTCTTTTTAAACTTTTTATTCTATAACCTACATAGAATTGAACAGATGAATTTTCACAAACTGATCCGTACCTGTGTAAACAGAAACAAAACACTACTATTCTTCTAGAAGACTTCCAATGTGCCCTCAACCGACAACCCTCTCAAGGAAAACACCTTCCTGACTTCCAACATCATAGATTACTATTGTCTGCTTATGAACTTTGTATAAATGGAGTTATAATACTCTTTTGTTTTTGGCTTCTTTCAATTAACATGCTTTGTGAGAATTATTCATCTTGTTTTATATAGCTATACTTTTTTTATTCTCATTGCTACATAGGATTTTATTAAATGAATACATCAATGTACTGTTGACATTTGGGTAGTTTCCAAGTCCCCTGATGCAATGAACATTCTTTTACCTGTCTTATAGTGACATATTTATACATTCTGTTGAGTATATATCCAAGAGTTGAATTGCAGGGTTACGGGATATGCATATGTTCAGCTTTAGTAGATAACAATTTATACTCCAACAGTATATGAGAGCACTAATTGCGCTGTATCCTTGCCAGTATTCTGTATATTCTCTCTTTTTCAATTTAGTGATTCTGGTTAGTATGCAGTTATATGCATTGTAGTTTTATTTTGTATTATCTTGATTTCTAATGAAGTTAAGCACATTTTCATGTGACTGTTGGCCATTTGGGTATCTTCTTTTTTTAATATATATATTTTATTTGTTTTATTTTTAGAGAGAGGGGAAGGGAGGGAGAAAAAGAGGGAGAGAAACATCAACGAGTAGTTGCCTCTCACACACCCCCAACCGAGGACCTGGCCTGCAACCCAGGCATGTGCCCTGACTGTGAATCAAACCAGCGACCCTTTGGTTCGCAGGTTAGGGTGCTCAATCCACTGAGCCATACCAGGCAGGGCTGGATATCTTTTTTTTTTTTAAAGGTTTTATTTATTTTTAGAGGCAAGGGGAGGGAGAAAGAAAAGGAGAAAAACATGAATATGTGAGAGGTACATTGATTGGTTGCCTCTCGCATACACCCCAACCAGGAACCAGGCGTGCAACCCAGGCATGTGCCCTGGCCAGGAATCAAACCTTTCGCTTTGCTGGACAATGCTTAACCAATTGAGCCACGCTGGTCAGGGCTGGATATTTTTTATAACATTCCTATTTAGGTCTTTTGCCCATTTTTCTATTGTGTTATCTGTCTTTTTCCTACTGAATCTATTTTTATTGATTTTTCTTATGTTATTCATATTTCCAAATCTATGAAATGCTTTTAGAGGCATTTTTATTTCTTATGATCTTCAATTTAGGTATGCTTAAATATGTCACATAATCAGCTTTTGCTGCTACATCTACCTCCCACCAGCTATAACAGAGGGCTGAAAAAGGTACATTGGGTAATTTTTCTAAAGCATAATCTTCCTTTAGACCCTTGAAATAACTAATTTGTATTTCTCCCACCCCCTTCCTTCTTTCTTGGTTCCTGAGTAGTGTATAAGTTGTTACTGAACAGAACTGAGGTTTTTCTGTTTTTGACTATTTTCATTGTCATTAACTATTTGATGTTATTTCTGATATTTTTGTACAAATAGGCACAAGAGAACAGCAACTCCTTAAAGAAGAAGACAAAGTTTGTTAATTTATACACAAAAGAGGGACAAGACAAGCTTGCAGTCCTGATTCCAGGTCGCCACCCTTGTGATTGCCTGGGCCAGAAGCACAAGCTGATCAATAACTGTCTAATCTGTGGGCGTATAGTCTGTGAGCAAGAGGGTTCTGGCCCTTGCTTATTCTGTGGTTCTCTGGTAATTGTTTCTTTTCTATTTTATTTTACTATGCTTTGGTTTAATAAATAGAAACATTTACATCCTTCGTACTCTGTCTTTTTCATAGTAAATTTTTTCCCTACAATGTTCAGTAAACTGTAGTAGCAGGAATTTTTAGGCAAAAACCCAAGGTTACATCCTAGTAACAAGGCTTGTTAGTGAGAAGGGTTTTGAGAATATACATGTTGAGGCACCCAAGTCTTGTGTCAGATTACTTCAATTAAAGAAAACTTTAGGGCCTAAAATGTCAAAAATTTTTTGTCAGTCTTCAGATGTGGCCTATTTCCCCATAGGAACAGAACCAGTGTGACATAATCCTCGGGTCATTAAAGCTTTGTTTCTAGGATACCTTCTTTTATTTTATTTTATTTTTTTAAAGATTTTATTTCTTTATTTTTAGAGAGAGAGGGGGAGGGAGGAAGACAAATAGAAAGAGAAACATCAGTTGGCTGCCTCTCGCCTGCCCTCAGCTGAGGACAGGGCCTGCAACCCAGGCATGTGCCCTGACTGGGAATTGAACCTCCCATCCTTTTGGTGCACAGGGTGATGCTCCAACCCACGGAGCCATCCAGCCAGGGCTGCAGTGATTTTATAATAAACAAAACTTTTTTTTGCTTAATAGTCATTATTTTATAATGTTCAAAAGCAAAGAAAAAAATATAGTACAAAAACTAGACTAGATTTCACTGGTGATATTGTAATTTGCTTTTTTTCTCTGCTTCTTTATAATAAGGTATCCGCGTATAATTTCTCCTGTAAGATACGAATTTCACCCTGGCTGCTGTGGTTCAGTGGATTGAGTGCCAGCCTACAAACTGAAAGGTCACTGGTTTGATTCCCAGTCTGGAAGGCTTTTTTAAAGAAAAGTATTGAATATTTTTTG